>NC_139221.1:6727467-7047467 GCF_055691185.1 Crinia signifera
TTGCCGCAAATCGCGGGAGGGGGGTTACGGGGGCGGGGGTTGCGGCGAATCATGGTAGGGGGGGGCGCGGGGGATGTGCCGTGAATCACGGGAGGGGGGGTCACGGGGTGGGGTACCGAGAATCGCGGGGGGGTGTGTGTGTGCCGTGAATCGCGGGAGTGGGGGTTGCGGGGGGGTGTGACGCGAATCGCCACAAGAAAAAATCAACACAGAAAGGTCAACACATGTAAATGTTGACATAAGTGTGGCACTTCATCGGTGTCCATGTCGACACATGAGAATGAATATGAAAACATTCAAAAAATGTGCAATTTAATTCTGGAGCTGCCGCGAATCACGGGGGTTGCCGCGAATTGCGGGAGGGGGGGGTCGCGGGGTTGGGTGCCGCGAATCGCGGGAGGGCGGGGTTCACAGGGGTTCCGGTGGGGGGTTGCCGCGAATTGCGGGAGGTGGGGGGTCACGGGGGGTGCCGCGAATCGCGGGAGGGGGGTTTGCGGGGGGGTGTGACGCGAATCGCCACAAGAAAAACTCAACACAGAAAGGTCAACACATGTAAATGTTGACATAACTGTGCCACTTCATTGGTGTCCATGTCGACACATGAGAATGAATATGAAAATATTCAAAAAATGACAAAAAACCTTCAAAAACTCATGTCAACCTTTTTCATTGTCGACCATAGCCATGTCAGTGTTTTGCATGTGCCATTTAATCCTGGGGCTGCTGCGAATTGCGGGGGGGGTGTGTGCCGCGAATCGCGGGAGGGGGGTCGCAGGGGGGGTGCCGCCAATCGTGCAAGGGGGGGTCGCGGGGGGTCCTTTTTGCCGCGAATCGCGGGAGGGAGGTCGCGGGGGGGTGTTTTTTCTGCGAATCGGGGGGGGGGGGTCAGGGGGGAGGGTTTACAGCGATTCGCGGGAGGGGGGGGTCGCGGGGTGGTGGTTATGCCGCGAATTGCGGGAGGGGTCGTGGAGGGGTTCTTTTTGCAGCGAATCGCGGGAGGGGGGGTCGCGGGGGTGTTTTTGCTGCGAATCGCGGTCGCGGGGGAGCGGGTATTTTTGCCGCAAATCGCGGGAGGGGGGGGCGCGTGGGGGGGGGGGAGGTTTTGCCGCAAATCGCGGGAGGGGGGCGCTCACCTGGTGGCTGTGGAGTAGCAGTGCTGGGCAACATGGGAAGGCAGTGGGTGTCTGGCACTGTCTGTGGGCTCACTGGGCTGGTTCTCTGTCACATACCTCCCAACATGACCCTCTCCAGGAGGGACACAATGCTCTGTTTCTAGACTTCCCCTTAATGTATGATTGCCATCACCTGTTTTAAACAGGTTAATTTCTCAGAAAGGTGTTCAGCACAGATGAAGGCAATCACACATTAAGAGGAAAGTCCAGGAACAGAGCGTTATAGACACAGACACCCACTTTGAGTGACAGATGTAGCCAAATATATAGGAGATATACAGTATATGGTATATGACTGTGTATCACTGTATTACGTGCATGACCGTTGCAGGTTTGGCGCGGCATGCTGGCGGTATATATATATATATATATATATATATATATACAGTATATGGTATATTGGTGATATTGGTTTCAGTTTTCAGACCATTGAAGGTTTGGCGCGGCACGCTGGTGGTATGTGTGTGTGTGTGTGTATGTATGTATGTATGTATGTATGTATGTGTGTATATATATATATATATATATATATATATATATATATATATATATATATACAGTATATGGTATATGACTGTGTATCACTATGTAACATACATGACCGTTGCAGGTTTGGCGCGGCACGCTGGCGGTATATATATATATATATATATATATATATATATATATATATACAGTATATGGTATATGACTGTGTATCACTGTGTTACATACATGACCGTTGCAGGTTTGGCGCGGCACGCTGGCGGTATATATATGTATATGGTATATGACTGTGTATCACCGTGTAACATACATGACCATTGCAGGTTTGGCGCGGCACGCTGGCGGTATATATATATATATATACAGTATATGGTATATGACTGTGTATCACCGTGTAACATACATGACCGTTGCAGGTTTGGCGCGGCACGCTGGCGGTATATATATATATATATATATATATACACAGTATATGGTATATGACTGTGTATCACTGTGTTACGTACATGACCGTTGCAGGTTTGGCGCGGCACGCTGGCGGTATATATATATACAGTATATGGTATATGACTGTGTATCACTGTGTAACATACATGACCATTGCAGGTTTGGCGCGGCACGCTGGCGGTATATATATATACAGTATATGGTATATGACTGTGTATCACTGTCTAACATACATGACCATTGCAGGTTTGGCGCGGCACGCTGGCTCGCTGGCGGTACCGGCGTCTGAAGGCCATTTATACCATCATGAGCTATTACAAATGCTATAAGGTCAGATCCCATTTGATGGAAGTCGTGAGACGCTTTGAGAATATTCGGGAAATGGAGGATTATGGGAAGAGTGTGGAGTGGCCGGACCCACCCGCTGTCCTTGAGACCTTCCAGGAAATCTGCCGGAACCTATTTAGAAGGTATTTGGGCTGTGATATAATAAAGGACTGAAGTAATAATAACAGGAACGATAATTACAATGAGATATCTGTCTACATTTATATTGTGTAAGAGCAGGAATAATACTATAGTCAGTCTGCTGTACAGGGTCACCCTGACATAACACACAGCCCTCATTTACATGTGATTTATGCTCACATGGAAGCAGCAGTGACAGCTATAACACGGTAATGCAGTAGGGGGCGCCACACATCACATGAAATACTGATCCCCACACCCCAAGCCTATTGCCCAGCCACTAACTGGCATTGGGAACCCTGACTCTCTGCCCTCAAAAGATATTTACCAGAAAACCACAGCTGTTGCTAATTAGCCAAACAATGATCACATCAGATCTTAGGAAAAACCTGGACTGGATCTAATCCGTCCAGCTGCAGCTCTAAACTCTGAGATCCTGCTGGTTACATAAAGTCTCTGGGCACGTTTAGGACTTATTGCCCTGTCCTGGGCTAGTGGCCCTTGTCACAAGGAGCTCCTCCCATTCTACTTGGGCACCCTCCATACTTGGCACTGCCAGCCGACCGATATGCTGACTGTCAGCTGCTTTGCGTTGGACACCATTGCTGAACAGGACCAACACTAATTTGGTTCCCCAACAAAGACGACCACAGCTGGTAATAACTAACCCCCAGCGCTGCTGCAGACTTTACCCCAGGGGGGTAGTGTATGGTGCTGCATTGCTGTGTTCCAACTTTATATTTGTATTGGTGGGTCCATAACACTTCTCCCCAGTCCTCGGTAGTCCACTGACTCAGGATGCATTGCTACAAAACAGCTGTTCATTTTTTATAACTAGCTGAAGTCCCCGGCGTGGCCTGGGGTTAAAAAGTTCTGACAAGTCAGTAAAGTCTGAATGACCCCAACTCCTCTTATGTGTTCTGGGATCCAGTGTCTGGGACATTTTCTGGCTGGAACTAGGATTCTCTGGCAACGCAGCCCGATCTCTCCCCTCCTTATGATGCCTGCGTCCTTTTGATGATTTATTGGTGGTGTTTCTGTCGCCCTTGTGCGCAGATGGCGAGCCAGGAAGATAGTGAAGAACATTCCACCCTCCGACATGTTCCAGATTAAGTCCAAGGTTTGCGCAATGGAGGCGCTGCAGGGTTTGCGGAAAGATGTGGGCTATCAGCGGGCATGGAAGCAGAACTACCTGGCCTGTGTGAGTATGGGGGTAGCTGGATGGTATCATGTTAATGAGGAAATGGGCAGGGGAGGGCCGTAGGCAGAGAGATGTGGTTAACATTAGAATACTAACAGCGGAATATCGACATCGAGGAGGATGCCAATGTTATGATTAGGATGCAGGTAGGTAGGTTATGGTTAGGATGCGGGGTAGGTAGGTTATGGTTAGGATGCAGGGTAGGTAGGTTATGGTTAGGATGCAGGTAAGTAGGTTATGGTTAGGCTGCAGGGTAGGTAGGTTATGGTTAGGATGCAGGTAAGTAGGTTATGGTTAGGATGCGGGTAGGTAGGTTATGGTTAGGATGCAGGGTAGGTAGGTTATGGTTAGGATGCAGGGTAGGTAGGTTATGGTTAGGATGCAGGGTAGGTAGGTTATGGTTAGGATGCAGGTAGGTAGGTTATGGTTAGGATGCGGGGTAAGTAGGTTATGGTTAGGATGCAGGGTAGGTAGGTTATGGTTAGGATGCGGGTAGGTAGGTTATGGTTAGGATGCAGGGTAGGTAGGTTATGGTTAGGATGCAGGGTAGGTAGGTTATGGTTAGGATGCAGGGTAGGTAGGTTATGGTTAGGATGCAGGTAGGTAGGTTATGGTTAGGATGCAGGGTAGGTAGGTTATGGTTAGGATGCAGGGTAGGTAGGTTATGGTTAGGATGCGGGTAGGTAGGTTATGGTTAGGATGCAGGGTAGGTAGGTTATCGTTAGGATGCAGGGTAAGTAGGTTATGGTTAGGATGCAGGGTAAGTAGGTTATGGTTAGGATGCGGGTAGGTAGGTTATGGTTAGGATGCAGGGTAAGTAGGTTATGGTTAGGATGCAGGGTAAGTAGGTTATGGTTAGGATGCGGGTAGGTAGGTTATGGTTAGGATGCGGGTAGGTAGGTTATGGTTAGGATGCAGGGTAAGTAGGTTATGGTTAGGATGCGGGTAGGTACAGTAGGTTATGGATAGGCTGCAGGGTAGGTTATGGTTAGGTTACAGTAGGTTATGGATAGGCTGCAGGCTGCAGGGTAGGTTATGGTTAGGTTACAGGGTAGGTAGGTTATGGTTAGGCTGCAGGGTAGGTAGGTTACCGATAGGCTGCAGGGTAGGTACAGTAGGTTATGGATAGGCTGCAAGGTAGGTTATGGTTAGGCTGCAGGGTAAGTAGTTTATGGTTAGGCTGCAGGGTAGGTACAGTAGGTTACCGATAGGCTGCAGGGTAGGTATAAGAGGTTATGGATAGGCTGTGGGATAGGTAGGTTATGGTTAGGCTGCAGGGTAGGTACAGTAGGTTATGGAAAGGCTGCAGAGTAGGTTAGGTAGGTTATAGTTAGACTGCATGGTAGGTATTTTATGGTTAGGCTGCAGGGTAGGTATAGTAGGTTATGGTTAGGCTGCAGGGTAGGTATAGTAGGTTATGGTTAGGCTGCAGGATATGTACAGTAAGTTATGGTTAGGCTGCAGGGTAGGTAGGATAGGGTTAAGCTGTAGGGTAGGTAGGTTATAGATAGACTGCATGGTAGGTAGGTTATGGCTAGGCTGCATGGTAGGTAGGTTATAGATAGACTGCGTGTTAGGTAGGTTATGGCTCGGCTGCATGGTAGGAAGGTTATAGATAGACTGCATGTTAGGTAGGTTATGGCTAGGCTGCATGGTAGGTAGGTTATAGATAGACTGCAGGGTCGGTAGGTTATGGCTAGGCTGCATGGTAGGTAGGTTATAGATAGACTGCATGGTAGGTAGGTTATGGTTAGGCTGCAATGTGAAACATGTACGATTTGAGAGATAGATAGAGGTGTCTGACATGGAGAGCGGTGGGGGGCTAATAGTAACTCCCCGGGTCACATCCAGAATCAGACCTCTCACCCATATTTACATTAGATAATAAATGTACATATCTCACCACATTTCTGATAATAATGAACAGTCATCAGGAGGGACTGTAATACCCAGGGCCAGTGGGGTAATGCATTGGGCCAGTGGGGTAATATCTGGAGCCAGTGCGGTAATGCCTGGGGCCAGTGGGGTAATGCCTGGGGCCAGTGGGGGCCCATGGCCAGTGTGGTAATGCTTGGGGCCAGTGGGGTAATGCCTGGGGCCAGTTGGTTAATATCTGGAGCCAGTGGGGGTTAAACCTGGGGCCAGTTGGTTAATACCAGGAGCCAGTGGGGTAATGCCTGGGGCCAGTGGGGTAATGCCTGGGGCCAGTGGGGGCCCATGGCCAGTGTGGTAATGCCTGGAGCCAGTGGGGTCATGCCTTGGGCCAGTGGGGTCATGCTCAGGACCAGTGGGGTAATGCACGGGGGTATCCCTAAAATAAGACATTGAAACACTACATTTGTATAAAAAAAAAATACAATTATCTTATTACACTAATTACAGTACACCAATCACATCAGGACTGAGGCTACAATGATATAATTTCCTCTAATGTATGTAGAAGGTGTAACATATCCCCACTGGTGGAAACGTAATGTCTGTGGCTCCTCCTTCCATGCACTGGCTCCTCCTTCCATGCACTGGCTGCCATTATTTCCTCATGTCCTCTCTGTTGTCCCCCTGATACAGGGAACAGAGAACCCCACAGGGGCAGCGGACTTCTACCAACTGCTTCAGGCTCTGAGGAAGAAAGATGGTCACAGCCTGGTCTTATTCTCATGTCATATCCGAAAGGTGAGTGACCACAACAAATACATGTTATACCGGGGATATAAGTGTCACACACTTATATTATACTGAGGATATAAGTGTCACACATTGATATTATACAAGGGATATAAGTGTCACACACAGATATTATACTTGGGATATAAGTGTCACACACAGATATTATACTGGGGATATAAGTGTCACACACAGATATTATACCGGGGATATAAGTGTCACACACAGATATTATACCGGGGATATAAGTGTCACACACAGATATTATACCGGGGATATAAGTGTCACACACAGATATTATACCGGGGATATAAGTGTCTCACACAGATATTATACCGGAGATATAAGTGTCACACAGAAATATTATACCGGGGATATAAGTGTCACACACTGATACTATACCGAGGACATAAGTGTCACACATTGATATTATACCAGGGATATAAGTGTCACACACAGATATTATACCGGGGATATAAGTGTCACACACAGATATTATACCGGGGATATAAGTGTCACACACTAATATTATACTGAGGATATAAGTGTCACACACAGATATTATACCGGGGATATAAGTGTCACACACTAATATTATACTGAGGATATAAGTGTCACACACTGATATTATACTGGGGATATAAGTGTCACACACAGATATTATACCAGGGATATAAGTGTCACACAGATATTATACCAGGGATATAAGTGTCACACACTGATCATATACTGAGGACATAAGTGTCACACACAGATATTATACTGGGGACATAAGTGTCACACACAGATATTATACTGGGGATATAAGTGTCACACAGATATTATACTGGGGATATAAGTGTCACACAGATATTATACCGGGGATATAAGTGTCACACACAGATATTATACTGGGGATATACGTGTCACACACTGATACTATACCGGGGATATACGTGTCACACAGATATTATACTGGGGATATAAGTGTCACACAGATATTATACTGGGGATATAAGTGTCACACACTGATATTATACTGGGGATATAAGTGTCACACACAGATATTATACCAGGGATATAAGTGTCACACAGATATTATACCAGGGATATAAGTGTCACACACTGATCATATACTGAGGACATAAGTGTCACACACAGATATTATACTGGGGACATAAGTGTCACACACAGATATTATACTGGGGATATAAGTGTCACACAGATATTATACTGGGGATATAAGTGTCACACAGATATTATACCGGGGATATAAGTGTCACACACTGATATTATACTGGGGATATACGTGTCACACACTGATACTATACCGGGGATATACGTGTCACACAGATATTATACTGGGGATATAAGTGTCACACAGATATTATACTGGGGATATAAGTGTCACACACAGATATTATACCAGGGATATACGTGTCACACACTGATACTATACCGAGAACATCAATGTCACACAGATATTATACCAGGGATATAAGTGTCACACACAAATATTGGTACTGCTTTCCTAGCACGGCGCCCGTCTCATTGATTGTATGCCTTAAGTTTAAGGTACTTACGGCATACAATCAACGCGATTTTTTAATCTCATGGATCTTATGCATCCATATGATGCATGAGATCCATGAGATCCGTGAGATAAAAAATCGTGAGCCCCCAATAACCATTGTTAACGCCACCAGCACTCTACGCGAGGGGCGGCGGTACGCGTCCTCCAACCTTTTCATACCCCCACTATACACGTCGGCGTGGAGTTGATTTTATATAGTGTGGCGAGCCACGAGCCCGAAGCGTGGCGAGCGCAGCGGACTACTTCACATGTATTCTGCGTCCGCTCCCCACGCTTCGGGCACGCTGCGCTCGCCACACTATATAACATCAACTCCACGCCGACGTGTATAGTGGGGATATGAAAAGGTCGGAGGACGCGTACCGCTGGGCTCGCTGCGCTCGCCACGCTTCGGGTTGGCATCAATAGTGGGGTGGCGTTAACAATGAAGGGGCCATTTCACCCATGAGGGGGGGGGGGTTAGCAATTAAAATTGGGGTTTTGGGGCCTTTTTACATTGATTCCAATGTAAAAATCTCGTCGATTGCATCATCTCATGCATCTTATGCCGCACAAACACATAAGATGCATGAGATGCTTGAGATATCAGCCCCACACATACAATCTAGATCGTGGGCGCCGTGCTAGGAAAGCAGTACCGAAATATTATACTGCGGATATAAGTGTCTCACAGATATTATACCAGGTATATAAGTGTCACACACTGATACTATACCGAGGACACAAGTGTCACACAGATATTATACCGGGGATATAAGTGTCACACAGATATTATACCAGGGATATAAGTGTCACACACAGATATTACACTGGGGATGTAAGTGTCACACAGATATTTTACCAGTGATATAAGTGTCACACACAAATATACTGGGGATATAGAGTAAGTGTCACACAGATATTATACCAGGGATATAAGTGTCACACAGATATTACACTGGGGATATAAGTGTCACACAGATATTTTACCAGGGATATAAGTGTCACACACAAATATTATACTGGGGATATCCAGTAAGTGTCACACAGCTATTATACCCAGGATATAAGTGTCACACACAGATATTACACTGGGGATATAAGTGTCACACACAGGTATTATACCGGGGATATGTGTCACACTGTTCTTATACCAGGGATATAAGTGTCCCACACATAGATATATTGTGGTGTCAGACAGATATTATACCAATGATATAAGTGTCACTGATATGGAGAGGTATCAGCAGTAGAAAGAAAGAAGTAATAATGCCACTGTATAGGTCATTGATACGACCTCATCTAGAGTATTGTTTTCAGTTCTGGAGGCCATATCTACAGAAGGATATAAATACATTAGAGACTGTACAAAGAAGGGCAACTAAAATGGTGCATGGCCTACATCACAAAACGTACCAGGAAAGACTAAAATATCTTAATATGTATACTTTAGAGCAGAGAAGGGAAAGGGGGACATGATAGAAACTATATCAAGGGTTTTAACAAGGTACAGGTGGGAGACATTCTTCACAGGAAGAGGAGCAGCAGAACACGAGGACATGCACTGACACTAGGGGGAGGAAGGTCCAGGTGGGAGACATTCGTCACAGGAAGAGGAGCAGCAGAACACGAGGACAGGCACTGACACTAGAGGGAGGAAGGTACAGGTGGGAGACATTCTTCACAGGAAGAGGAGCAGCAGAACACGAGGACATGCACTGACACTAGAGGGAGGAAGGTACAGGTGGGAGACATTAGTCACAGGAAGTGGAGCAGCAGAACACGAGGACATGCACTGACACTAGGGGGAGGAAGGTCCAGGTGGGAGACATTCGTCACAGGAAGAGGAGCAGCAGAACACGAGGACAGGCACTGACACTAGAGGGAGGAAGGTACAGGTGGGAGACATTCTTCACAGGAAGAGGAGCAGCAGAACACGAGGACATGCACTGACACTAGAGGGAGGAAGGTACAGGTGGGAGACATTAGTCACAGGAAGTGGAGCAGCAGAACACGAGGACATGCACTGACACTAGGGTGAGAAAGGTACAGGTGGGAGACATTCTTCACAGGAAGAGGAGCAGCAGAACACGAGGACATGCACTGACACTAGAGGGAGGAAGGTACAGGTGGGAGACATTCTTCACAGGAAGAGGAGCAGCAGAACACGAGGACATACACTGACACTAGAGGGAGGAAGGTACAGGTGGGAGACATTCATCACAGGAAGAGGAGCAGCAGAACACGAGGACATGCACTGACACTAGAGGGAGGAAGGTACAGGTGGGAGACATTCTTCACAGGAAGAGGAGCAGCAGAACACGAGGACATGCACTGACACTAGAGGGAGGAAGGTACAGGTGGGAGACATTCTTCACAGGAAGAGGAGCAGCAGAACATGAGGACATGCACTGACACTAGAGGGAGGAAGGTACAGGTAAGAGACATTCTTCACAGGAAGAGGAGCAGTAGAACACGAGGACATGCACTGACACTAGAGGGAGGAAGGTACAGGTGGGAGACATTAGTCACAGGAAGAGGAGCAACAGAACACGAGGACATGCACTGACACTAGGGGGAGGAAGGTACAGGTGGGAGACATTAGTCACAGGAAGAGGAGCAGCAGAACACGACATGCACTGACACTAGAGGGAGGAAGGTACAGGTGGGAGACATTAGTCACAGGAAGAGGAGCAGCAGAACACGAGGACATGCACTGACACTAGGGGGAGGAAGATGTGAGGAAGAATTACTTCACAGAAAGAGTAGTAGATAAGTGGAATAGCCTCCCATCAGAGGTGGTAGAGGCAAATACAGTAGTACAGTGTAAACATGCTTGGGATAGGCATATTGATATCCTTACAAAGAAATAAGGATCAAATATGGTTTGAGGTAACATGTTTAAAAAAGGGGCAGACTAGATGGGACAAGTGGTTCTTATCGGTCGTCACATTCTATGTTTCTATATAAATATTATACCGGGATATAAGTGTCACGCACAGATATTATACTGGGGATATAAGTGTCACTCAAATATTATACCAGGAATATAAGTGTCACACACAGATATACCAGGGATATAAGTGTCACACATATATTATACCAGGAATATAAGTGTCACACACAGATATTAGACCAGGGAAATAGATGTCACACACAGATATTATACTGGGGATATAAGTGTCACACACAGATATTGCTCCGGGGATATAAGTGTCACACATATATTATACCAGGAATATGTGTCACACACAGATACACCAGGGATATAAGTGTCAGACAGATGATATACCAGGGATATAAATGTCACACACAGATATTATACAGATTATATAAGTGTGTCACACACACAGATATTGCACAGGGGATATGTGTCACACACAGATATTATACTGGGGATAAAAGTATCACACACAGATATTATACTGGGGATAGAAGTATCACACACAGATATTATACTGGGGATAGAAGTATCACACACAGATATTATACTAGGGATAGAAGTATCACACACAGATATTATATTGGGGATATAAGTGTCACACACATGTAAACTGGGGGTGTAAGTGTCACACACAGATATTATACCAGGAATATAAGTGTCACACAGATATTGCACCAGGGATATAAGTGTCAGACAGATATTATACCAGGGATATAAGTGTCACACACAGATATTACACCAGGGATATAAGTGTCACACACAGATATTACACTGGAGATATAAGTGTCACACAGATATTACACCAGGGATATAAGTGTCACACAGATATTGCACCAGGGATATAAGTGTCACACGCAGATAGTACACCAGGGATATAATTGTCAAACACAGATATTACAGCAGGGATATAAGTGTTACACACAGATATTACACTGGAGATATAAGTGTTACTCACAGATATTATACCGGGGATAGAAGATTCACACACAGATATCCTGGGATATAAGTGTCAGACAGATATTATACAGGGATAGAAGTAGCACACATAGATATTATACGGGGATATGTGTCACACATGGGTATATTCCTGCGCCCAGCCATACCCTGTACCCCTGTAGCTGTATATAGTAGGTAGAGTCCCAGGAAATATCAAACTAAAAGTGACAGTTACCACGCCCCTTTTCCCTCCCATAACCCCACCCACAAACACGCCCACATGCACGCCCCTATTGATATGAACTGGAGATGATTTGATATCGTTTCATATTAAAGGATGACTGTTTTGAATCGCGTGTCACGGAATGCTGCGATCCAAAACAAGTGGATGAAAGAGTACTATTATGACGTATTAAAACCAAGTAGTTATAGCGGTATTGATAAATATTATGAAGTGGTTAAAAATAAATTTAAAAGAAACGATGTAAGAAAATGGTTACAAGAGCAAGACGGATACACATTGCACAAGCCGGCGAGAAAAAACTATAAAAGGAATATTCCAACAGGACGACGTGCCTAAGAAACGGTAAAGAGTTTCTAAACAACATCCTAAAAAAGTTGTTAGAAAAATTTGGAATACAACATTTCACAACCAATAATGATGTGAAAGCCGCTGTTATATAGCGTTTCAATAGGACTTTAAAAACGTGAATGTGGCGTTATTTCACGGCAAAGAATACCTACAGATATATAGATGTTTTACAAGATTTCATATCCAGTTATAATAGCACTTGTCATAGAACGATTAAGTGCGCGCCAAGTGCCGTGAATGATTCTAACGTGTTGAGAGTCTTCAAGGCGACGTACGGCGATTACTTTAGAAGTAAGAAAACACCCGTTTGTTTAGCGATTGGTGACCACGTCCGCATTTCCAAATATAAGGACATATTTCAGAAAGGTTATGAACAGAATTTTTCTGAGGAAATATTTGTAATACACGGCGTAAACACTAAAGGGGTTAAGCCGCTTTACAAGCTGGAGGACCTATACGGCGAGACTATAACCGGTAGTGTCTACCCAGAGGCGTTACAAAGCATACCAAAAAATTATAATAGGGTTTACAAAGTGGACGGTCAGAGGTCGGAAATACGCGCTAGTTAAGTGGCGCAGATACCCCACAAAATTTAACAGCTGGATCGCAGCATCGGAAATAAAGGATATATAAACAAAGGGAAAGATGCATGACAAACCGTTCTACATAACGTTACCGAGTAACGCATCAGCCGATCCATTTCCACAAAATAAGATTTCAGCGTATACGCCAAAACTGGCGAAGCCGATAGACTTAAACGGCGACTGGGAAGTAGCTCTTACAGAAATACAATACCCCCACACCTGGAATACAATCGATGTACACGATTGCGTGCTGAAAATAACAAGGTGGGATGTCTCGAGCGGGTCAGCCACGAGGGTATGCATTAAACCGGGGTTTTATGACACTATGGAAGCGATAATCGATGCATTCAATGCTGAAATTAGCCGACATAAACTGGATGGCGGATTAAAACTATGGTACAAACCGCTTGACCGATCTGTATTCTTCGACAATAAGCCTATGTACCATATCACGGCCAGCCCTAAACTGACAAGAATACTTGGTTTATAACCTAAAACTAATTCTTTAAAACCGTGCGCAGACATCAACGGCGGCCAATACACACTGTTCGTGTACACAGATATTATCGAACATCAAAGGGTCGGTGATAGTTATGTACCGCTGCTGCGGACTGTTACAATAAAGGGACGTAACAACGAGATGGTCACTATACGATACGAGAAGCCTGATTACGTGCCGTTGTGCAAAACGCATTTTGACACTATAGCCATAGAGATAAAGAACGACCAGAACGAGAATATGTCATTTAAGTTTGGGAATGCGAACGTGAAACTACACTTGAGACGACGCAAAACCGAATTTTATTAAATAGCATGGTCGCCGTAAAAAAGTATGGCGATCCGGCGCTCTACGCTATATAAAACTCAAGCCGGCAGCGTTTTACCAGGCTTTCACGGCAGCGCCTATCTGTACGGCTGCGGGTTAGGCGGTATTTTCTGAAGCCTATTCAGAAAAGCAGTGCCTCCTATTCCGAAGAGGTCTGGAGTTGGCAAAACCTCACGTGAAGAATGCCGCCCGCAATATAGCAAAAGATAGCTATATATTATATAGATGGGTGTATCCCTGCGCCCAGCCAGAGCCCTGTCCCCCTGCAGCTATATATTATATAGACGGGTGTATCCCTGCATCCAGCCAGAGCCCTGTCCCTCCTGCAGCTATATATTATATAGATGGGTGTATCCCTGCGCCCAGACAGAGCCCTGTCCCTCCTGCAGCTATATATTATATAGACGGGTGTATCCCTGCATCCAGCCAGGGCCCTGTCCCCCTGCAGCTATATATTATATAGATGGGTGTATCCCTGCGCTCAGCCATAGCCCTGTCCCCCTGCAGCTATATATTATATAGATGGGTGTATCCCTGCGCCCAGCCAGAGCCCTGTCCCTCCTGCAGCTACATATTATATAGATGGGTGTATCCCTGCACCCAGCCAGAGCCCTGTCCCTCCTGCAGCTACATATTATATAGACGGGTGTATCCCTGCGCCCAGCCAGAGCCCTGTCCCCCTGCAGCTATATATTATATAGACGGGTGTATCCCTGTACCCAGCCATAGCCCTGTCCCCCTGCAGCTATATATTATATAGATGGGTGTATCCCTGCATCCAGCCAGAGCCCTGTCCCCCCTGCAGCTATATATTATATAGATGCAGGGGCGGATCCAGGATAAAATGACAGGGGGGGGCACCATGATAAAAAAGGGTTTGGGTGGGGGAGGGGCGGTGTTAGTGGTGCCAGTGTACATGTTAAGAGAGCAGCAGGAGAGGGTGGGAATGGAATAAAAAATAGGCCCTGGCATTTAAAGTACGCAGGCCCACCATGTCGACAAAAGTGAAGGATGTAGTTGCGCGCGCGCCAAAGGCGCTCTCCGGAAAAGGGTGTGTGGCCAATCAACAGGTGGCGTGTCAACACCATATACAACTTCTACACATTATGCAACAAAATACTAGACCCCATTATACTTGCCCCTTACACATGATGCCAAATGGAATGAGCCAAAATTCACATAATGCTACATGGATTGAGCCAAAATTTACATAATAACACACACGGATTGAGCCAAAATTCACATAATGCCAAATGGATTGTGTCAAAATTCACATAATGCCACACGGATTGAGCCAAATGCATAAAATGCCACATGGATTGAGCCAAAATTCACATAATGCCACATGGATTGAGCCAAAATTCACATAATACCACACGGATTGAGCCAAAATTCACATAATGCCACATGGATTGAGCCAAAATTCACAATACACTTCATAAACAGGGACATTGTCCACCAAAGGCTCGCATTAAACATTTACACAATAATGTCCATTACACATTAAGTTACACGCCATTATGTCCATTATGTGTTATGCCAAACACCATAATGCCTATTAAAAATTATGTTACATAAGTGCTGCTTATCTACATGCTCATTGCCAAGGGTTCCATGCTCATTGCCAGAGGTTCCATGCTCGTTGCCATGTGGGATTACATGCTCATTGCAAATTGGGAATACATGCTCGTGGTAAATGGGGGACAGCAGAAGTAATAGCCACTGATAGTGGCAGAGCCTGGCTGTATTCAGAGCACTGCAGGTACCGGCTATTTGAAATAATACCGCTTTCACACCAGAAAATGCATTCCCAGGTTGGCCCCTTTTATACCAGCCTAGTCCCTGCATTTTCTGTTGTGAGGGGGAGAGAAAACCACCCCTCCCCCCTTTAACCAGTTATCTCATTTAACCGGCTATATCTTCGGAACCAACTGACCCATTTACTTGAGACAAGTATTATATTGAAGAACTTTTGAGTGGGCTTTGAATGATTGTGGTCCAGTGAAACTGGAGCGTTTGGTTCCAGAGTAATCTGCCCTCAAAAAACATGAACAGCCATGAAATTACATTTCAAAAATAAAAAAAATCGGTTTACACGCAATATCTCTGGAACCGATTGACCGATTTGAACCAGCCTGGTATCATATTGAAGGCCCAGCGATTTGGAATTGAATAAAATCAACCACAAGCTTCTGTGATGCCAGGGCGGGAACTGGCAGCCGTCGGAACCGGGTGGGGGTCGGAATTGACGGGTCCCATATTATCCTATGGGGAAAAAACGTTACAGGTTTGCCAGGCGATATCTCCGGTTCCCGGGGGGCTAGAGACACGGGGCTGGGCTCGTTGGAAAGCCCTGGTCCTCAGCTACAAAATAAATGACAGGGGGGGCACGTGCCCGGGTGCCCCCCCCCTGAATCCGCCACTGTATAGATGGGTGTATCCCTGCATCCAGCCAGAGCCCTGTCCCCTCTGCAGCTATATATTATATAGATGGGTGTATCCCTGCATCCAGCCAGAGCCCTGTCCCTCCTGCAGCTATATATTATATAGACGGGTGTATCCCTGCACCCAGCCATAGCCCTGTCCCCTCTGCAGCTATGTATTATATAGACGGGTGTATCCCTGCGCCCAGCCATAGCCCTGTCCCCTCTGCAGCTATATATTATATAGACGGGTGTATCCCTGCGCCCAGACAGAGCACTGTCCCCCTGCAGCTATATATTATATAGACGGGTGTATCCCTGCATCCAGCCAGAGCCCTGTCCCTCCTGCAGCTATATATTATATAGACGGGTGTATCCCTGCATCCAGCCAGAGCCCTGTCCCCCTGCAGCTATATATTATATAGACGGGTGTATCCCTGCACCCAACCAGAGCCCTGTCCCCCTGCAGCTATATATTATATAGACAGGTGTATCCCTGCTCCCAGCCATAGCCCTGTCCCCTCTGCAGCTACATATTATATAGATGGGTGTATCCCTGCATCCAGCCAGAGCCCTGTCCCCCTGCAGCTATGTATTATATAGACGGGTGTATCCCTGCGCCCAGCCAGAGCCCTGTCCCCTCTGCAGCTACATATTATATAGACAGGTGTATCCCTGCACCCAGCCAGAGCCCTGTCCCCCTGCAGCTATATATTATATAGACGGGTGTATCCCTGCGCCCAGCCATAGCCCTGTCCCCCTGCAGCTACATATTATATAGACAGGTGTATCCCTGCGCCCAGCCATAGCCCTGTCCCCCCTGCAGCTATGTATTATATAGACGGGTGTCTCCCTGCTCCCAGCCATAGCCCTGTCCCCCCTGCAGCTATGTATTATATAGACCGGTGTATCCCTGCATCCAGCCAGAGCCCTGTCCCCTCTGCAGCTACATATTATATAGACGGGTGTCTCCCTGCACCCAGCCATAGCCCTGTCCCCTCTGCAGCTATGTATTATATAGACGGGTGTCTCCCTGCTCCCAGCCAGAGCCCTGTCCCCCTGCAGCTATATATTATATAGACGGGTGTCTCCCTGCTCCCAGCCAGAGCCCTGTCCCCCTGCAGCTATATATTATATAGACGGGTGTATCCCTGCATCCAGCCAGAGCCCTGTCCCCCTGCAGCTATGTATTATATAGTCGGGTGTATCCCTGCTCTCAGCCAGAGCCCTGTCCCCCTGCAGCTATATATTATATAGATGGGTGTATCCCTGCGCCCAGACAGAGCACTGTCCCCCTGCAGCTATATATTATATAGACGGGTGTATCCCTGCATCCAGCCAGAGCCCTGTCCCTCCTGCAGCTATATATTATATAGACGGGTGTATCCCTGCATCCAGCCAGAGCCCTGTCCCCCTGCAGCTATATATTATATAGACGGGTGTATCCCTGCACCCAACCAGAGCCCTGTCCCTCCTGCAGCTATATATTATATAGACGGGTGTATCCCTGCATCCAGCCAGAGCCCTGTCCCCCTGCAGCTATATATTATATAGACAGGTGTATCCCTGCTCCCAGCCATAGCCCTGTCCCCCCTGCAGCTACGTATTATATAGACGGGTGTATCCCTGCATCCAGCCAGAGCCCTGTCCCCTCTGCAGCTATATATTATATAGACAGGTGTATCCCTGCTCCCAGCCATAGCCCTGTCCCCCCTGCAGCTACGTATTATACAGACGGGTGTATCCCTGCGCCCAACCAGAGCCCTGTCCCCTCTGCAGCTATATATTATATAGACGGGTGTATCCCTGCTCCCAGCCAGAGCCCTGTCCCTCCTGCAGCTATATATTATATAGACGGGTGTATCCCTGCGCCCAGCCAGAGCCCTGTCCCCCTGCAGCTATATATTATATAGACGGGTGTATCCCTGCATCCAGCCAGAGCCCTGTCCCCTCTGCAGCTACATATTATATAGATGGGTGTATCCCTGCATCCAGCCAGAGCCCTGTCCCCTCTGCAGCTACATATTATATAGATGGGTGTATCCATGCGCCCAGCCAGAGCCCTGTCCCCTCTGCAGCTACATATTATATAGACAGGTGTATCCCTGCACCCAGCCAGAGCCCTGTCCCCTCTGCAGCTACATATTATATAGATGGGTGTATCCCTGCATCCAGCCAGAGCCCTGTCCCCCCTGCAGCTATGTATTATATAGACGGGTGTATCCCTGCACCCAGCCAGAGCCCTGTCCCCTCTGCAGCTACATATTATATAGACAGGTGTATCCCTGCTCCCAGCCATAGCCCTGTCCCCTCTGCAGCTACATATTATATAGATGGGTGTATCCCTGCGCCCAGCCAGAGCCCTGTCCCCTCTGCAGCTACATATTATATAGATGGGTGTATCCCTGCATCCAGCCAGAGCCCTGTCCCCCCTGCAGCTATATATTATATAGACAGGTGTATCCCTGCACCCAGCCAGAGCCCTGTCCCCTCTGCAGCTACATATTATATAGACAGGTGTATCCCTGCTCCCAGCCATAGCCCTGTCCCCTCTGCAGCTACATATTATATAGATGGGTGTATCCCTGCACCCAACCAGAGCCCTGTTCCCTCTGCAGCTATATATTATATAGACGGGTGTATCCCTGCTCCCAGCCATAGCCCTGTCCCCCTGCAGCTATATATTATATAGACAGGTGTATCCCTGCTCCCAGCCAGAGCCCTGTCCCCCTGCAGCTATATATTATATAGACGGGTGTATCCCTGCATCCAGCCAGAGCCCTGTCCCCCTGCAGCTATATATTATATAGACGGGTGTATCCCTGCTCCCAGCCATAGCCCTGTCCCCCTGCAGCTATATATTATATAGATGGGTGTATCCCTGCTCCCAGCCAGAGCCCTGTCCCCCTGCAGCTATATATTATATAGACGGGTGTATTCCTGCATCCAGCCAGAGCCCTGTCCCCCCTGCAGCTATATATTATATAGACGGGTGTATCCCTGCATCCAGCCAGAGCCCTGTCCCCCTGCAGCTACATATTATATAGATGGGTGTATCCCTGCACCCAGCCAGAGCCCTGTCCCCTCTGCAGCTATATATTATATAGACGGGTGTCTCCCTGCTCCCAGCCAGAGCCCTGTCCCCCTGCAGCTATATATTATATAGACGGGTGTATCCCTGCATCCAGCCAGAGCCCTGTCCCCCTGCAGCTATGTATTATATAGTCGGGTGTATCCCTGCTCCCAGCCAGAGCCCTGTCCCCCTGCAGCTATATATTATATAGACGGGTGTATCCCTGCACCCAGCCAGAGCCCTGTCCCCCTGCAGCTATATATTATATAGATGGGTGTTTCCCTGCACCCAGCCAGAGCCCTGTCCCCCTGCAGCTACATATTATATAGAAGGGTGTATCCCTGCGCCCAGCCAGAGCCCTGTCCCCCTGCAGCTATATATTATATAGACCGGTGTATCCCTGCGCCCAGCCAGAGCCCTCTCCCCCTGCAGCTACATATTATATAGATGGGTGTATCCCTGCACCCAGCCAGAGCCCTGTCCCTCCTGCAGCTATGTATTATATAGACGGGTGTATCCCTGCGCCCAGCCAGAGCCCTGTCCCTCCTGCAGCTATATATTATATAGACGGGTGTATCCCTGCGCCCAGCCATAGCCCTGTCCCCTCTGCAGCTACATATTATATAGATGGGTGTATCCCTGCACCCAGCCAGAGCCCTGTCCCCTCTGCAGCTATATATTATATAGACGGTGTATCCCTGCACCCAGCCAGAGCCCTGTCCCCCTGCAGCTATATATTATATAGATGGGTGTATCCCTGCACCCAGCCAGAGCCCTGTCCCCCCTGCAGCTATATATTATATAGACGGGTGTATCCCTGCACCCAGCCAGAGCCCTGTCCCCCTGCAGCTATATATAACATATAGGCTGGTGTATCCCTGCACCCAGCCAGAGCCCTGTCCCCCTGCAGCTATATATTATATAGACAGGTGTATCCCTGCACCCAGCCAGAGCCCTGTCCCTCCTGCAGCTATGTATTATATAGACGGGTGTATCCCTGCGCCCAGCCAGAGCCCTGTCCCTCCTGCAGCTATATATTATATAGACGGGTGTATCCCTGCACCCAGCCAGAGCCCTGTCCCTCCTGCAGCTATGTATTATATAGACCGGTGTATCCCTGCGCCCAGCCAGAGCCCTCTCCCCCTGCAGCTATATATTATATAGACGGTGTATCCCTGCGCCCAGCCAGAGCCCTGTAACCTCTGCAGCTATATATTATATAGACGGGTGTATCCCTGCGCCCAGCCAGAGCCCTGTCCCCCTGCAGCTACATATTATATAGACGGGTGTATCCCTGCATCCAGCCAGAGCTCTGTCCCCCTGCAGCTATATATTATATAGACGGTGTATCCCTGCACCCAGCCAGAGCCCTGTCCCCCTGCAGCTATGTATTATATAGACGGGTGTATCCCTGCACCCAGCCAGAGCCCTGTCCCCCCTGCAGCTATATATTATATAGATGGGTGTATCCCTGCATCCAGCCAGAGCCCTGTCCCCCTGCAGCTATATATTATATAGACGGGTGTATCCCTGCTCCCAGCCATAGCCCTGTCCCCCTGCAGCTATATATTATATAGACGGGTGTATCCCTGCATCCAGCCAGAGCCCTGTCCCCTCTGCAGCTACATATTATATAGATGGGTGTATCCCTGCACCCAGCCAGAGCCCTGTCCCCCTGCAGCTATATATTATATAGACGGGTGTATCCCTGCGCCCAGCCAGAGCCCTGTCCCCTCTGCAGCTATATATTATATAGACGGGTGTATCCCTGCGCCCAGCCAGAGCCCTGTCCCCTCTGCAGCTACATATTATATAGATGGGTGTATCTCTGCACCCAGCCAGAGCCCTGTCCCCCTGCAGCTATATATTATATAGACAGGTGTATCCCTGCGCCCAGCCATAGCCCTGTCCCCTCTGCAGCTACATATTATATAGATGGGTGTATCCCTGCACCCAGCCATAGCCCTGTCCCCCTGCAGCTATATATTATATAGATGGGTGTATCCCTGCTCCCAGCCATAGCCCTGTCCCCCTGCAGCTATATATTATATAGATGGGTGTATCCCTGCGCCCAGCCAGAGCCCTGTCCCCTCTGCAGCTATATATTATATAGATGGGTGTATCCCTGCGCCCAGCCAGAGCCCTGTCCCCCTGCAGCTATATATTATATAGATGGGTGTATCCCTGCGCCCAGCCAGAGCCCTGTCCCTCCTGCAGCTATATATTATATAGACGGGTGTATCCCTGCGCCCAGCCATAGCCCTTTCCCCCTGCAGCTATATATTATATAGATGGGTGTATCCCTGCGCCCAGCCAGAGCCCTGTCCCTCCTGCAGCTATATATTATATAGACTGTGTATCCCTGCACCCAGCCAGAGCCCTGTCCCCCTGCAGCTATGTATTATATAGACGGGTGTATCCCTGCACCCAGCCAGAGCCCTGTCCCCTCTGCAGCTACATATTATATAGATGGGTGTATCCCTGCGCCCAGCCAGAGCCCTGTCCCCCTGCAGCTATATATTATATAGACAGGTGTATCCCTGCACCCAGCCAGAACCCTGTCCCTCCTGCAGCTATGTATTATATAGACGGGTGTATCCCTGCATCCAGCCAGAGCCCTGTCCCTCCTGCAGCTATATATTATATAGACGGGTGTATCCCTGCACCCAGCCATAGCCCTGTCCCCCTGCAGCTATATATTATATAGATGGGTGTATCCCTGCTCCCAGCCATAGCCCTGTCCCCTCTGCAGCTACATATTATATAGATGGGTGTATCCCTGCGCCCAGCCAGAGCCCTGTCCCCCCTGCAGCTATATATTATATAGACGGGTGTATCCCTGCGCCCAGCCAGAGCCCTGTCCCCCTGCAGCTATATATTATATAGACGGGTGTATCCCTGCGCCCAGCCAGAGCCCTGTCCCCCTGCAGCTATATATTATATAGACGGGTGTATCCCTGCGCCCAGCCAGAGCCCTGTCCCTCCTGCAGCTATGTATTATATAGACGGGTGTATCCCTGCGCCCAGCCAGAGCCCTGTCCCTCCTGCAGCTACATATTATATAGATGGGTGTATCCCTGCATCCAGCCAGAGCCCTGTCCCCCTGCAGCTATGTATTATATAGACAGGTGTATCCCTGCGCCCAGCCAGAGCCCTGTCCCTCCTGCAGCTATATATTATATAGACGGGTGTATCCCTGCGCCAGCCAGAGCCCTGTCCCTCCTGCAGCTATATATTATATAGATGGGTGTATCCCTGCGCCAGCCAGAGCCCTGTCCCCTCTGCAGCTATATATTATATAGACGGGTGTATCCCTGCTCCCAGCCATAGCCCTGTCCCTCCTGCAGCTATATATTATATAGACGGGTGTATCCCTGCGCCCAGCCAGAGCCCTGTCCCTCCTGCAGCTATATATTATATAGACGGGTGTATCCCTGCTCCCAGCCATAGCCCTGTCCCCCCTGCAGCTATATATTATATAGATGGGTGTATCCCTGCGCCCAGCCATAGCCCTGTCCCCTCTGCAGCTACATATTATATAGACGGGTGTATCCCTGCTCCCAGCCATAGCCCTGTCCCTCCTGCAGCTATATATTATATAGACGGGTGTATCCCTGCACCCAGCCAGAGCCCTTTCCCTCCTGCAGCTATGTATTATATAGACGGGTGTATCCCTGCACCCAGCCAGAGCCCTGTCCCCCTGCAGCTATATATTATATAGACGGGTGTATCCCTGCACCCAGCCAGAGCCCTGTCCCCCTGCAGCTATATATTATATAGATGGGTGTATCCCTGCACCCAGCCATAGCCCTGTCCCCCTGCAGCTATGTATTATATAGACGGGTGTATCCCTGCTCCCAGCCATAGCCCTGTCCCCCTGCAGCTATATATTATATAGACGGTTGTCTCCTATGTAGATCATGTTTTCCTGGCCCCTGTCCGTGGTGCTGAATCTCATCTTTCTCTTGTTCTCAGAGTAACAGTATTACAGCACCCCCATACTGTGGCTCCTGGTACAATGTCTCGTATTACATATCTGGGTACTTGTGTATTATCACGGCGCCCGATTTCATCTAAATTGCATATGATATTGCATCCGATTTATTGACCGACTTTCGGCCGATTTGATCTGCGATGCGATTTGGCCGATTTGCGTCAGATTTTTTGCCGATTTTCGTCCATTTCCTGACGATTTGCATGTTATTCCATCCTTGGGTACTTGTGTACTAGCACGGCGCCCCGATAATTAGTCGCACAATTTTTTAATCGCATCGCATGCCATACACCCGATGGCATGCGATGCGATTTTAACTCCTATTCGATATTAAATTGTATAAGCACCCTAATGGGTACTTACAATGCTTAAATGTACCCCCATGCCACCCCCCCAAGTATAAACATGAACCCGAAGCGTGGCGAGCCCGCGAGGGGCGGCGGTACGCGTCCTATGACCTTTTCATACCCCCACTATCCACGTCGGCGTGGAGTTGAGAATAGAAAGTGTGGTGAGCGCAGCGAGCCACCGAGCCCGAAGCGTGGCGAGCGGACGCGGATACCTGTGAAGCCCGCGAGGGGATGCGTATACCTACGAAGGTATACGCGTCCCCTCGTGGGGCTCGCTGCACTCGCCATGCTTCGGGCTCGGTGGCTCGCTGCGCTCGCCACACTTTCTATTCTCAACTCCACGCCGACGTGGATAGTGGGGGTATGAAAAGGTCGTAGGACGCGTACCGCCGCCGCTCGCCACGCTTCGGGTTCACGTTTATAATTGGGGGGTGGCGTGAGGGTGCATTTAAGCATTGTAAGCACCCATTAGGGTGCTTATACAATTTATAATCGCATGCATGCAAATCGGCCAGAAAAAGTTAAAAATCGGCCGGAAATCGGCCGCAAAATCGCATCCGATTTTTGCATGCGATTTGCGGCCGATTTCGTGGGCGCCGTGATAATACACAAGTACCCATATCTGCAATTAGGGGTCCCCCATACAGAATCTCAGGGTCCTTGCTGACAGTTATATACGCAAGTCCTCAGCTGAGTGTCCCTTTGTATCCTGGTGACACAGAACTGCGCACACAATGGATATCTTTCCATTGTGTAAGGGTGGTGCTTGTCCTGCGCTGTGTATACTACTGGTGCAATCTGACCCCCTCTATACAAACACAGATCTCTTATTCTACATTTGTTTTAAATGATATTTCATCATCCTGTATTGTGCAAAGGGTTAGGCAGGTGTGGAATAAATGCAATTATATTTTATCAGTAAACAAAATGCAAAGTAATTGAACAGCAGAGAGATCTAAGTGACATCGATATTTGGTGCGACGGGAAGCAGTTAGATCCTGGCGGATGGCAGTCAGAATATCGACTCTTGCGTCCTGACCGTCCGGACCACTTCAGAATTCCCTTTATCGGAATTCCACAGTCAGGGATTTTGTAGGATTATTTTCAGCTGTATGATTAACCAATCATAACACACAGGTGATAATGATCATCATTTTCATATGTAGGTTGAAACACAGTCATTAACTGAAACAGAAACAGCTGTGTAAGAGGCTTAGAACTGTGTGTGGAAAAGCCAACCTGTGCTACAAAGGTGAGGTTTTAGAAGACTGTTTCATGTCACAGGTCCTACACCGTGGTAAGACTGAGCACAGGAACAGGACACACGGCAATTATACTGCATCAGCAAGGTCTCTCCCAGGCAAATATTTCATAAAGATATATATATATATATATATATATATGAAAAAAAGGGGGGGTTGTGGCCCCAATATTGCGTTTAGATGAGCAGCACCTCTATAGTACCTTGCTGTTAATTGAGGTACAAGTTGGGTAAAGATATAAGGAAAGAATAGGGGTGCGCTAAAGATACCACTGAAAGACTAAACATATAATAAGTCGATAAAATAGAAAAAAACAAATAAGCATTTATTAATGGTTTGTCCAGCAATGCAATTTCATTTCACTGTTTGAAGGTTTTCTTTGTCACATATAGATCCGCGGCCCGACGCGTTTCGTCCCTTAGGACTTCATCAGGGGCGATGAACCAATCTATATAAGTGGTAGAGCATGCCGTTACAAAAATATATATGTAAAATATTTTACATATATATTTTTCATATATATTTCTTATATCATATTTATATATGTGTGTTTATGTATGAAATCGCTAATTTAATTTTTTATTAATTTTTTGCACATATTGCTTGTAATGTCCATTATATGTATATACAAATTTTTTTTACTATGTGTATGTAACGGCATGCTCTACCACTTATATAGATTGGTTCATCGCCCCTGATGAAGTCCTAAGGGACGAAACGCGTTGGGCCGCGGATCTATATGTGACATAAAGAAAACCTTCAAACAGTGAAATGAAATTGCATTGCTGGACAAACCATTAATAAATGGTTATTTGTTTTTATCTATTTTATCGACTTATTATATGTTTAGTCTTTCAGTGGTATCTTTAGCGCACCCCTATTCTTTCCTTTTATATGTGTATATATATATATATATATATATATATATATATACATGGTGTATTTGTCAGGTGGTGCAGCAGATGGGGTGCCCCGGATGAGGGGGCCTGTGCCCCGGATGAGGGGTCTGTGCAATCTACTAACTGTTTCTATCACATTCTAGATGAATCGCTTTAACCAGTGTAAGGACAGAGGGTTGCTAATTACTGACCACCATCTCTATAAACTAGAACCTAAGAAGAAATACAAGGTCATCAAATCAATGCCGCTCAGTATGGTGAGTATGTGTATATTGTGTGTAGGTATAGTGTATTATGTCGACAGTGGGAAGGTCGACAGTCAAATCTTTGACGTGAGGTTTTTACTGTTTTTGACCTGAATACAGCAGTCGACATGGACATCGTCTAAGTGTACCGCATCCCCTCGCATGGTTCACTGCGCAATGGACCTTCCTATTGTCTACGCAATGCTTGTGTCGACCTTTCCTCTGTGCGATCACTTGCCAGCAGATGTGAAAGCATACACATCCTCTTGCAGCGTAGCGAGGGGATTCAGGCGGCGAGAGTGTGTGCGCATTCGCTGGGGCGGAGTTAACCTGCATTGTTTGATAAATAGGCTCCGTGGACATAATACAGGAGGATGCACAGTGCACACTGACAGGGGCCTGCTCAGTACTGACCCCCCACCTCCTCAGTAATGAGCCCCCCACCCTTCTCCATGCCCCTTGTCAGTGGGAGATACCAGGTGCCCGAGGGACAGCATTAGCTGCTTTGTCATTCTCCAGACATAATGGATTCCCTCCCTGACTTCCATCGCAGACGGCTACTCCTCAATTATGCATCTGATTACATGTCGGGAGCCCCCCTCCCCCTCCTCCTTCTGGGAAAAGGACTTTTTGTTAAAATGATGTAAATGTGACACGAGAAGGACTTTTTGTTAAAATGATGTAAATGTGACACGAGGAAGATAAGTGGGAACAAGAAAATCTCCTTTTTATTTAATCAAAGCCGTTCTGTAACGTAATTGTGTGTAGTAATCCCAGTCAGGAGAGACCGGGCCCAGCTGTAACGGTCTGAGCGAGTCCCGGCCATCTCCTGTATATAGTCATGAAGATGGTTCTATTTCATATAGTGTGTATGTTATATATAATCTATAAATATATATCTATGCGTACATATGCATATACTGTATGTGCCGGGAGTGCAGCTGCTATGGGGCCCAGAGCTGAGAGGGGCCACCTTCCCTGTCACAGTTACATGTGTTATATACAGGGTGTAGCTACCATAGGTGCAGGGAGTGCAGCTGCTATGGGGCCCAGAGCTGAGAGGGGCCACCTTCCCTGTCACAGTTACATGTGTTATATACAGGGGTGTATCTACCATAGGTGCAGGGAGTGCAGCTGCTATGGGGCCCAGAGCTGAGAGGGGCCACCTTCCCTGTCACAGTTACATGTGTTATATACAGGGTGTAGCTACCATAGGTGCAGGGAGTACAGCTGCTATGGGACCCAGAGCTGAGAGGGGCCACCTTCCCTGTCACAGTTACATGTGTTATATACAGATGTGTAGCTACCATAGGTGCAGGGAGTGCAGCTGCTATGGGGCCCAGAGCTGAGAGGGGCCACCTTCCCTGTCACAGTTACATGTGTTATATACAGGGGTGTAACTACCATAGGTGCAGGGAGTGCAGCTGCTATGGGGCCCAGAGCTGAGAGGAGCCACCTTCCTTGTCACAGTTATATGTGTTATATACAGGGGTGTAACTAACATAGGTGCAGGGGGTGTAGCTGCTATGGGGCCCAGAGCTGAGAGGGGCCACCTTCCCTGTCACAGTTACATGTGTTATATACAGGGGTGTAGCTACCATAGGTGCAGGGAGTGCAGCTGCTATGGGGACCAGAGCTGAGGGGGCCACCTTACCTGTCACAGTTACATGTGTTATATACAGGGTGTAGCTACCATAGGTGCAGGGAGTACAGCTGCTATGGGGCCAGAGCTGAGAGGGGCCACCTTCCCTGTCACAGTTACATGTGTTATATACAGGGGTGTAGCTACCATAGGTGCAGGGGGTGCAGCTGCTATGGGGCCCAGAGCTGAGAGGGGCCACCTTCCCTGTCACAGTTACATGTGTTATATACAGGGGTGTAACTACCATAGGTGCAGGGAGTGCAGCTGCTATGGGGCCCAGAGCTGAGAGGGGCCACCTTCCCTGTCACAGTTACATGTGTTATATACAGGGGTGTAGCTACCATAGGTGCAGGGGGTGCAGCTGCTATGGGGCCCAGAGCTGAGAGGGGCCACCTTCCCTGTCACAGTTACATGTGTTATATACAGGGGTATAACTACCATAGGTGCAGGGAGTGCAGCTGCTATGGGGCCCAGAGCTGAGAGGGGCCACCTTCCCTGTCACAGTTACATGTGTTATATACAGGGGTGTAGCTACCATAGGTGCAGGGGGTGCAGCTGCTAAGGGCCCAGAGCTGAGAGGGGCCATCTTCGCTGTCACAGTTACATGTGTTATATACAGGGGTGTAGCTACCATAGGTGAAGGGGGTGCAGCTGCTAAGGGCCCAGAGCTGAGAGGGGCCATCTTCCCTGTCACAGTTACATGTGTTATATACAGGGGTGTAGCTACCATAGGTGCAGGGAGTGCAGCTGCTATGGGGCCAGAGCTGAGAGGGGCCACCTTCCCTGTCACAGTTACATGTGTTATACACAGGGGTGTAGCTACCATAGGTGCAGGGGGTGCAGCTGCTATGGGGCCCAGAGCTGAGAGGGGCCACCTTCCCTGTTACAGTTATATGTGTTATATACAGGGGTGTAACTACCATAGGTGCAGCTGCTATGGGGCCCAGAGCTGAGAGGGACCACCTTCCCTGTCACAGTTACATGTGTTATATACAGGGGTGTAGCTACCATAGGTGCAGCTGCTATGGGGCCCAGAGCTGAGAGGGGCCACCTTCCCTGTCACAGTTACATGTGTTATATACAGGGGTGTAGCTACCATAGGTGCAGCTGCTATGGGGCCCAGAGCTGAGAGGGGCCACCTTCCCCGTCAAAGTTACATGTGTTATATACAGGGGTGTAACTACCATAGGTGCAGGGGGTGCAGCTGCTATGGGGCCCAGAGCTGAGAGGGGCCACCTTCCCTGTCACAGTTACATGTGTTATATACAGGGTGTAGCTACCATAGGTGCAGGGGGTGCAGCTGCTATGGGGCCCAGAGCTGAGAGGGGCCACCTTCCCTGTCACAGTTACCTGTGTTATAGACAAGTGATCACATGATCAGCGATACAGAGCACATTAGCGAGGTATAGCCATATACCGGTGCATATAATACACACATCCCGCCTCCTGTGGTTACTACGTCTTGTGTCCGTGCTGTGCAGATTATCTTTCTTCCCTCATTTATGGTACATGTTGCCCAGTCTGACAGTGAGGCTGATTACCGTCCATTTGCGCTGGCATGTGTCAGTTGCTGAGGTTCGCCAGGATCTCATCTGCGCATTCACCTGTCTCCTGGCACATGCGGCTGGTTTGGCACAGTGCGGTCCCCTGGCACGGGCCTGTTGGCAGCCTCCTCTGTGCGGCTCGGCCCTTGTATCTCGCTGACACATTAATAAAACATTACCACAGAACAGAGATCGCCCGGGTGTCAGTAACGAAGGCCGAACGCACTCTGGCAGCAGAGATTTGGCATCTTTTTTTTTCCTTTCATATAAATTCCCATCCTGGTTGTCATGACAACTGAGAAATGAGGGAGAATGAGTTTTCCCTGGCGCCAGATTCATTCTCGCAGCGATTACCATTTATTCATAACACACGCTGAGGTGTATATGGGACACGTGTATATCCGGGAAACAATGTATGGGTGCCCTGCTTTATACACCAGACAGAATTAGATTGCCAGCTCCTGTGGTCTCCTCTGTGGGCATTCATAAATTGTTCCCATATGGAAAATGTCACGGACGGAGTAAATTCTCTAGGAGATCGCGACAGCGAGATCCGAGTGCGGCATCTGAGGACGCAGCTTCTTGTCACCAGCGCAAGCGTTGCTGATGTCACAAGTGTCACAGGCAGAACAATCTTCCAGATTATCGCCCGGCCTGCGGATTTGCAGCCCTGCGATCATGTCTGAATGAGGCCCATAACCCCACCCTGATTCTACTTATCACAGTTTGTATGTTCTCCCCATGCACATTGTCAGATGCTGCAGTCGGAATTCGGGGACATCATGTGACATCAGCTGCACTCCCCACACCTGTATCGATGCGCTGGTGTTCCCCTGGTGCCTCTCCCCGCCCCCCCCCCCCCCTTACACGCGTGGATGAGGCGGGTGTGATATTACTGAAGGCGTTCACACAGGGGGTATGTGCGTGTTCACATTAATGCATGCACAGACCCCTCCCACCATCGGAAATGGCGCCTAATTCAGACTTATGCGAACAAGTGTAAATCGGCCCCTGTGCCTAACCTACAGCGCGTGCATTTTAGGGAATTTAGATTGTAAGCTCTGCTGGAGCAGGGACTGATGTAATGACTGAAATACTCTGTACAGCGCTGGTGCTGTGTAGAAAGTAATAACACGTACTGTGAAAACTGTGGCAGAAGAGCTTGCATTCATTCTCATAGTAATATCAGGTGGCTGCACAGTGGAGAGCATTGCTATGTGTTATTGTACTCACAGATCACAGTATATGGGTACTACCCCGATCGTTACCATAGCCAGGTCTAGCTGTAGTCGCAGGGAACGCTGTTCAGGAGGATTCTGCGTCCATACGGTATATTGTGATAACAATCCTGGGACTGGAATCAGCGACGAATCTCCCCAGACACAGACCAGACCACTCCCGGCAGATGGAGGATTACTGAGTGTCACCTGTAATCTCCGGCCGTGCCCAGGGGCACCGTCCACGTGGAAGAGAATCGGATCCACGTTCCTGAAATATTTTGGATAAAACAGAGATGATCTGACAGGATCCCCCGGGGGGGGGGGGGGGTAACACACTGCAGGAATCCCTGGTCCCGGGCCCCGTCTTCTTCCCTTCATCACCCGTACACTTGGCGGATTGGCAGCTGGTAACTGTCATTTCCCCCAGCACAATTCAGGTATATCATCGGTACTTCTGTAGTTTCATGGCGCCGGAAGTAACAGAAACTTGGTAGCCTGCCAGAGGCTCGCGTGCCGCTCTAGCTAAAGTGTTATAGTGTAACGTGGTGTACCGTAGCGCTGCGCGTGCCACTCTAGTTGAAATGTAATGAAGTGTAAAAAGGAGACAAACAGGGCTAAACGGGGCTTATAAATCGGTGGTGATTTGCAATCTACACTTCTCTCCTTTCTCTGGAGAAGTTATTAATGCAATCTCTTCCTTTAATGTGTCTGTGCTAACAGACCAGCTCTTCAGCCTCCATCCTTCTCCTTCAGCCTCCATCCTTCTCCTTCAGCCTCCATCCTTCTCATTCAGCCTCCATCCTTCTCCTTCAGCCTCCATCCTTCTCATTCAGCCTCCATCCTTCTCATTCAGCCTCCATCCTTCTCATTCAGCCTCCATCCTTCTCATTCAGCCTCCATTTTTCTCATTCAGCCTCCATTTTTCTCCTTCAGCCTCCATTTTTCTCCTTCAGCCTCCATCCTTCTCCTTCAGCCTCCATCCTTCTCCTTCAGCCTCCATCCTTCTCCTTCAGCCTCCATCCTTCTCCTTCAGCTTCCATCCTTCTCCTTCAGCCTCCATCCTTCTCCTTCAGCCTCCATCCTTCTCCTTCAGCCTCCTTAACTTTCCAGTTTCAATGAATGAAATAATACATCGCTTCCGCCAGCCCATAGAGCGCAGGCGATAACTGACAGCATTGTAATGACAAAAATATTGTGTGTGTTGTCTTTGGCCATTTGGTAAAACTCAGTACGTTGCCCCAAACTGATAACGTACCCTCATCTGCTGTAGAATAGGAAGAGTCAATGTTTTCTACAAGGATGTGACCACAAGGTGGCACCATTCTGGCCTGCCCATGTACACCACACTGACCCCTCTTCTCTGTCATTATCCAGGTGACCGGACTGAGCCTCACTGGAAGCTGCGACCAGCTGGTGGTGATTCACACCCAGAAGCAGGACGATATGGTCTTCTGTCTGCACAGGATGGAGCCGGCCAACCACAGTCGTGTTGGGGAGCTGGTGGGGACCCTGCTGCATCACTTCAAATCGTGAGTGACCCCTCATATTCTGTACATTGTGACGCAGCGCAATCTGCCCTCTCATGTTCACAATGGGCAAATCTTGCGTGTTTGTGCTGTGGAGCCAGGTGTGCGCATGTATGTGCAATGCAGAGCCATATTTCAGGAGGTGTAACTGGCCAGTAATGTGTCCTTGTGATGGCGTGTCAGTGTAACAGGTGTAAGCCTGTTCCTGGGCGGATCATCTGCAGTATATGCTATGTGGCTAGGCAGGCGCACCTTGCGCACAGCTCCGCATACCGCCCTAATATATGTAATGAGTTCCATGTACGCAATGTGGGAGAATATACAGCCGATCTGTGCTCACCTGTGCGCTGTAATACTCTGCTATTTATGTATACAACGGACTAACATACTCTATACAGCAGACCAGGTGTATACAGCAGGCCACCGCACTCTATACAGCAGACAGGTGTATACAGCAGGCCACCGCACTCCATACAGCAGACCAGGTGTATACAGCAGGCCACCACACTCCATACAGCAGACCAGGTGTATACAGCAGACCACCGCACTCCATACAGCAGACCAGGTGTATACAGCAGGCCACCGCACTCTATACAGCAGACCAGGTGTATACAGCAGACCACCGCACTTCATACAGCAGACAGGTGTATACAGCAGGCCACCGCACTCTATACAGCAGACAGGTGTATACAGCAGGCCACCGCACTCTATACAGCAGACCAGGCGTATACAGCAGGCCACCGCACTCTATACAGCAGACAGGTGTATACAGCAGGCCACCGCACTCTATACAGCAGACAGGTGTATACGGAAGGCCACCGCACTCCATACAGCAGACCAGGTGTATACAGCAGGCCACCGCACTCCATACAGCAGACCAGGTGTATACAGCAGGCCACCGCACTCTATACAGCAGACAGGTGTATACAGCAGGCCACCGCACTCTATACAGCAGACAGGTGTATACGGAAGGCCACCGCACTCCATACAGCAGACCAGGTGTATACAGCAGGCCACCGCACTCCATACAGCAGACCAGGTGTATACAGCAGGCCAGGTGTATACAGCAGGCCACCGCACTCTATACAGCAGACCAGGTGTATACAGCAGGCCACCGCACTCTATACAGCAGACCAGGTGTATACAGCAGGCCACCGCACTCTATACAGCAGACAGGTGTATACAGCAGGCCACCGCACTCCATACAGCAGACCAGGTGTATACAGCAGGCCACCACACTCCATACAGCAGACCAGGTGTATACAGCAGACCACCGCACTCCATACAGCAGACCAGGTGTATACAGCAGACCACCGCACTTCATACAGCAGACAGGTGTATACAGCAGGCCACCGCACTCTATACAGCAGACAGGTGTATACAGCAGGCCACCGCACTCTATACAGCAGACCAGGCGTATACAGCAGGCCACCGCACTCTATACAGCAGACAGGTGTATACAGCAGGCCACCGCACTCTATACAGCAGACAGGTGTATACGGAAGGCCACCGCACTCCATACAGCAGACCAGGTGTATACAGCAGGCCACCGCACTCCATACAGCAGACCAGGTGTATACAGCAGGCCACCGCACTCTATACAGCAGACAGGTGTATACAGCAGGCCACCGCACTCTATACAGCAGACAGGTGTATACGGAAGGCCACCGCACTCCATACAGCAGACCAGGTGTATACAGCAGGCCACCGCACTCCATACAGCAGACCAGGTGTATACAGCAGGCCAGGTGTATACAGCAGGCCACCGCACTCTATACAGCAGACCAGGTGTATACAGCAGGCCACCGCACTCTATACAGCAAACCAGGTGTATACAGCAGGCCACCGCACTCTATACAGCAGACAGGTGTATACAGCAGGCCACCGCACTCCATACAGCAGACCAGGTGTATACAGCAGGCCACCACACTCCATACAGCAGACCAGGTGTATAGAGCAGGCCACCGCACTCCATACAGCAGACCAGGTGTATACAGCAGGCCACCGCACTCCATACAGCAGACCAGGTGTATACAGCAGGCCACCGCACTCCATACAGCAGACCAGGTGTATACAGCAGGCCACCGCACTCCATACAGCAGACCAGGTGTATACAGCAGGCCACCGCACTCCATACAGCAGACCAGGTGTATACAGCAGGCCACCGCACTCTATACAGCAGACCAGGTGTATACAGCAGGCCACCGCACTCCATACAGCAGACCAGGTGTATACAGCGGCCACCGCACTCCATACAGCAGACCAGGTGTATACAGCAGGCCACCGCACTCTATACAGCAGACCAGGTGTATACCGCAGGCCACCGCACTCCATACAGCAGACAGGTGTATACAGCAGGACACCGCACTCCATACAGCAGACCAGGTGTATACAGCAGGCCACCGCACTCCATACAGCAGACCAGGTGTATACAGCAGACCACCGCACTCCATACAGCAGACAGGTGTATACAGCAGGCCACCGCACTCTATACAGCAGACAGGTGTATACAGCAGACCACCGCACTCCATACAGCAGACAGGTGTATACAGCAGGACACCGCACTCCATACAGCAGACAGGTGTATACAGCAGGCCACCGCACTCTATACAGCAGACAGGTGTATACAGCAGGCCACCGCACTCTATACAGCAGACCAGGCGTATACAGCAGGCCACCGCACTCCATACAGCAGACCAGGTGTATACAGCAGGCCACCGCACTCCATACAGCAGACCAGGTGTATACAGCAGGCCACCACACTCCATACAGCAGACCAGGTGTATACAGCAGACTACCACACTCTATACAGCGGACCAGGTGTATACAGCAGGCCACCACACTCCATACAGCAGACAGGTGTATACAGCAGACCATCGCACTCCATACAGCAGACCAGGTGTATACAGCAGTCCACCGCACTCCATACAGCAGACCAGGTGTATACAGCAGGCCACCGCACTCCATACAGCAGACCAGGTGTATACAGCAGGCCACCGCACTCCATACAGCAGACCAGGTGTATACAGCGGCCACCGCACTCCATACAGCAGACCAGGTGTATACAGCAGTCCACCACACTCCATACAGCAGACCAGGTGTATACAGCAGGCCACCGCACTCCATACAGCAGACCAGGTGTATACAGCGGCCACCGCACTCCATACAGCAGACCAGGTGTATACAGCAGGCCACCGCACTCCATACAGCAGACCAGGTGTATACAGCAGGCCATCGCACTCTATACAGAAGCCACCGCACTCCATACAGCAGACAGGTGTATACAGCAGGACACCGCACTCCATACAGCAGACCAGGTGTATACCGCAGGCCACCGCACTCCATACAGCAGACCAGGTGTATACAGCAGGCCACCACACTCCATACAGCAGGCCACCGCACTCCATACAGCAGACCAGGTGTATACAGCGGCCACCGCACTCCATACAGCAGACAGGTGTATACAGCAGGACACCGCACTCCATACAGCAGACAGGTGTATACAGCAGGACACCGCACTCCATACAGCAGACAGGTGTATACAGCAGGCCACCGCACTCCATACAGCAGACCAGGTGTATACAGCAGACTGCCACACTCCATACAGCAGACCAGGTGTATACAGCAGACTGCCACACTCCATACAGCAGACCAGGTGTATACAGCAGGCCACCGCACTCCATACAGCAGACCAGGTGTATACAGCAGGCCACCGCACTCCATACAGCAGACCAGGTGTATACAGCAGGCCACCGCACTCCATACAGCAGACCAGGTGTATACAGCAGGCCACCGCACTCCATACAGCAGACCAGGTGTATACAGCAGGCCACCGCACTCCATACAGCAGACCAGGTGTATACAGCAGGCCACCGCACTCTATACAGCAGACCAGGTGTATACAGCAGGCCACCGCACTCCATACAGCAGACCAGGTGTATACAGCGGCCACCGCACTCCATACAGCAGACCAGGTGTATACAGCAGGCCACCGCACTCTATACAGCAGACCAGGTGTATACCGCAGGCCACCGCACTCCATACAGCAGACAGGTGTATACAGCAGGACACCGCACTCCATACAGCAGACCAGGTGTATACAGCAGGCCACCGCACTCCATACAGCAGACCAGGTGTATATAGCAGACCACCGCACTCCGTACAGCAGACAGGTGTATACAGCAGGCCACCGCACTCTATACAGCAGACAGGTGTATACAGCAGACCACCGCACTCCATACAGCAGACAGGTGTATACAGCAGGACACCGCACTCCATACAGCAGACAGGTGTATACAGCAGGCCACCGCACTCTATACAGCAGACAGGTGTATACAGCAGGCCACCGCACTCTATACAGCAGACCAGGCGTATACAGCAGGCCACCGCACTCCATACAGCAGACCAGGTGTATACAGCAGGCCACCGCACTCCATACAGCAGACCAGGTGTATACAGCAGGCCACCACACTCCATACAGCAGACCAGGTGTATACAGCAGACTACCACACTCTATACAGCGGACCAGGTGTATACAGCAGGCCACCACACTCCATACAGCAGACAGGTGTATACAGCAGGCCATCGCACTCCATACAGCAGACCAGGTGTATACAGCAGTCCACCGCACTCCATACAGCAGACCAGGTGTATACAGCAGGCCACCGCACTCCATACAGCAGACCAGGTGTATACAGCAGGCCACCGCACTCCATACAGCAGACCAGGTGTACACAGCGGCCACCGCACTCCATACAGCAGACCAGGTGTATACAGCAGTCCACCACACTCCATACAGCAGACCAGGTGTATACAGCAGGCCACCGCACTCCATACAGCAGACCAGGTGTATACAGCGGCCACCGCACTCCATACAGCAGACCAGGTGTATACAGCAGGCCACCGCACTCCATACAGCAGACCAGGTGTATACAGCAGGCCATCGCACTCTATACAGAAGCCACCGCACTCCATACAGCAGACAGGTGTATACAGCAGGACACCGCACTCCATACAGCAGACCAGGTGTATACCGCAGGCCACCGCACTCCATACAGCAGACCAGGTGTATACAGCAGGCCACCACACTCCATACAGCAGGCCACCACACTCCATACAGCAGACCAGGTGTATACAGCGGCCACCGCACTCCATACAGCAGACAGGTGTATACAGCAGGACACCGCACTCCATACAGCAGACAGGTGTATACAGCAGGACACCGCACTCCATACAGCAGACAGGTGTATACAGCAGGCCACCGCACTCCATACAGCAGACCAGGTGTATACAGCAGACTGCCACACTCCATACAGCAGACCAGGTGTATACAGCAGACTGCCACACTCCATACAGCAGACCAGGTGTATACAGCAGGCCACCGCACTCCATACAGCAGACCAGGTGTATACAGCAGGCCACCGCACTCCATACAGCAGACCAGGTGTATTCTGCTAAATGTAAGCGAAAAAGAGATAATTTGCAGCGCTGTTTTAATGACAAGTATAACAAAACAATTTATTATTCACATGTAATATAAAAAAATGTATATATACAGTGTGGCAAATATATAAAAGAAGGGGGGGGGGGGGGGGGGAACCTGTCAGCAGAATGATGAGGGGGTAATCTAACCTGCTCTGGTCACTTATACAGTCCCAGCACTGGTGCAGGAGGAGGAAGATGGAGGCCAGAATTTTTGTAATCCAAACAATACAGTAAGTGGAGGTGTCCCAGTCCATGCCGGGGACTGGGCTCTGTGTATTACACTGGGGACTGGGCTCTGTGTATTACACTGGGGACTGGGCTCTGTGTATTACACTGGGGACTGGGCTCTGTGTATTACACTGGGGACTGGGCTCTGTGTATTACCCTGGGGACTGGGCTCTGTATATTACACTGGGGACTGGGCTCTGTATATTACACTGGATGCCGGGGACTGGGCTCTGTGTATTACACTGGGGTCTGGGCTCTGTGTATTACACTGGGGACTGGGCTCTGTGTATTACACTGGGGACTGGGCTCTGTGTATTACACTGGGGACTGGGCTCTGTGTATTACACTGGGGACTGGGCTCTGTGTATTACACTGGGGACTGGGCTCTGTGTATTACACTGGGGACTGGGCTCTGTATATTACACTGGATGCCGGGGACTGGGCTCTGTGTATTACACTGGGGACTGGGCTCTGTGTATTACACTGGGGACTGGGCTCTGTGTATTACACTGGGGACTGGGCTCTGTATATTACACTGGATGCCGGGGACTGGGCTCTGTATATTACACTGGGGACTGGGCTCTGTGTATTACACTGGGCTCTGGGCTCTGTATATTACACTGGGGACTGGGCTCTGTGTATTACACTGGGGACTGGGCTCTGTGTATTACACTGGATGCCGGGGACTGGGCTCTGTGTATTACACTGGGGTCTGGGCTCTGTGTATTACACTGGGGACTGGGCTCTGTGTATTACACTGGGGACTGGGCTCTGTGTATTACACTGGGGACTGGGCTCTGTGTATTACACTGGGGACTGGGCTCTGTGTATTACACTGGGGACTGGGCTCTGTATATTACACTGGATGCCGGGGACTGGGCTCTGTGTATTACACTGGGGACTGGGCTCTGTGTATTACACTGGGGACTGGGCTCTGTGTATTACACTGGGGACTGGGCTCTGTATATTACACTGGATGCCGGGGACTGGGCTCTGTATATTACACTGGGGACTGGGCTCTGTGTATTACACTGGGCTCTGGGCTCTGTATATTACACTGGGGACTGGGCTCTGTGTATTACACCGGGGACTGGGCTCTGTATATTACACTGGGGACTGGGCTCTGTGTATTATACTGGGGACTGGGCTCTGTGTATTACACTGGGGACTGGGCTCTGTGTATTATACTGGGTTCTGGGCTCTGTATATTACACTGGGGACTGGGCTCTGTATATTACACTGGGGACTGGGCTCTGTATATTACACTGGGGACTGGGCTCTGTATATTACACTGGGGACTGGGCTCTGTGTATTACACCGGGGACTGGGCTCTGTATATTATACTGGGGACTGGGCTCTGTGTATTACACTGGGGACTGGGCTCTGTATATTACACTGGGGACTGGGCTCTGTGTATTACACCGGGGACTGGGCTCTGTATATTACACTGGGGACTGGGCTCTGTGTATTATACTGGGGACTGGGCTCTGTGTATTACACTGGGGACTGGGCTCTGTGTATTATACTGGGTTCTGGGCTCTGTATATTACACTGGGGACTGGGCTCTGTGTATTACACTGGGCTCTGGGCTCTGTATATTACACTGGGGACTGGGCTCTGTGTATTACACCGGGGACTGGGCTCTGTATATTATACTGGGGACTGGGCTCTGTGTATTACACTGGATGCCGGGGACTGGGCTCTGTGTATTACACTGGGGACTGGGCTCTGTGTATTACACTGGATGCCGGGGACTGGGCTCTGTGTATTACACTGGGGACTGGGCTCTGTGTATTACACCGGGGACTGGGCTCTGTGTATTACACTGGATGCCGGGGACTGGGCTCTGTGTATTACACTGGGGACTGGGCTCTGTGTATTACACTGGATGCCGGGGACTGGGCTCTGTGTATTACACTGGGGACTGGGCTCTGTGTATTACACCGGGGACTGGGCTCTGTGTATTACACTGGATGCCGGGGACTGGGCTCTGTGTATTACACTGGGGACTGGGCTCTGTGTATTACACTGGGGACTGGGCTCTGTGTATTACACTGGGGACTGGGCTCTGTGTATTACACTGGGGACTGGGCTCTGTGTATTACACTGGGGACTGGGCTCTGTGTATTACACTGGATGCCGGGGACTGGGCTCTGTGTATTACACTGGGGACTGGGCTCTGTATATTATACTGGGGACTGGGCTCTGTGTATTACACTGGATGCCGGGGACTGGGCTCTGTATATTATACTGGGGACTGGGCTCTGTATATTACACTGGGGACTGGGCTCTGTGTATTACACTGGGGACTGGGCTCTGTGTATTACACTGGATGCCGGGGACTGGGCTCTGTGTATTACACTGGATGCCGGGGACTGGGCTCTGTGTATTACACTGGGGACTGGGCTCTGTATATTATACTGGGGACTAGGCTCTGTATATTACACTGGGGACTGGGCTCTGTGTATTATACTGGGGACTGGGCTCTGTGTATTATACTGGGGACTGGGCTCTGTGTATTACACTGGGGACTGGGCTCTGTGTATTACACTGGGGACTGGGCTCTGTGTATTACACTGGGGACTGGGCTCTGTGTATTACACTGGGGACTGGGCTCTGTGTATTACACTGGGGACTGGGCTCTGTGTATTACACTGGGGACTGGGCTCTGTGTATTACACTGGGGACTGGGCTCTGTGTGTTACACTGGATGCCGGGGACTGGGCTCTGTGTATTACACTGGGGACTGGGCTCTGTATATTACACTGGGGACTGGGCTCTGTATATTACACTGGGGACTGGGCTCTGTATATTATACTGGGGACTGGGCTCTGTATATTACACTGGGGACTGGGCTCTGTATATTACACTGGGGACTGGGCTCTGTGTATTACACTGGGGACTGGGCTCTGTGTATTACACTGGGGACTGGGCTCTGTGTATTACACTGGGGACTGGGCTCTGTGTATTACACTGGGGACTGGGCTCTGTGTATTACACTGGGGACTGGGCTCTGTGTATTACACTGGGGACTGGGCTCTGTGTGTTACACTGGATGCCGGGGACTGGGCTCTGTGTATTACACTGGGGACTGGGCTCTGTATATTACACTGGGGACTGGGCTCTGTATATTACACTGGGGACTGGGCTCTGTATATTATACTGGGGACTGGGCTCTGTATATTACACTGGGGACTGGGCTCTGTGTATTACACTGGGGACTGGGCTCTGTGTATTACACTGGGGACTGGGCTCTGTGTATTACACCGGGGACTGGGCTCTGTGTATTATACTGGGGACTGGGCTCTGTGTATTACACTGGGGACTGGGCTCTGTGTATTACACTGGGGACTGGGCTCTGTGTATTACACTGGGGACTGGGCTCTGTGTATTACACTGGGGACTGGGCTCTGTGTATTACACTGGGGACTGGGCTCTGTGTATTATACTGGGGACTGGGCTCTGTGTATTACACTGGGGACTGGGCTCTGTATATTATACTGGGGACTGGGCTCTGTATATTACACTGGGGACTGGGCTCTGTGTATTACACTGGGGACTGGGCTCTGTGTATTACACTGGGGACTGGGCTCTGTGTATTATACTGGGGACTGGGCTCTGTGTATTATACTGGGGACTGGGCTCTGTGTATTATACTGGGGACTGGGCTCTGTGTATTATACTGGGGACTGGGCTCTGTATATTACACTGGGGACTGGGCTCTGTGTATTACACTGGGGACTGGGCTCTGTGTATTACACTGGATGCCGGGGACTGGGCTCTGTATATTACACTGGGGTCTGGGCTCTGTGTATTACACTGGGGTTTGAGCTCTGTGTATTACACTGGATGCCGGTGACTGTGCTCTGTGTATTACACTGGGGTCTGGGCTCTGTGTATTACACTGGATGCCGGCGACTGTGCTCTGTGTATTACACTGGGGTCTGGGCTCTGTGTATTACACTGGATGCCGGGGACTGTGCTCTGTGTATTACACTGGGGACTGGGCTCTGTGTATTACACTGGATGCCGGGGACTGGGCTCTGTGTATTACACTGGGGACTGGGTTCTGTGTATTACACTGGGGACTGGGCTCTGTGTATTACACTGGGGACTGGGCTCTGTGTATTACACTGGATGTCGGGGACTGGGCTCTGTGTATTACACTGGATGCCGGGGACTGGGCTCTGTGTATTACACGGGATGCCGGGGACTGGGCTCTGTGTATTATACTGGATGCCGGGGACTGGGCTCTGTGTATTACACTGGGGACTGGGCTCTGTATATTACACTGGGCACTGGGCTCTGTGTATTACACTGGGGACTGGGCTCTGTATATTACACTGGGGACTGGGCTCTGTGTATTACACTGGGGACTGGGCTGTGTGTATTACACTGGGGACTGGGCTCTGTCTGTGTATTACACTGGATGCCGGGGACTGGGCTCTGTGTATTACACTGGATGCCGGGGACTGTGCTCTGTGTATTACACGGGGTGCCGGGGACTGGGCTCTGTGTATTATACTGGATGCTGGGGACTAGGCTCTGTGTATTACATTGGGGACTGGGCTCTGTATATTACACTGGGGACTGGGCTCTGTGTATTACACTGGGGACTGGGCTCTGTGTATTACATTGGATGCCGGGGACTGGGCTCTGTGTATTACACTGGGGACTGGGCTCTGTGTATTACACTGGATGCCGGGGACTGGGCTCTGTGTATTACACTGGGGACTGGGCTCTGTGTATTACACTGGATGCCAGGGACTGGGCTCTGTGTATTACACTGGGGACTGGGTTCTGTGTATTACACTGGATGCCGGGGACTGGGCTCTGTGTATTACACTGGGGACTGGGCTCTGTGTATTACACTGGGGACTGGGCTCTGTGTATTACACTGGGGACTGGGCTCTGTGTATTATACTGGGGACTGGGCTCTGTGTATTACACTGGGGACTGGGCTCTGTATATTACACTGGATGCCAGGGACTGGGCTCTGTATATTACACTGAATGCAGGGGACTGGGCTCTGTGTATTACACTGGATGCCGGGAATTGGGCTCTGTGTATTACACTGGTAACTGGGCTCTGTATATTACACTGGGGGCTGGGCTCTGTATATTACACTGGGGACTGGGCTCTGTGTATTACACTGAGGACTGGGCTCTGTGTATTACACTGGATGCCGGGGACTGGGCTCTGTGTATTACACTGGGGACTGGGCTCTGTATATTACACTGGATGCCGGGGACTGGGCTCTGTGTATTACACCGGGGACTGGGCTCTGTACATTACACTGTGGACTGGGCTCTGTATATTACACTGGATGCCGGGGACTGGGCTCTGTATATTACACTGGATGCCGGGGACTGGGCTCTGTGTATTACACCGGGGACTGGGCTCTGTACATTACACTGGGGACTGGGCTCTGTATATTACACTGGATGCCGGGGACTGGGCTCTGTATATTACACTGGATGCCGGGGTCTGGGCTCTGTGTATTACACTGGGGACTGGGCTCTGTATATTACACTGGATGCCGGGGTCTGGGCTCTGTGTATTACACTGGATAAAAGATGCATATAGCAGCCATGAACTGGACACCGCTTACATCAGAAATACATGTATGTCCTGCACATGTATGGTGCCGTGTTCCGTATGTACGGGTCTATGCTGGTAGTAGTTGTACGCGCTGTTATTAGAAGTGAGAGCTGTGATTCTGCAGGAAATCTGCCCAGTAACACTACAGACAGCCTGGGAGAGTGCAGAGCATACAGACAGCCTGGGAGAGTGCAGAGCACTGCGGAGCGCAGGATAAATCTGTATACAGCTAGGGCTTGTGGTATACTGCCGCCACACCTCAGCATGTGTTATACACATCACCTGGGATCCGTGCAGAGCCGCGTGAGGTCTACACAGCCTGCTCTGCGCAGTACAACTGAACAATGTCAGTTATGTCACCCAGCACGCACACAAGCACTGCGCCAGTTATATCACCCAGCGTGCACACAAGCACTGCGCCAGTTATATCACCCAGCGCGCACACAAGCACTGCGACAGTTATGTCACACAGAGTGCACACAAGCACTGCGCCAGTTATGTCACCCAGCGCGCACACAAGCACTGCGCCAGTTATGTCACCCAGCGCACACACAAGCACTGCGCCAGTTATGTCCCCCAGCACGCACACAAGCACTGCACAAGTTATGTCCCCCAGCACGCACACAAGCACTGCGCCAGTTATGTCACCCAGAGCGCACACAAGCACTGCGCCAGTTATGTCACCCAGCGCACACACAAGCACTGCGCCACTTATGTCACCCAGCGCGCACACAAGCTTTGCGCCAGATATGTCACCCAGCGCGCACACAAGCACTGCACCAGTTATGTCACCCAGTGTGCACACAAGCACTGTGCCAGTTATGTCACCCAGCGCGCACACACAAGCACTGCGCCAGTTATGTCACCCAGCGCGCACACAAGCACTGCGCCAGTTATGTCACCCAGAGCGCACACAAGCACTGCGCCAGTTATGTCTCCCAGCGCGCACACAAGCACTGCGCCAGATATTTCACCAAGAGCACACACAAGCACTGCGCCAGTTATGTCACCCAGTGCGCATATAAGCACTGCGCCAGTTATGTCACCCAGCGCTCACACAAGCCCTGCGCCAGTTGTGTCACCCAGTGTGCACACAAGCACTGCGCCAGTTATGTCACCCAGCGCGCACACAAGCACTGCACCAGTTATGTCCCCCAGCACGCACACAAGCACTGCACAAGTTATGTCCCCCAGCACGCACACAAGCACTGCGCCAGTTATGTCACCCAGAGCGCACACAAGCACTGAGCCAGTTATGACACCCAGTGCGCACACAAGCACTGCGCCAGTTATGTCACCCAGTGTGCACACAAGCACTGCGCCAGTTATGTCACCCAGCGCACACACAAGCACTGCACCAGTTATGTCACCCAGTGTGCACATAAGCACTGCGCCAGTTATGTCACCCAGCGCGCACACAAGCACTGCACCAGTTATGTCACCCAGTGTGCACACAAGCACTGCGCCAGTTATGTCACCCAGTGTGCACACAAGCACTGCGCCAGATATGTCACCCAGCGCGCACACAAGGACTGCGCCAGTTATGTCACCCAGCGCGCACACAAGCACTGCACCAGTTATGTCACCCAGCTCGCACACAGGCACTGCACCAGTTATGTCACCCAGCGCTCACACAAGCACTGGGCCAGTTATGTCATCCAGTGTGCACACAAGCACTGCGCCAGTTATGTCACCCAGCGAGCACACAAGCACTGCGCCACTTATGTCACCCAGCGCGCACACAAGCACTGCGCCAGTTATTTCACCCAGCGCGCACACAAGCACTGCACAAGTTATGTCCCCCAGCACGCACACAAGCACTGCGCCAGTTATGTCACCCAGAGCGCACACAAGCACTGCACCAGTTATGTCACCAAGCACTCACACAAGCACTGCGCCAGTTATGTCACCCAGTGCGCACACAAGCACTGCACCAGTTATGTCACCCAGTGTGCACACAAGCACTGCGCCAGTTATGTCACCCAGCGCGCACACAAGCACTGCGCCAGATATGTCACCCAGCGCGCACACAAGCACTGCACCAGTTATGTCACCCAGTGTGCACACAAGCACTGTGCCAGTTATGTCACCCAGCGCGCACACACAAGCACTGCGCCAGTTATGTCACCCAGCGCGCACACAAGCACTGCGCCAGTTATGTCACCCAGCGCGCACACAAGCACTGCGCCAGTTATGTCACCCAGAGTGCACACAAGCACTGCACCAGTTATGTCACCAAGCACTCACACAAGCACTGCGCCAGTTATGTCACCCAGCGCGCACACAAGCACTGCGCCAGTTATGTCTCCCAGCGCGCACACAAGCACTGCGCCAGATATGTCACCAAGAGCACACACAAGCACTGCGCCAGTTATGTCACCCAGTGCGCATATAAGCACTGCGCCAGTTATGTCACCCAGCGCTCACACAAGCCCTGCGCCAGTTGTGTCACCCAGTGTGCACACAAGCACTGCGCCAGTTATGTCACCCAGCGCGCACACAAGCACTGCACCAGTTATGTCCCCCAGCACGCACACAAGCACTGCGCCAGTTATGTCACCCAGAGCGCACACAAGCACTGAGCCAGTTATGTCACCCAGTGCACACACCAGCACTGCGCCAGTTATGTCACCCAGTGTGCACACAAACACTGCGCCAGTTATGTCACCCAGCGCACACACAAGCACTGCGCCAGTTATGTCACCCAGTGCGCACACAAGCACTGCGCCAGTTATGTCACCCAGTGCGCACACAAGCACTGCACCAGTTATGTCACCCAGTGTGCACATAAGCACTGCGCCAGTTATGTCACCCAGCGCGCACACAAGCACTGCACCAGTTATGTCACCCAGTGTGCACACAAGCACTGCGCCAGTTATGTCACCCAGTGTGCACACAAGCACTGCGCCACTTATGTCACCCAGCGCGCACACAAGCACTGCGCCAGTTATTTCACCCAGCGCGCACACAAGCACTGCGCCACTTATGTCACCCAGCGCGCACACAAGCACTGCGCCAGTTATTTCACCCAGCGCGCACACAAGCACTGTGTAGACTACTGTACACATGCACATAGTACAGTGATACACTACATCACAACATGACACAACGCAGACACGTGCCCTGCAGCCGCCAGGCCTCTGTTATGAGGCAGCTGATAATTAGTGTGAGCTGCTGCTAACAATCACAGATCAGCGGGCTGTGAACATGAGACTGAACACCGCCATGTCAGCTGAACATCGTGGAGGGAGCAATGAATTATTTACACCACAACAACGTCCTGATTAGGCCAAAACTGCTCCCGTGACCGGCGGATTCCTCAAGAAATGAGACTCTAGGAACGCTGCACCTGCAGAGCCCTGACCCAAATATGCCCCCTTACACTAAGGACCACGACAATACTGCATTGTATTTACACCGGACCCCCGCTATCCTGCAGTATATACACAGGACCCCGCTATCCAGCACTATATAAACACAGGACCCCGCTATCCTGCATTATATATACACAGGACCCCGCTATCCTGCATTATATATACACAGGACCCCGCTATCCTGCATTATATATACACAGGACCCCGCTATCCTGCAGTATATACACAGGACCCCGCTATCCAGCATTATATATACACAGGACCCCGCTATCCTGCATTATATATACACAGGACCCCGCTATCCTGCAGTATATACACAGGACCCAGCTATTCAGCATTATATATACACAGGACCCCACTATCCAGCATTATATATACACAGGACCCCGCTATCCAGCATTATATATACACAGGACCCCGCTATCCAGCATTATATATACACAGGACCCCACTATCCTGCATTATATATACACAGGACCCGCTATCCTGCATTATATATACACAGGACCCCGCTATCCTGCAGTATATACACAGGACCCCGCTATCCAGCATTATATATACACAGGACCCCACTATCCTGCATTATATATACACAGGACCCCGCTACCCTGCAGTATATACACAGGACCCTGCTATCCTGCATTATATATGGGATGCGGTCATTTGGTCTACTGCATTATGGTCGACAGTCATTAGGTCGAATCCATTAGGTCGACATGCTAAAAGGTCGACATGACTCTAGGTCGACATGGGAAAAGGTCGACATGATTCTAGTTCGAAAGGTCATTAGTTCGACAGGTCATTAGTTCGACAAGGTCATTAGTTCGACATTGTCTATGTCGACATTCACAAGGTCGACATGGAGTTTTTCACTGTTTTTTGAGCCAACATGTGCCGACAGGCGGTATTTCATGCCCTACCATCCACTAGGGCGTGGTGGGAGAATAAAATAGTGTGCCGAGCGTAGCGAGGCACCGTGCCCGACGCATAGCGAGCGCAGCGAGCGATGCGAGGGGATGCAGTGCACTTTAAACTGTGTCCATGTCGACTGTGTTGACATTCTATCCTGCATTACATATACACCGGACCCCGCTGTCCAGCATTATATATACACAGGACCCCACTATCCTGCATTATATATACACAGGACCCCGCTATCCTGCAGTATATACACAGGACCCCGCTATCCTGCATTATATATACACAGGACCCCGCTGTCCTGCATTATATATACACAGCACCCCACTATCCTGCATTATATATACACAGGACCCCGCTGTCCTGCATTATATATACACAGGACCCCACTATCCTGCATTATATATACACAGGACCCCGCTATCCCACATGATATATGCAGGGTCCGCGTAATGCTGGATCTCACACGTTTAGCCTCAACGCGCTGTAATGTGGCCCCTCACCCTGTAATGTGGCCCCTCACCCTGTAATGTGGCCCCTCACCCTGTAATGTGGCCCCTCACCCTGTAATGTGGCCCCTCACCCTGGTGATTCCGATACCATTTTCCTGCGCATGTTAGTGGCATCCATTTCTACAGGATGTGCGCCGAGCGTCTGCTGCTGGAACCTTTTATGTCTCCCTATAAAAAAGCGATTTCATCAGAAACGGCATTTCCCAGAAGCCGTATTTTATCTCCTTTCTCCAGTGCCCAGTGCTTCTGTGATTGGATGAGGGGATGCCCAGTGCTTCTGTGATTGGATGAGGGGATGCCCAGTGCTTCTGTGATTGGATGAGGGGATGCCGGTCACCTCAGTGCTTGGTGAGGGGATGCCTGGTGCTTCCGCATTCAGAGAGGGGTAGAGTTTTACCGCCAGCCACACAGTGCAGGAAATGGCAAGGCTCTAATAAATTAGCGATGGCTCCCCCATGCCTCGTACCTCCCTGCACATGAAAGGGTTACTGTCGGCTATATATGGCTCCCCCATGCCTCGTACCTCGCTGCACATGAAAGGGTTACTGTCGGCTATATATGGCTCCCCCATGCCTCGTACCTCCCTGCACATGAAAGGGTTACTGTCGGCTATATATGGCTCCCCCATGCCTCGTACCTCGCTGCACATGAAAGGGTTACTGTCGGCTATATATGGCTCCCCCATGCCTCGTACCTCCCTGCACATGAAAGGGTTACTGACGGCTAAATATGGCTCCCCCATGCCTCGTACCTCCCTGCACATGAAAGGGTTACTGACGGCTATATATGGCTCCCCCATGCCTCGTACCTCCCTGCACTTGAAAGGGTTACTGTCGGCTATATATGGCTCCCCCATGCCTCGTACCTCCCTGCACATGAAAGGGTTACTGTCGGCTATATATGGCTCCCCCATGCCTCGTACCTCCCTGCACATGAAAGGGTTACTGTCGGCTATATATGGCTCCCCCATGCCTCGTACCTCCCTGCACATGAAAGGGTTACTGTCGGCTATATATGGCTCCCCCATGCCTCGTACCTCCCTGCACATGAAAGGGTTACTGTCGGCTATATATGGCTCCCCCATGCCTCGTACCTCCCTGCACATGAAAGGGTTACTGTCGGCTATATATGGCTCCCCCATGCCTCGTACCTCCCTGCACATGAAAGGGTTACTGTCGGCTATATATGGCTCCCCCATGCCTCGTATCTCCCCGCACATGAAAGGGTTACTGTCGGCTATATATGGCTCCCCCATGCCTCGTACCTCCCTGCACATGAAAGGGTTACTGTCGGCTATATATGGCTCCCCCATGCCTCGTACCTCCCCGCACATGAAAGGGTTACTGACGGCTATATATGGCTCCCCCATGCCTCGTACCTCCCCGCACATGAAAGGGTTACTGTCGGCTATATATGGCTCCCCCATGTCTCGTACCTCCCCGCACATGAAAGGGTTACTGACGGCTATATATGGCTCCCCCATGCCTCGTACCTCCCCGCACATGAAAGGGTTGCTGTCGGCTATATATGGTTCCCCCATGCCTCGTACCTCCCCGCACATGAAAGGGTTGCTGTCGGCTATATATGGTTCCCCCATGCCTCGTACCTCCCCGCACATGAAAGGGTTACTGTCGCCTATATATGGCTCCCCCATGCCTCGTACCTCCCCGCACATCAAAGGGTTACTGACGGCTATATATGGCTCCCCCATGCCTCGTACCTCCCTGCACATGAAAGGGTTACTGTCGGCTATATATGGCTCCCCCATGCCTCGTACCTCCCTGCACATGAAAGGGTTACTGTCGCCTATATATGGCTCCCCCATGCCTCGTACCTCCCCGCACATGAAAGGGTTACTGTCGCCTATATATGGCTCCCCCATGCCTCGTACCTCGCCGCACATGAAAGGGTTACTGTCGCCTATATATGGCTTCCCCATGCCTCGTACCTCCCTGCACATGAAAGGGTTACTGTCGCCTATATATGGCTCCCCCATGCCTCATACCTCCCTGCACATGAAAGGGTTACTGTCGGCTATATATGGCTCCCCCATGCCTCGTACCTCCCTGCACATGAAAGGGTTACTGTCGGCTATATATGGCTCCCCCATGCCTCGTACCTCCCTGCACATGAAAGGGTTACTGTCGGCTATATATGGCTCCCCCATGCCTCGTACCTCCCTGCACATGAAAGGGTTACTGACGGCTATATATGGCTCCCCCATGCCTCGTACCTCCCTGCACATGAAAGGGTTACTGTCGGCTATATATGGCTCCCCCATGCCTCGTACCTCCCTGCACATGAAAGGGTTACTGTCGGCTATATGTGACTCCCCCATGCCTCGTACCTCCCTGCACATGAAAGGGTTACTGACGGCTATATGTGGCTGCCCCATGCCTCGTACCTCCCTGCACATGAAAGGGTTACTGTCGGCTATATATGGCTCCCCCATGCCTCGTACCTCCCCGCACATGAAAGGGTTACTGTCGGCTATATGTGACTCCCCCATGCCTCGTACCTCCCCGCACATGAAAGGGTTACTGTCGGCTATATATGGCTCCCCCATGCCTCGTACCTCCCTGCACATGAAAGGGTTACTGTCGGCTATATATGGCTCCCCCATGCCTCGTACCTCCCTGCACATGAAAGGGTTACTGCTGGCTATATATAGCTCCCCCCATGCCTCGTACCTCGCTGCACATGAAAGGGTTACTGACGGCTATATGTGGCTCCCCCATGCCTCGTACCTCCCTGCACATGAAAGGGTTACTGTCGGCTATATGTGGCTCCCCCATGCCTCGTACCTCCCTGCACATGAAAGGGTTACTGTCGGCTATATATGGCTCCCCCATGCCTCGTACCTCCCTGCACATGAAAGGGTTACTGACGGCTATATATGGCTCCCCCATGCCTCGTACCTCCCTGCACATGAAAGGGTTACTGTCGGCTATATATGACTCCCCCATGCCTCGTACCTCCCTGCACATGAAAGGGTTACTGTCGGCTATATATGGCTCCCCCATGCCTCGTACCTCCCTGCACATGAAAGGGTTACTGACGGCTATATATGGCTCCCCCATGCCTCGTACCTCCCTGCACATGAAAGGGTTACTGTCGGCTATATATGGCTCCCCCATGCCCCGTACCTCCCTGCACATAAAAAGGGTTGCTGACGGCTATATATGGCTCCCCCATGCCTCGTACCTCCCTGCACATGAAAGGGTTACTGTCGGCTATATATGGCTCCCCCATTCCTCGTACCTCCCTGCACATGAAAGGGTTACTGTCGGCTATATATGGCTCCCCCATGCCTCGTACCTCCCTGCACATGAAAGGGTTACTGACGGCTATATATGGCTCCCCCCATGCCTCGTACCTCCCTGCACATGAAAGGGTTACTGCCGGCTATATATGACTCCCCCATGCCTCGTACCTCCCTGCACATGAAAGGGTTACTGTCAGCTATATATGGCTCCCCCATGCCTCCTACCTCCCTGCACATGAAAGGGTTACTGTCGGCTATATATGACTCCCCCATGCCTCGTACCTCCCTGCACATGAAAGGGTTACTGTCGGCTATATATGGCTCCCCCATGCCTCGTACCTCCCTGCACATGAAAGGGTTACATGCCATGTAACACGGAGTAACTCCATGTTCTTTCAGGTCGGCAATTAAAGGAAAACCATTTATCCACCAATCAGAAATGACTGGCCATGTGTGTCGGCGTGTCAGCAGAGTGGTCTGGTGAAGCAGCACATTAACCCTTACACTCTGGGACAGTAGCTGCTTTGTTGGACTGGTATATGGGGCTGGGCACATGCAGGGTCCCCCCACTCTCTGTCCTGCCCAACGCGCTGCTCCCTCCCTATCTGCTTTTGTAGAACATTGGTAGATGCATCGGAATATCGCCGATGCCGGGTGTTTGTGCTTTATTTAGTGACAATGACATGTAAGAGCTGATTGGCTGGTACTTTATCTCTCTCTCCTAGCCTCCACCATGGAGGGTTATCATATAGCAATCCTCCGTGTGTCTCCGTGTCTCTATATAAGCTCAGTATGTGTAACTGGACTAACGCTTCTGAAATGAAAAGATGTGATATTGCCTATAGCAACCAATACAATTCTGCCAATCATTTTCTAGGATACAGTAGAGAAATGATCACCAAAAACATATCTGTTGCTACAGGCAACATCCTTACTTTTCATTTACAGAATCTTTAGTAAATTTACGTTTGCATCGTTTGAATAATTCATTTCGATTATTTGCTCAAAGTAAAACCACTTCTGTACCTCAGGTAAAACATGGAGGCAGCGGGTGGTGGAGTCTCCGGCTGCCGGGAGCTCGGGGTAGTTGTCTGGTAGATTAATGAATTTATGACAGGACTGTCCTTATTATTATACTGGTTTCCATGGTAACTGGGACTGCGCGTTCTAGGTGGACAGAGCTGATGATGCAGCGAGCCCCCCCCCCCCTTCCTCGGGGGCTTTTGGGGCATCATCAGTGACACCAACGTGGCATCAGATAGACTGTGCTGTCCTGTAATATGCGACGGGGGGGGGCTTATTCTGTGCAGCTCCTCCTGGCCTGTAATATGCGACGGGGGGGGGCTTATTCTGTGCAGCTCCTCCTGGCCTGTAATATGTGACGGGGGGCTATTCTGTGCAGCTCCTCCTGGCCTGTAATATGTGACGGGGGGCTATTCTGTGCAGCTCCTCCTGGCCTGTAATATGTGACGGGGGGCTATTCTGTGCAGCTCCTCCTGGCCTGTAATATGTGACGGGGGCCTTATTCTGTGCAGCTCCTCCTGGCCTGACAGGGTCATCCTTCATTAACAATCTACAGGCTCTAATTAGACGTCTGCGGGAAAATATCACAATAAATATTTGAGGGTTTCCTCGGCAGCAGGATTACACGTAATTGTATAATTGCTCCGGCGGTGAATACACGGAGCGTGTTGTGTGGGGACGTGGTAATGAGTCGCCACACTTATTGTCTGGGAGGTTCCTATTTGGAGGGTCAGATTAGAAATGTGACCCTCGCCCCTTTCCCTCTCTGTACTGTTATGTGTGTGAAAGATCGAGCAGTCCCAGCTATTAGGCTTCATAGGCTTAGCACAAAAACCATCTACATCAAAACGTAAAAGCATACGCCTGCTGCCCACAGGGCCCCGTCCACTGCCCTCAGGGCCCCCGTCCACTGCCCACAGGGCCCCCGTCCACTGCCCACAGGGCCCCGTCCACTGCCCTCAGAGCCACCGCCTGCTGCCCTCAGAGCCGCCGTCCGCTGCCCTCAGAGCCCCGTCCACTGCCCACAGAGCCCCTCGTCTGCTGCCCACAGGGCCCCCATCCGCTACCCACAGGGCCCCCGTCCGCTTCCCTCAGCACCCCCCTCCGCTGCCCTCAGTGCCCCCGTCAGCATGCAGGGTCAGGGGCGTGTTATGGGCAGGGTTCAGAGGGGGATGTTTTAGGAGAGTCAGGGGTGTGTTACGGGAGGGTCAGGGGTGCCCAGAAAGGGGGTGTAGATAATGGTGCGTTCTCTCTCGCAGCCGATGTTCGCATGATTGTTAATAGGAATCGGTACATCTGTCAGACCAGACTTAAGGAGCCCATACACGCTCCGTTTTCGCCGGCTCCGTTCTGTACTATGCGATGCGCGTTCCCGCGCATCACATAGTACGGTACAAAAAGTATGTGCTGCACATACTTTTTGTACTAGGTACACATCGGATCGGATCGCAGTGCATGCACTAGGGATGCGGTCCGATACGATGTGTACTTTAAAAGTACAGAACGGAGCTTTAAAACGGAGCGTGTATGGGCTCCTTTAGGTCTACAGTCATTAGGTCGACCCCGGAAGGTTGACTGGCCCCAAGGTCGACATGGGTCAAAGGTCGACATGGGTCAAGGTCGACATGGGTTTAGGTCAACAGTCATTAGGTCGACATGAGTTTTTCACTGTTTTCTGACCCGAATGTCGACACAGTCGACATGGACACAGTTGGAGTTGAACCGCAGCCCCTCACTTCACTCGCAATGCTTCGGGCACGGTGCCTCGCTGCGCTCGGCACACTATTTTATTCTCCCACCACGCCCTAGTGGATGATAGGGCATGAAATACCGCCTGTCGGCACATGTCGGCTCAAAAAACAGTGAAAAACTCATGTCGACCTAATGACTGTCGACCTAAACCCATGTCGACCTTGGCCCATGTCGACCTTGGCCCATGTCGACCTTTAACCCTGTCGACCTTGGGGCCAGTCGACCTTGGGGCCAGTCGACCTTCCGGGGTCGACCTAATGACTGTAGACCTAAGTCTAGTCTGACAGAAGACCGTTTCCCGTTAATAAGTGCCATTCTTTATCTCAGTGAATCTGGCAGCATCCCCCATAGAACTGTGGCTCCGATGGAAATACAGGGACTCCCGATATTTGCTGCGGCCCCTCTGACGTACATGCGCCTGATACAGGGATAACACAAATGCTGCAAATATCACATGACATAGGCACCCAATAAGGTGTGATAATATCAGCGATGCGCTCCCAGGAATTACCAGCCCATATAGTGTCACATCGATCTCCGGGGGCAATGATCCAGCTGGACAAGGCCGCAGCCTCCATACATAAACCTGGGGCCGGTGCTCTCTGCAGTGCTGGATGCAGGAGGTGTCCGTGTTACCTCAGCTCTCTCCTTTGATAAATAGCTGGTATAGCGCTTGTGGGAGCTGCATGATTTTCGGTGGGGATAGTAATAGATCCCTTATTAAGAGCTTTGTGCTCAGCTTCCTGACTGGCTCAGTAATCCCTATAACTACCACACGAGCCGCAGATAACGGCTGCTGACAATAAATGACATTTATCTCCTCTGCCTGCTGTAAACCGCTCTGATCCTTCCCACAACCTGCTGTCCTTGTCCCCGATCTGCCCCCGGTGCTCCCTAGCTCTGGTGTTATGGAGTCATGTCTGCTGCATCCACCCCAGACAGTCAGGACAGCACTCGGAGGACCTGGGCTGGTGCCACCATCTGCCCGCAGTACATATGCCCAGACGTGTGTGCCTGCTGGAAGGATGGGGACAGATGATGGCCACTGGGCGTGGAACATTGCTTTCTTTGCAGGGAATAAGTGACTCATCCACATGGAGAGAGTTAAAGTACCAAGCAATCAGCTCCTGTCATTCTCCAAACGCAGCTTGCAACTTGGCAGTTAGGAGCTGATCAGCGAATCACTCCACCTAAACTTTGATACATATGCCCCATAGACTGATTCAGATTCTACCATTCTAAGTTCTGGAACTCACCACTGTGCCACCGTGCCTACCGTATACGCACTGGGATGTGGTCATAGTATAAACCACAGTGTGGAGCTATGATGTCACCACTGTGTCGCTGTGCCTACTGTATACGCACTGGGATGTAGTCATAGTATAAACCACAACGTGGAGCTATGATGTCACCACTGTGTCGCTGTGCCTACTGTATACGCACTGGGATGTAGTCATAGTATAAACCACAATGTGGAGCTATGATGTCACCACTGTGTCGCCGTGCTTACCGAATACGCACTGGGATGTAGTCATAGTATAAACCACAGTGTGGAGCTATGATGTCACCACTGTGTCACCGTGCCTACTGTATACGCACTGGGATGTGGTCATAGTATAAACCACAATGTGGAGCTATGATGTCACCACTGTGTCACCGTGCCTACTGTATACGCACTGGGATGTAGTCATAGTATAAACCACAATGTGGAGCTATGATGTCACCACTGTGTTGCCGTGCCTACTGTATACGCACTGGGATGTAGTCATAGTATAAACCACAATGTGGAGCTATGATGTCACCACTGTGTCACCGTGCCAACTGTATACGCACTGGGATGTAGTCATAGTATAAACCACAACGTGGAGCTATGATGTCACCACTGTGTCGCTGTGCCTACTGTATACGCACTGGGATGTAGTCATAGTATAAACCACAATGTGGAGCTATGATGTCACCACTGTGTCACCGTGCTTACCGTATACGCACTGGGATGTAGTCATAGTATAAACCACAGTGTGGAGCTATGATGTCACCACTGTGTCACCGTGCCTACTGTATACGCACTGGGATGTAGTCATAGTATAAACCACAATGTGGAGCTATGATGTCACCACTGTGTCACAGTGCTTACCGTATACGCACTGGGATGTAGTCATAGTATAAACCACAATGTGGAGCTATGATGTCACCACTGTGTCACCGTGCTTACTGTATACGCATTGGGATGTAGTCATAGTATAAACCACAGTGTGGAGCTATGATGTCACCACCGTGTCACCGTGCTTACCGTATATGCACTGGGATGTGGTCATATTATAAACCACAATGTGGAGCTATGATGTCACCACCGTGTCACTGTGCTTACCGTATACGCACTGGGATGAAGTCATAGTATAAACCACAATGTGGAGCTATGATGTCACCACTGTGTCACCGTGCCTACTCTATACGCACTGGGATGTAGTCATAGTATAAACCACAATGTGGAGCTATGATGTCAGCACTGTGTCACCGTGCCTACTGTATACGCACTGGGATGTAGTCATAGTATAAACCACAATGTGGAGCTATGATGTCACCACTGTGTCACCGTGCCTACTGTATACGCACTGGGATGTAGTCATAGTATAAACCACAATGTGGAGCTATGATGTCAGCACTGTGTCACCGTGCCTACTGTATACGCACTGGGATGTAGTCATAGTATAAACCACAATGTGGAGCTATGATGTCAGCACTGGGTCGCCGTGCTTACTGTATACGCTCTGGGATGTAGTCATAGTATAAACCACAATGTGGAGCTATGATGTCACCACCGTGTCACCGTGCTTACTGTATACGCACTGGGATGTAGTCATAGTATGAACCACAATGTGGAGCTATGATGTCACCACTGTGTCACCGTGCCTACTGTATACGCACTGGGATGTAGTCATAGTATAAACCACAGTGTGGAGCTATGATGTCACCACTGTGTCACCGTGCTTACTGTATACGCACTGGGATGTAGTCATAGTATAAACCACAATGTGGAGCTATGATGTCACCACTGTGTCACCATGCCTACCGTATACGCACTGGGATGTAGTCATAGTATAAACCACAATGTGGAGCTATGATGTCACCACTGTGTCACCGAGCCTACTGTATACGCACTGGGAGGTAGTCATAGTATAAACCACAATGTGGAGCTATGATGTCACCACTGTGTCACCGTGCCTACCGTATACGCACTGGGATGTAGTCATAGTATAAACCACAGTGTGGAGCTATGATGTCACCACTGTGCTTACCGTATACGCACTGGGATGTGGTCATAGTATAAACCACAAAGTGGAGCTATGATGTCACCACTGTGCCACCGTGCTTACTGTATACGCACTGGGATGTAGTCATAGTATAAACCACAGTGTGGAGCTATGATGTCAGCACTGTGTCGCCGTGCCTACTGTATACGCACTGGGATGTAGTCATATTATAAACCACAATGTGGAGCTATGATGTCACCACTGTGTCACCGTGCTTGCCGTATACGCACTGGGATGTAGTCATAGTATAAACCACAGTGTGGAGCTATGATGTCACCACTGTGTCACCATGCCTACTGTATACGCACTGGGATGTAGTCATAGTATAAACCACAGTGTGGAGCTATGATGTCACCACTGTACCACCGTGCTTACTGTATACGCACTGGGATGTAGTCATAGTACATCACAATGTGGAGCTATGATGTCACCACCGTGTCACCGTGCTTACCGTATATGCACTGGGATGTGGTCATATTATAAACCACAATGTGGAGCTATGATGTCACCACCGTGTCACCGTGCTTACCGTATACGCACTGGGATGTAGTCCTAGTATAAACCACAGTGTGGAGCTATGATGTCACCACTGTGTCACTGTGCTTACCGTATACGCACTGGGATGTAGTCATAGTATAAACCACAATGTGGAGCTATGATGTCACCACTGTGTCATCATGCTTACCGTATACGCACTGGGATGAAGTCATAGTATAAACCACAGTGTGGAGCTATGATGTCATCACCGTGTCACCGTGCCTACTGTATACGCACTGGGATGTAGTCATAGTATAAACCACAATGTGGAGCTATGATGTCACCACTGTGTCACCGTGCTTACCTTATACGCACTGGGAGGTAGTCATAGTATAAACCACAATGTGGAGCTATGATGTCACCACTGTGTCACCGTGCCTACTGTATACGCACTGGGATGTAGTCATAGTATAAACCACAATGTGGAGCTATGATGTCACCACTGTGTCACCGTGCTTACTGTATACGCACTGGGAGGTAGTCATAGTATAAACCACAATGTGGAGCTATGATGTCACCACTGTGTCACCGAGCCTACTGTATACGCACTGGGAGGTAGTCATAGTATAAACCACAATGTGGAGCTATGATGTCACCACTGTGTCACCGTGCCTACCGTATACGCACTGGGATGTAGTCATAGTATAAACCACAGTGTGGAGCTATGATGTCACCACTGTGCTTACCGTATACGCACTGGGATGTGGTCATAGTATAAACCACAAAGTGGAGCTATGATGTCACCACTGTGCCACCGTGCTTACTGTATACGCACTGGGATGTAGTCATAGTATAAACCACAGTGTGGAGCTATGATGTCAGCACTGTGTCGCCGTGCCTACTGTATACGCACTGGGATGTAGTCATATTATAAACCACAATGTGGAGCTATGATGTCACCACTGTGTCACCGTGCTTGCCGTATACGCACTGGGATGTAGTCATAGTATAAACCACAGTGTGGAGCTATGATGTCACCACTGTGTCACCATGCCTACTGTATACTCACTGGGATGTAGTCATAGTATAAACCACAGTGTGGAGCTATGATGTCACCACTGTGCCACCGTGCTTACTGTATACGCACTGGGATGTAGTCATAGTACATCACAATGTGGAGCTATGATGTCACCACCGTGTCACCGTGCTTACCGTATATGCACTGGGATGTGGTCATATTATAAACCACAATGTGGAGCTATGATGTCACCACCGTGTCACCGTGCTTACCGTATACGCACTGGGATGAAGTCATAGTATAAACCACAGTGTGGAGCTATGATGTCATCACCGTGTCACCGTGCCTACTGTATACGCACTGGGATGTAGTCATAGTATAAACCACAGTGTGGACCTATGATGTCACCACCGTGTCACCGTGCCTACTGTATACGCACTGGGATGTGGTCATAGTATAAACCACAATGTGGAGCTATGATGTCACCACTGTGTCACCGTGCCTACTGTATACGCACTGGGATGTAGTCATAGTATAAACCACAATGTGGAGCTATGATGTCACCACTGTGTCACCGTGCCAACTGTATACGCACTGGGATGTAGTCATAGTATAAACCACAACGTGGAGCTATGATGTCACCACTGTGTCGCTGTGCCTACTGTATACGCACTGGGATGTAGTCATAGTATAAACCACAATGTGGAGCTATGATGTCACCACTGTGTCACCGTGCTTACCGTATACGCACTGGGATGTAGTCATAGTATAAACCACAGTGTGGAGCTATGATGTCACCACTGTGTCACCGTGCCTACTGTATACGCACTGGGATGTAGTCATAGTATAAACCACAATGTGGAGCTATGATGTCACCACTGTGTCACAGTGCTTACCGTATACGCACTGGGATGTAGTCATAGTATAAACCACAATGTGGAGCTATGATGTCACCACTGTGTCACCGTGCTTACTGTATACGCATTGGGATGTAGTCATAGTATAAACCACAGTGTGGAGCTATGATGTCACCACCGTGTCACCGTGCTTACCGTATATGCACTGGGATGTGGTCATATTATAAACCACAATGTGGAGCTATGATGTCACCACCGTGTCACTGTGCTTACCGTATACGCACTGGGATGAAGTCATAGTATAAACCACAATGTGGAGCTATGATGTCACCACTGTGTCACCGTGCCTACTCTATACGCACTGGGATGTAGTCATAGTATAAACCACAATGTGGAGCTATGATGTCAGCACTGTGTCACCGTGCCTACTGTATACGCACTGGGATGTAGTCATAGTATAAACCACAATGTGGAGCTATGATGTCACCACTGTGTCACCGTGCCTACTGTATACGCACTGGGATGTAGTCATAGTATAAACCACAATGTGGAGCTATGATGTCAGCACTGTGTCACCGTGCCTACTGTATACGCACTGGGATGTAGTCATAGTATAAACCACAATGTGGAGCTATGATGTCAGCACTGTGTCGCCGTGCTTACTGTATACGCTCTGGGATGTAGTCATAGTATAAACCACAATGTGGAGCTATGATGTCACCACCGTGTCACCGTGCTTACTGTATACGCACTGGGATGTAGTCATAGTATGAACCACAATGTTGAGCTATGATGTCACCACTGTGTCACCGTGCCTACTGTATACGCACTGGGATGTAGTCATAGTATAAACCACAGTGTGGAGCTATGATGTCACCACTGTGTCACCGTGCTTACTGTATACGCACTGGGATGTAGTCATAGTATAAACCACAATGTGGAGCTATGATGTCACCACTGTGTCACCATGCCTACCGTATACGCACTGGGATGTAGTCATAGTATAAACCACAATGTGGAGCTATGATGTCACCACTGTGTCACCGAGCCTACTGTATACGCACTGGGAGGTAGTCATAGTATAAACCACAATGTGGAGCTATGATGTCACCACTGTGTCACCGTGCCTACCGTATACGCACTGGGATGTAGTCATAGTATAAACCACAGTGTGGAGCTATGATGTCACCACTGTGCTTACCGTATACGCACTGGGATGTGGTCATAGTATAAACCACAAAGTGGAGCTATGATGTCACCACTGTGCCACCGTGCTTACTGTATACGCACTGGGATGTAGTCATAGTATAAACCACAGTGTGGAGCTATGATGTCAGCACTGTGTCGCCGTGCCTACTGTATACGCACTGGGATGTAGTCATATTATAAACCACAATGTGGAGCTATGATGTCACCACTGTGTCACCGTGCTTGCCGTATACGCACTGGGATGTAGTCATAGTATAAACCACAGTGTGGAGCTATGATGTCACCACTGTGTCACCATGCCTACTGTATACGCACTGGGATGTAGTCATAGTATAAACCACAGTGTGGAGCTATGATGTCACCACTGTACCACCGTGCTTACTGTATACGCACTGGGATGTAGTCATAGTACATCACAATGTGGAGCTATGATGTCACCACCGTGTCACCGTGCTTACCGTATATGCACTGGGATGTGGTCATATTATAAACCACAATGTGGAGCTATGATGTCACCACCGTGTCACCGTGCTTACCGTATACGCACTGGGATGAAGTCATAGTATAAACCACAGTGTGGAGCTATGATGTCATCACCGTGTCACCGTGCCTACTGTATACGCACTGGGATGTAGTCCTAGTATAAACCACAGTGTGGAGCTATGATGTCACCACTGTGTCACTGTGCTTACCGTATACGCACTGGGATGTAGTCATAGTATAAACCACAATGTGGAGCTATGATGTCACCACTGTGTCACCATGCTTACCGTATACGCACTGGGATGAAGTCATAGTATAAACCACAGTGTGGAGCTATGATGTCATCACCGTGTCACCGTGCCTACTGTATACGCACTGGGATGTAGTCATAGTATAAACCACAATGTGGAGCTATGATGTCACCACTGTGTCACCGTGCTTACCTTATACGCACTGGGAGGTAGTCATAGTATAAACCACAATGTGGAGCTATGATGTCACCACTGTGTCACCGTGCCTACTGTATACGCACTGGGATGTAGTCATAGTATAAACCACAATGTGGAGCTATGATGTCACCACTGTGTCACCGTGCTTACTGTATACGCACTGGGAGGTAGTCATAGTATAAACCACAATGTGGAGCTATGATGTCACCACTGTGTCACCGAGCCTACTGTATACGCACTGGGAGGTAGTCATAGTATAAACCACAATGTGGAGCTATGATGTCACCACTGTGTCACCGTGCCTACCGTATACGCACTGGGATGTAGTCATAGTATAAACCACAGTGTGGAGCTATGATGTCACCACTGTGCTTACCGTATACGCACTGGGATGTGGTCATAGTATAAACCACAAAGTGGAGCTATGATGTCACCACTGTGCCACCGTGCTTACTGTATACGCACTGGGATGTAGTCATAGTATAAACCACAGTGTGGAGCTATGATGTCAGCACTGTGTCGCCGTGCCTACTGTATACGCACTGGGATGTAGTCATATTATAAACCACAATGTGGAGCTATGATGTCACCACTGTGTCACCGTGCTTGCCGTATACGCACTGGGATGTAGTCATAGTATAAACCACAGTGTGGAGCTATGATGTCACCACTGTGTCACCATGCCTACTGTATACGCACTGGGATGTAGTCATAGTATAAACCACAGTGTGGAGCTATGATGTCACCACTGTGCCACCGTGCTTACTGTATACGCACTGGGATGTAGTCATAGTACATCACAATGTGGAGCTATGATGTCACCACCGTGTCACCGTGCTTACCGTATATGCACTGGGATGTGGTCATATTAGAAACCACAATGTGGAGCTATGATGTCACCACCGTGTCACCGTGCTTACCGTATACGCACTGGGATGAAGTCATAGTATAAACCACAGTGTGGAGCTATGATGTCATCACCGTGTCACCGTGCCTACTGTATACGCACTGGGATGTAGTCCTAGTATAAACCACAGTGTGGAGCTATGATGTCACCACTGTGTCACTGTGCTTACCGTATACGCACTGGGATGTAGTCATAGTATAAACCACAATGTGGAGCTATGATGTCACCACTGTGTCACCATGCTTACCGTATACGCACTGGGATGAAGTCATAGTATAAACCACAGTGTGGAGCTATGATGTCATCACCGTGTCACCGTGCCTACTGTATACGCACTGGGATGTAGTCATAGTATAAACCACAATGTGGAGCTATGATGTCACCACTGTGTCACCGTGCTTACCGTATACGCACTGGGAGGTAGTCATAGTATAAACCACAATGTGGAGCTATGATGTCACCACTGTGTCACCGTGCCTACTGTATACGCACTGGGATGTAGTCATAGTATAAACCACAATGTGGAGCTATGATGTCACCACTGTGTCACCGTGCTTACTGTATACACACTGGGAGGTAGTCATAGTATAAACCACAATGTGGAGCTATGATGTCACCACTGTGTCACCGTGCCTACTGTATACGCACTGGGATGTAGTCATATTATAAACCACAATGTGGAGCTATGATGTCACCACCGTGTCACCGTGCTTACCGTATACGCACTGGGATGAAGTCATAGTATAAACCACAGTGTGGAGCTATGATGTCATCACCGTGTAACCGTGCTTACCGTATACGCACTGGGATGTAGTCCTAGTATAAACCACAGTGTGGAGCTATGATGTCACCACTGTGTCATTGTGCTTACCGTATACGCACTGGGATGTAGTCATAGTATAAACCACAATGTGGAGCTATGATGTCACCACTGTGTCACCGTGCTTACTGTATACGCACTGGGATGTAGTCATAGTACATCACAATGTGGAGCTATGATGTCACCACTGTGCCACCGTGCCTACTGTATACGCACTGGGATGTAGTCATAGTATAAACCATATGATGTCACCACCGTGTAACCGTGCCTACTGTATATGCACTGGGATGTAGTCATAGTATAAACCGCAATGTGGAGCTATGATGTCACCACTGTGTCATTGTACTTACCGTATACGCACTGGGATGTAGTCATAGTATAAACCACAATGTGGAGCTATGATGTCACCACTGTGTCACCGTGCTTACTGTATACGCACTGGGATGTAGTCATAGTATAAACCACAGTGTGGAGCTATGATGTCACCACCGTGTCACCGTGCTTACTGTATACGCACTGGGATGTAGTCATAGTACATCACAATGTGGAGCTATGATGTCACCACTGTGCCACCGTGCCTACTGTATACGCACTGTGATGTAGTCATAGTATAAACCATATGATGTCACCACCGTGTAACCGTGCCTACTGTATATGCACTGGGATGTAGTCATAGTATAAACCACAATGTGGAGCTATGATGTCACCACTGTGCCACCGTGCCTACTGTATATGCACTGGGATGTAGTCATAGTATAAACCACAATGTGGAGCTATGATGTCATCACTGTGCCACTGTGCCACCGTGCTTACAGTATATGCACTGGGATGTAGTCATAGTATAAACCACAGTGTGGAGCTATGATGTCACCACCGTGTCACCGTGCTTACCGTATACACACTGGGATGTAGTCATAGTATAAACCACAATGTGGAGCTATGATGTCACCACTGTGTCACCGTGCTTACTGTATACGCACTGGGATGTAGTCATAGTATAAACCACAGTGTGGAGCTATGATGTCATCACTGTGTCGCCATGCTTACCGTATACGCACTGGGATGTAGTCATAGTATAAACCACAGTGTGGAGCTATGATGTCACCACTGTGCCACCGTGCCTACTGTATACGCACTGGGATGTAGTCATAGTATAAACCATATGATGTCACCACCGTGTAACCGTGCCTACTGTATATGCACTGGGATGTAGTCATAGTATAAACCGCAATCTGGAGCTATGATGTCACCACTGTGTCATTGTACTTACCGTATACGCACTGGGATGTAGTCATAGTATAAACCACAGTGTGGAGCTATGATGTCACCACTGTGTCACCGTGCCTACTGTATACGCACTGGGATGTGGTCATAGTATAAACCACAATGTGGAGCTATGATGTCACCACTGTGCCACCGTGCTTACTGTATACGCACAGGGATGTAGTCATAGTATAAACCACAATGTGGAGCTATGATGTCACCACTGTGTCACCGTGCCTACTGTATACGCACTGGGATGTAGTCATATTATAAACCACAATGTGGAGCTATGATGTCACCACCGTGTCACCGTGCTTACCGTATACGCACTGGGATGAAGTCATAGTATAAACCACAGTGTGGAGCTATGATGTCATCACCTTGTAACCGTGCCTACTGTATACGCACTGGGATGTAGTCCTAGTATAAACCACAGTGTGGAGCTATGATGTCACCACTGTGTCATTGTGCTTACCGTATACGCACTGGGATGTAGTCATAGTATAAACCACAGTGTGGAGCTATGATGTCATCACTGTGTCGCCATGCTTACCGTATACGCACTGGGATGTAGTCATAGTATAAACCACAATGTGGAGCTATGATGTCACCACTGTGCCACCGTGCTTACTGTATACGCACTGGGATGTAGTCATAGTATAAACCACAATGTGGAGCTATGATGTCACTACTGTGTCACCGTGCTTACTGTATACGCACTGGGATGTAGTCATAGTATAAACCATATGATGTCACCACCGTGTAACCGTGCCTACTGTATACGCACTGGGATGTAGTCATAGTATAAACCGCAATGTGGAGCTATGATGTCACCACTGTGTCATTGTACTTACCGTATACGCACTGGGATGTAGTCATAGTATAAACCACAATGTGGAGCTATGATGTCACCACTGTGTCACCGTGCCTACCGTATACGCACTGGGATGTAGTCATAGTATAAACCACAATGTGGAGCTATGATGTCATCACTGTGCCACCGTGCTTACTGTATACGCACAGGGATGTAGTCATAGTATAAACCACAATGTGGAGCTATGATGTCATCACTGTGCCACCGTGCTTACAGTATATGCACTGGGATGTGGTCATAGTATAAACCACAATGTGGAGCTATGATGTCACCACTGTGTCGCCGTGCCTACTGTATACGCACTGGGATGTAGTCATAGTATAAACCACAATGTGGAGCTATGATGTCACCACTGTGTCACCGTGCCTACCGTATATGCACTGGGAGGTAGTCATAGTATAAACCACAATGTGGAGCTATGATGTCACCACTGTGTCACCGTGCCTACTGTATATGCACTGGGATGTAGTCATAGTATAAACCACAGTGTGGAGCTATGATGTCACCACTGTGCCACCGTGCTTACTGTATACGCACTGGGATGTAGTCATAGTATAAACCACAATGTGGAGCTATGATGTCACTACTGTGTCACCGTGCTTACTGTATACGCACTGGGATGTAGTCATAGTATAAACCATATGATGTCACCACCGTGTAACCGTGCCTACTGTATACGCACTGGGATGTAGTCATAGTATAAACCGCAATGTGGAGCTATGATGTCACCACTGTGTCATTGTACTTACCGTATACGCACTGGGATGTAGTCATAGTATAAACCACAATGTGGAGCTATGATGTCACCACTGTGTCACCGTGCCTACCGTATACGCACTGGGATGTAGTCATAGTATAAACCACAATGTGGAGCTATGATGTCATCACTGTGCCACCGTGCTTACTGTATACGCACAGGGATGTAGTCATAGTATAAACCACAATGTGGAGCTATGATGTCATCACTGTGCCACCGTGCTTACAGTATATGCACTGGGATGTGGTCATAGTATAAACCACAATGTGGAGCTATGATGTCACCACTGTGTCGCCGTGCCTACTGTATACGCACTGGGATGTAGTCATAGTATAAACCACAATGTGGAGCTATGATGTCACCACTGTGTCACCGTGCCTACCGTATATGCACTGGGAGGTAGTCATAGTATAAACCACAATGTGGAGCTATGATGTCACCACTGTGTCACCGTGCCTACTGTATATGCACTGGGATGTAGTCATAGTATAAACCACAGTGTGGAGCTATGATGTCACCACTGTGTCACCGTGCCCACCGTATATGCCCTGGGATGTAGTCATAGTATAAACCACAGTGTGGAGCTATGATGTCACCACTGTGTCACCGTGCCTACTGTATACCCACTGGGATGTAGTCATAGTATAAACCACAGTGTGGAGCTATGATGTCACCACCGTGTCACCGTGCTTACTGTATACGCACTGGGATGTAGTCATAGTATAAACCATAGTGTGGACCTATGATGTCACCACTGTGTCACTGTGCTTACCGTATACGCACTGGGATGTAGTCATAGTATAAACCACAATGTGGAGCAATGATGTCACCACTGTGTCACCGTGCTTACCGTATACTCACTGGGATGTAGTCATAGTATAATCCACAATGTGGAGCTATGATGTCACCACTGTGTCACCGTGCTTACTGTATACGCACTGGGATGTAGTCATAGTATAAACCATATGATGTCACCACCGTGTCACCGTGCCTACTGTATACGCACTGGGATGTAGTCATAATACATCACAATGTGGAGCTATGATGTCACCACTGTGCCACCATGCCTACTGTATAGGCACTGGGATGTAGTCATAGTATAAACCATATGATGTCACCACCGTGTCACCGTGCCTACTGTATATGCACTAGGATGTAGTCATAGTATAAACCACAATGTGGAGCTATGATGTCACCACTGTGTCACCGTGCTTACCGTATACGCACTGGGATGTAGTCATAGTATAAACCACAATGTGGAGCTATGATGTCACCACTGTGTCACCGTGCCTACTCTATACGCACTGGGATGTAGTCATAGTATAAACCACAATGTGGAGCTATGATGTCACCACTGTGTCACCGTGCTTACCGTATACGCACTGGGATGTAGTCATAGTATAAACCACAACGTGGAGCTATGATGTCACCACTGTGTCACCGTGCTTACCGTATACGCACTGGGATGTAGTCATAGTATTAACCACAATGTGGAGCTATGATGTCACCACCGTGTCACCGTGCTTACCGTATACGCACTGGGATGTAGTCATAGTATAAACCACAATGTGGAGCTATGATGTCACCACCTTGTCACCGTGCTTACTGTATACGCACTGGGATGTAGTCATAGTATAAACCACAATGTGGAGCTATGATGTCACCACTGTGTCGCCGTGCTTACCGTATACGCACTGGGATGTAGTCATAGTATAAACCACAATGTGGAGCTATGATGTCACCACCGTGTCGCCGTGCTTACCGTATACGCACTGGGATGTAGTCATAGTATAAACCACAATGTGGAGCTATGATGTCACCACCGTGTCGCCGTGCTTACTGTATACGCACTGGGATGTAGTCATAGTATAAACCACAATGTGGAGCTATGATGTCACCACTGTGCCACCGTGCCTACTGTATACGCACTGGGATGTAGTCATAGTATAAACCACAGTGTGGAGCTATGATGTCACCACTGTGTCACCGTGCTTACCGTATACGCACTGGGAAGTAGTCATAGTATAAACCACAATGTGGAGTTATGATGTCACCACTGTGTCACCGTGCTTACTGTATACGCACTGGGATGTAGTCATAGTATAAACCACAATGTGGAGCTATGATGTCACCACCGTGTCACCCTGCTTACCGTATACGCACTGGGATGTAGTCATAGTATAAACCATATGATGTCACCACTGTGTCACCGTGCCTACTGTATACGCACTAGGATGTAGTCATAGTATAATCCACAGTGTGGAGCTATGATGTCACCACTGTGTCACCGTGCTTACCGTATACGCACAGGGATGTAGTCATAGTACATCACAATGTGGACCTATGATGTCATCACCGTGTCACCGTGCTTACCGTATACACACTGGGATGTAGTCATAGTATAAACCACAGTGTGGAGCTATGATGTCACCACTGTGTCACCGTGCTTACCGTATATGCACTGGGAAGTAGTCATAGTATAAACCACAATGTGGAGCTATGATGTCACCACTGTGTCACCGTGCTTACCGTATACGCACTGGGATGTAGTCATAGTACATCACAATGTGGACCTATGATGTCATCACCGTGTCACCGTGCTTACCGTATACACACTGGGATGTAGTCATAGTATAAACCACAGTGTGGAGCTATGATGTCACCACTGTGTCACCGTGCTTACCGTATATGCACTGGGAAGTAGTCATAGTATAAACCACAATGTGGAGCTATGATGTCACCACTGTGTCACCATGCTTACCGTATACGCACTGGAATGTAGTCATAGTATAAACCACAATGTGGAGCTATGATGTCACCACCGTGCCACCATGCTTACTGTATACGCACTGGGAGGTAGTCATAGTATAAACCACAGTGTGGAGCTATGATGTCACCACTGTGTCACCGTGCTTACCGTATACGCACTGGGATGTAGTCATAGTATAAACCACAATGTGCAGCTATGATGTCACCACTGTGCCACCGTGCTTACCGTATACGCACTGGGATGTAGACATAGTATAAACCATATGATGTCACCACCGTGCCACCATGCTTACTGTATACGCACTGGGATGTAGTCATAGTATAAACCACAGTGTGGAGCTATGATGTCACCACCTTGTCACCGTGCTTACTGTATACGCACTGGGATGTAGTCATAGTATAAACCACAATGTGGAGCTATGATGTCACCACTGTGTCGCCGTGCTTACCGTATACGCACTGGGATGTAGTCATAGTATAAACCACAGTGTGGAGCTATGATGTCACCACCTTGTCACCGTGCTTACTGTATACGCACTGGGATGAAGTCATAGTATAAACCACAATGTGGAGCTATGATGTCACCACTGTGCCGCCGTGCTTATCGTATACGCACGGGGATGTAGTCATAGTATAAACCATATGATGTCACCACTGTGTCACCGTGCTTACCATATACGCACAGGGATGTAGTCATAGTGTAAACCACAGTGTGGAGCTATGATGTCACCACTGTGTCACCGTGCTTACTGTATACGCACTGGGATGTAGTCATAGTATAAACCACAATGTGGAGCTATGATGTCACCACTGTGTCACTGTGCCTACTGTATACGCACTGGGATGTAGTCATAGTATAAACCACAATGTGGAGCTATGATGTCACCACCGTGTCGCCGTGCTTACCGTATACGCACTGGGATGTAGTCATAGTATAAACCACAATGTGGAGCTATGATGTCACCACTGTGTCGCCGTGCTTACTGTATACGCACTGGGATGTAGTCATAGTATAAACCACAGTGTGGAGCTATGATGTCACCACTGTGTCACCGTGCCTACTGTATACGCACTAGGATGTAGTCATAGTATAATCCACAGTGTGGAGCTATGATGTCACCACTGTGTCACCGTGCTTACTGTATACGCATTGGGATGTAGTCATAGTATAAACCACAGTGTGGAGCTATGATGTCACCACCGTGTCACCGTGCTTACCGTATATGCACTGGGATGTGGTCATAGTATAAACCACAATGTGGAGCTATGATGTCACCACCGTGTCACCGTGCTTACCGTATACACACTGGGATGTAGTCATAGTATAAACCACAGTGTGGAGCTATGATGTCACCACTGTGTCACCGTGCCCACCGTATATGCCCTGGGATGTAGTCATAGTATAAACCACAGTGTGGAGCTATGATGTCACCACTGTGTCACCGTGCTTACCGTATACGCACTGGGAAGTAGTCATAGTATAAACCACAATGTGGAGCTATGATGTCACCACTGTGTCACCGTGCTTACTGTATACGCACTGGGATGTAGTCATAGTATAAACCACAATGTGGAGCTATGATGTCACCACTGTGTCACTGTGCTTACCGTATACGCACTGGGAAGTAGTCATAGTATAAACCACAATGTGGAGCTATGATGTCACCACTGTGTCACCGTGCTTACTGTATACGCACTGGGATGTAGTCATAGTACATCACAATGTGGAGCTATGATGTCACCACTGTGTCACCATGCTTACTGTATACGCACTAGGATCTAGTCATAGTATAAACCACAGTGTGGAGCTATGATGTCACCACTGTGTCACCGTGCTTACCGTATACGCACAGGGATGTAGTCATAGTACATCACAATGTGGACCTATGATGTCATCACCGTGTCACCGTGCTTACCGTATACACACTGGGATGTAGTCATAGTATAAACCACAGTGTGGAGCTATGATGTCACCACTGTGTCACCGTGCTTACCGTATATGCACTGGGAAGTAGTCATAGTATAAACCACAATGTGGAGCTATGATGTCACCACTGTGTCACCGTGCCTACCGTATACGCACTGGGATGTAGTCATAGTACATCACAATGTGGACCTATGATGTCATCACCGTGTCACCGTGCTTACCGTATACACACTGGGATGTAGTCATAGTATAAACCACAATGTGGAGCTATGATGTCACCACTGTGTCACCATGCTTACCGTATACGCACTGGGATGTAGTCATAGTATAAACCACAAAGTGGAGCTATGATGTCACCACCGTGCCACCATGCTTACTGTATACGCACTGGGAGGTAGTCATAGTATAAACCACAGTGTGGAGCTATGATGTCACCACTGTGTCACCGTGCTTACCGTATACGCACTGGGATGTAGTCATAGTATAAACCACAATGTGCAGCTATGATGTCACCACTGTGCCACCGTGCTTACCGTATACGCACTGGGATGTAGACATAGTATAAACCATATGATGTCACCACCGTGCCACCATGCTTACTGTATACGCACTGGGATGTAGACATAGTATAAACCATATGATGTCACCACCGTGTCACCCTGCTTACCGTATACGCACTGGGATGTAGACATAGTATAAACCATATGATGTCACCACCTTGCACCAAGCTTACCGTATACGCATTGGGATGTAGACATAGTATAAACCACAACGTTTATGTTATGAATATTATGTTTAGAATAAAGAGGGTGTGATATCTATGGTCCTGGGAGTCAGCCACAGAAGCGATATTTACGGCTTTCAATTAACTGATTCAAACTACCCCCTGTACACCCACTGATATTGCCTGAGGTGGTCTCATTACCTCTAGCGCCCATATGGCCGACACTAGGAAATCTTTATACAAATAATGTCGATTCCGCAGGTCGCACAGACCTCTCAGTCCTCTTTAATAACCCCAATTACGGAATTTGAGGTCCAACAGGCCACATCTCAGCTGATATTAGGAAAAGCACCAGGTCCAGATGGACTGACAGCGGATTATTACAAATGACTCAGTAGACTCTTTAATACCATACATGGCACTGGTTACATGCATTATATCCCCGCCATAGTTAGGGTTCTACAGGCTGTAACCCACATTCTTACAGACCCATTTCCTTACTTGATACTGAATACACATTGCTTACTAAGATTCTGGCGGACAGATTGACATTCGTATCGCCTAGTATTATACATCCTGACCAGATGGGTTTATTATGGGATGGAGAGTATTATCGGCCAGACATCAAATCCTACTAATAGCGCTATAGGCCCTTATTCTGGTTCACCGCAAAGGCAAATTCCTTCTCAAATGGACAAAACCATGTGCACTGCAGGTGGGGCAGATGTAACTTGTGCAGAGAGAATTAGATTTGGGTGGGGTTTTACTTCAAAGTGAGATCTATATTGCAATGTAGAAATAAAGCAGACAGTATTTACCCTGCACAGAAACAAAATAACTCACCCAAATCTAATTCTCTCTGCACATGTTACATCTGCCCCACCTGCAGTGCACATGGTTTTGTCCATTTGAGAAGGAATTTGGCTTTGCGAGTGAATCAGAATAAGGGCCACAGTGTCACTTGCTGAACACTTCAGCTTTATTACATACTACATGCATTCACACATACATTACCTGTGGATTCCCTTGTAGTCCTGTGCCCTTCTCCATGTATAATCCCAACGAGTATCTAATGTGATAAATCATACTCGCCACACACCTCCCAGATCAAACGCGGTCTTCTCCCGATCGCAGTACCCCTGTGAGAGAAACCCGAATGTTTGTTTACATTCGTGGCTCCTCCCACATGATGGGGGGGGGGGGGTGTTAGTCCCACCCACCAGCCAAAGTCTGCTCCTTATTGGCTGGTGGGCGGGACTAACCCCCGGCATGTGGGAGGTTACTGTGAATACAGTGGCGGAGCCATGAATGTTTAATTTCAGAACTACAATATATTGGGGGGTGTAAAATGACTAATGCATCCCTCTGCTACCATTGTGACAGGGAACAGCCCTATAGTTATAGTAAGGCTAGATGATAAATCGCATATTACAATGGTACAGTATATGCATTAATGAGAATAAAGGTGGACATTTTATAATGCCGAAAATATCCCCATCCTCTGGTGGAATCATAGAGTCTGGTTCATGATAAAGTGAGGGAAGTGGGGGGGGGGGGGGGTTGGGGAACAAAAAGGCCATTTTTGTTAGGATGACACCACAGTCCAGTACTGCTGGCATTAGTCCCGGATGTGGGGGAGGGGTCCCGGAGGGGTAGAATGTCATCCCTGGTCTTATTGAGGATCTATTAAGAGATAATATCCAATTATCTCCCCTTATAATGGGTGTCATGTCCTCGCAGTGCTCAGCAGCTGTCCCTGTAAGAGGCACGCAGCTTATTGTATGGAGGTTTCCGGTTCCTACCGCAGGAGAGTGAGATAAGAGCTTGCACTCTGTGGGCCTGATTCAGTACTGGCCGCTAATCTGCGCGAGCCCAGAAACTGCGGTCACATTCTGGGAAATGGTCCGGCGGGCGGTTGTGGCAGGGTGGCACTAGCCCATACAAACGCTCCTTGGCTCGTGTGAAACTCTCCACAGGCGTTCGCACAGAGGGACTGCGCATATTCGCACATCCGCGTACTGAATTTGGCCCCATCCGATTGAACCTCTAACATCTCTGAATGACCTTCTATTATGTTGGTTTTCCAGTTGTATCACTGATGCCTCTGGTGTGCTGGGGGTTCCCTCCCCTCCCCTGCAGCACACCAGGGACATTACTAATTTAATTGAGCAGATCTCACACTATAATTAAATCTTCCACTGGCTTTTTTAATGGAAATACAATAATGTGCGAATGTTTGAGGCCGCTGTAGAAATAACGCTTCCAACAGTAGACGGGTCTTGGTTTATTTCTATAACTGAACAGAATCAAAGTAAATGAACAGAAGAGAAATATAAATCAGACTAGAGGCCGGATGTACTAAGCCTGGAGAAGAGATAAAGTGGAGATAACGCACCAGCCAATCAACTCCCAACTGTCATCTTCCAACACAGCTCATTGGCTGGTGCTTTATCTCCTTTCACCTTATCTGCACTTTATCTCCAGTTGATCTCTTCTCCAGGCCTAATACAGCTGCCCCAATATTTGGTGTCACTGCCCTTTGCCTTCAGTACAGCATCAGTTCTTCTAGTTACGCTTGTACACCATCAGGTAGTGTGTAGCATTATAGTCAGGAGTACCATTGACCAATCATCCCACACAGGTGATAAACATCGTTTTCATAGGTAGATTGAAACACAGTCATTAGACAAAGGGGTATAATATCTCCAACACTTCAGTGCACCAAACCCTTCACATGTGCAATATGAAATGAATTTATCTTATCTTTATCCAGCTGATTGTATATCGATTCTCTCTTCCAGATCTCTCAGTGTGTATCATATAAGAGAGAGAAGTAAAGCCACCATAGCGTAATTCAATTTTTAATACAGTCTTACACACATGATATAAAAACACAAGGGGTGAGATTTAATAGAATGAGAGATTCAAAAAGTGAGAGATTTGGGAAGAAATCTCCAGTTTTTTTAAAGCGGCAACCATTTACACTGCAAAACCAGTTTGATTTTGCAGTGTAAATGATTGCCGCTTTAAAAACTGAGAATCTCTCACTTTCTGAATATCTCATCCTATTAAATCTCACCCAAGGTATCCATATATTGTTTAAAACGCAATTACCATAGGATTATGAGAACTATTAAGAAAAGTTCTCTACATAAGCATCAAAGTACTGTACCACCCCAATCAGTTCAGTTACAGAAAAAAACAGCAGAAAATGACCAGATGTTGTGGAGAACTTAAGATCCACTTAGTTCTCACACAGGCAAAAATCGCAGTTCTTCTGCCGTTCCTGGAACCCTGCAGTAAGTCCCGAGCGGCGTTTGTTTCTTCCAGCTCCTGTCCTGGTGGTGGGTCCCTGTGGTCCTCAAATAGGCCTATTGGGGTGGATCTCCCTACATGTACTTTGATGCTTATGTAGAGAACTTTTCTTAATAGTTCTCATAATCCTATGGTAATTGCGTTTTAAACAATGTATGGATACCTTGTGTTTTTATATCATGTGTGTAAGACTGTATTCAAAATTGAATTACGCTATGGTGGCTTTACTTCTCTCTCTTATATGATACACACTGAGAGATCTGGAAGAGAGAATCGATATACAATCGGCTGGATTAAGATAAGATCAATTCATTTCATATTGCACATGTGAAGGGTTTGGTGCACTGAAGTGTTGGAGATATTATACCCCTTTGTCTAGTTTCTTTACTGGAGGAGCTGTGGGAAAACCTCCTTTCTATCTCTGATATATTTGCTGCCCGCCTGTGAGCGCACCTTTGTGAATACAAACACAGTCATTGACTGAAACAGAAACAGCTGTGTAAGGGCTTAAACCTGGATGAGAAACAGCCAAACTGTGCTATAAAGCTGAGGTTGTGGTAAAGAGTTTCATGTCACAGGTCCTGGCAAGACTGTCAAAGCAGGCTGGGGGGGGCGGGGTTAGACACTAGGGAGGGGTTATGCTTGTGGGGGAGGTTAGGGTTAAGGTGGCCATACATCAGAAAGACATTGCACCCAATCATACAATCTCAATTGATTGTAAAATGGATTGTATGCAGATTGTGTGCACATCGTGCTGCACGTCAGATCAGTTGGGATTGGGGGCAGATTGCATGTTGGGCTGCACAAGGATAGGGTTAGGCTGCAGGGGAGAAGTTTAGGCTGCACAAGGGGAGGGTTAGGTTGCGGGGGGAGAAGGTAAGGCTGCACATGGGGGGGGGGTAGGCTGCACAAGGTGAGGGTTAGGCTGCAGGGGAGAAGGTTAGGCTGCACAAGGGGAGGGTTAGGCTGCACAAGGGGAGGGTTAGGCTGCACAAGGGGAGGGTTAGGCTGCACAAGGGGAGAAGTTTAGGCTGCACAAGGTTAGGTTGCAGGGGAGAAGGTTAGGCTGCAGGGGAGAAGGTTAGGCTGCACATGGGGGATGGGGGATGGGGGGGTAGGCTGCACAAGGTGAGGGTTAGGCTGCAGGGGAGAAGGTTAGGCTGCACAAGGGGAGGGTTAGGCTGCACAAGGGGAGGGTTAGGTTGCACAAGGGGAGAAGTTTAGGCTGCACAAGGTTAGGTTGCAGGGGAGAAGGTTAGGCTGCACATGGGGAGGGTTAGGCTGCAGGGGAGAAGGTTAGGCTGCACATGGGGGGGGGTTTAGGCTGCACAAGGTGAGGGTTAGGCTGCACAAGGGGAGGGTTAGGCTGCACAAGGGGAGAAGTTTAGGCTGCACAAGGTTAGGTTGCAGGGGAGAAGGTTAGGCTGCACAAGTGGAGGACTAGGCAGCAGTGGAGAAGGCTTGGCTGGGGGTTAGGCTGGACAAGGGGAGGGCTAGGCTGCGGGGGAGAAGGTTAGGCTGCAGGGGAGAAGGTTGTGCAGCACCAGGTGGGGGTTAGGGTACGATGGAGAAGGATTGGCTGCACAAGGGGAGGGTAACCCTGCGGGGGGGAATTCTTTAGAGTTTTTCAGATTATGGGCACAAATGGGACATATGTGGCATGTGCCCAGTGTAAATCAGGAGCACGCGCTTCGCTTGCCCACCTGCAGGCACCTTAGGCCAGTTGCCACCACCTATATTTACAGTACTGCTTTTTTCAGTGAACGTTAATCGCGCATGTGATTTGGGTACGACCGCGCTGAGCCAGCCTCCTAGTGCCCAGGCAGCAGCAATGAACTGTAATAAGCTAGATGTGAATACTGCAATTATTAGTGTACTAATATGGCCGCGTGGCTTGTCGAGGCTCTGACTGAGGCCTACAGACATCAGTACCTGGACCAGTGTCACCTTCTCCGTCAGTAGCACTGGGGCTAAGGCCTGGGTTCTAGGTGCCAGACTGTGACATGTCTCCTTGCTGCAATGTTATCACCTCAACACTCGTCTGAGGGGACAGATGTCACCGTATCTAGGGGTAAGCAGAAGTCATTGACATTGTCAGTTGTCACCTTCCCGTGAGTGCCCAGCCATATTGCGGTATAGAGGACAGGGGGGCTGCACAACAGGAATGACAGGTATATACTACACGCTAGGTATATAGGAGAGTAGGACATGTATATACTACACACTAGGTATATAGGAGAGTAGGACATGTATATACTACACGCTAGGTATATAGGAGAGTAGGACATGTATATACTACACGCTAGGTATATAGGAGAGTAGGACATGTATATACTACACGCTAGGTATATAGGAGAGTAGGACATGTATATACTACACGCTAGGTATATAGGAGAGTAGGACATGTATATACTACACGCTGGATATATAGGAGAGTAGGACATGTACATACTACACGCTAGGTATATAGGAGAGTAGGACATGTATATACTACACGCTGGGTATATAGGAGAGTAGGACATGTACATACTACACGCTAGGTATATAGGAGAGTAGGAGATGTATATACTACACGCTAGGTATATAGGAGAGTAGGACATGTATATACTACACACTAGGTATATAGGAGAGTAGGACATGTATATACTACACGCTAGGTATATAGGAGAGTAGGACATGTATATACTACACGCTGGGTATATAGGAGAGTAGGACATGTACATACTACACGCTAGGTATATAGGAGAGTAGGACATGTGTATACTACACGCTAGGTATATAGGAGAGTAGGACATGTGTATACTACACGCTAGGTAAATAGGAGAGTAGGACATGTGTATACTACACGCAAGGTATATAGGACATGTATATACTACACGCTAGGTATATAGGAGAGTAGGACATGTAAATACTACACGCTAGGTATATAGGAGAGTAGGACATGTATATACTACACGCTGGGTATATAGGAGAGTAGGACATGTACATACTACACGCTGGGTATATAGGACATGTATATACTACACACTAGGTATATAGGAGAGTAGGACATGTACATACTACACGCTAGGTATATAGGAGAGTAGGACATGTACATACTACATGCTAGGTATATAGGAGAGTAGGACATGTATATACTACACGCTAGGTATATAGGAGAGTAGGACATGTACATACTACACACTAGGTATATAGGACATGTATATACTACACACTAGGTATATAGGAGAGTAGGACATGTACATACTACACGCTAGGTATATAGGAGAGTAGGACATGTACATACTACATGCTAGGTATATAGGAGAGTAGGACATGTATATACTACACGCTAGGTATATAGGAGAGTAGGACATGTATATACTACACGCTAGGTATATAGGAGAGTAGGACATGTATATACTACACGCTAGGTATATAGGAGAGTAGGACATGTACATACTACACGCTAGGTATATAGGAGAGTAGGACATGTATATACTACACGCTAGGTATATAGGAGAGTAGGACATGTATATACTACACGCTAGGTATATAGGAGAGTAGGACATGTACATACTGCACGCTAGGTATATAGGAGAGTAGGACATGTATATACTACACGCTAGGTATATAGGAGAGTAGGACATGTACATACTACACGCTAGGTATATAGGAGAGTAGGACATGTATATACTACACGCTAGGTATATAGGAGAGTAGGACATGTATATACTACACGCTAGGTATATAGGAGAGTAGGACATGTATATACTACACACTAGGTATATAGGAGAGTAGGACATGTATATACTACACACTAGGTATATAGGAGAGTAGGACATGTACATACTACACACTAGGTATATAGGACATGTATATACTACACGCTGGGTATATAGGAGAATAGGATATGTATATACTACACACTAGGTATATAGGAGAGTAGGACATGTATATACTACACACTATGTATATATGAGAGTAGGACATGTATATACTACACACTAGGTATATAGGAGAGTAGGACATGTATATACTACACGCTGGGTATATAGGAGAGTAGGACATGTATATACTACACGCTGGGTATATAGGAGAATAGGATATGTATATACTACACACTAGGTATATAGGAGAGTAGGACATGTATATACTACACACTATGTATATATGAGAGTAGGACATGTATATACTACACACTGGGTATATAGGAGAGTAGGACATGTATATATTACACACTAGGTATATAGGACATGTATATACTACACACTAGGTATATAGGAGAGTAGGACATGTACATACTACACACTAGGTATATAGGAGAGTAGGACATGTATATACTACACGCTAGGTATATAGGAGAGTAGGACATGTATATACTACACGCTAGGTATATAGGAGAGTAGGACATGTATAGGTACTTGTTTCCTAGCACGGCGCCCACGATTTTCAATCGTATGGCATCTTATGCATTGTATCGCATCACATGCCATATAGCCACTGCGATTTTTAATTGTATAAGCACCCTAATGGTTGCTCCAATGTTAAATGCACCCCCACTATCAACGTCAACCGAATCGTGGCGAGCGCATCGAGCCCGCGAGGGGCGGTGGTACGCGTCCTCCGACCTTTTCATACCCCCCAGTATCCACGTCGGCGTGGAGTTGATACTATGTAGTGTGGCGAGCGCAGCCTACACACTAGGAATATGCTCCGTGCCTGAAGTATGGTGAGTGCATCATGTCAAATTACGTCAACATTTGGGACAAAAAAGCGGAGAGCCAAATAGCTATTTTTGGTGATCTATAGTGTTAGTGGAATAAGCCCCTATGTACTCTGCTGATATATACCATTTTTATTTAATGTAATCTGTTGCTGGCTATATATAGTGACGGTAATAATTCTTCTGTGATCCTCTGATCTTCTACAGAATTATAATCTGAATTACTGAATATAATCATCAGTGTGGTCTGTGATGGGAATATGGCAGAGTGCACTGAGCAACACCTGAGTGGCTGGGAAACATACTGGCACCTTTCTACACATGTCATTTCTCCATTCGCTTCCGCTGTAGCATGCATAATAGATGGGGACATGTCACCCAAATGTTTCCAGTAATCAGCGAGCCCCCGTCGCCTCCTGCAGCATATGATGTTCTATGTATCTGATCCCTCTGTTGCAGCTGATGAGCACATGTAGCCGGTGTCTCCAGGAGATGGGGGATTATACAGGGGTCTGATTACTCTACCTCCTCGGTCTCTCAGGGAATCTGCTCTGTTCTGGATTGGGACTCATTAGTGCAGAGCCCAGGGACCTTCCCCAGGGCAATGTCTCGCAGCCTCAGAACCATTTCCAGGGACAGAAATAGCGCTAACGACTCATTTCCATATGTACGTAGGGAAGCTGGAACTGTGCACGTGTGCTGTGTCGGCAGATCTGCTACCCAGGCCGACTGCGCCCCATTGGCCATTGCTGGTCACATGACCTGCCTGCATGTGGCTCGTTCATAAATTACCTGCACATTTCCTTCTGTAGGGGAAGGCGTCCGGCTGGTTGGGGAGCGGAGGGTTCTCTGAGTCTGTAATAAAGCTTCTGTAGCATTATTGTATCTGCAGGAAGAAGTGAAGCATCGGTAAGGTTTGGGCATAAATGATTTTGTGCGTACACACTTACCAGGTGTCCGGCCGATATGTCTCGCCAACAGGCCATTTGCATATACCCGCCCACTTGTGATGTTATATTCAAGGGATTCTGTAGCCAATACCGTGTTTCCCCGATAATTAGACCTACCCCGATAATAAGCCCTACCCCAGATTTTGGACGCTGGTCCAAAATAAGCCCTCCCCCGAAATTAAGCCCTACCATTTTCCCCATGTAATTGTATGTACACCATATGTGTAGCCCCCGCTCAGCTCCCGCTGACTCCCGCTGACCCCCGCTGCCCTCCGCTCACCTCCTCTCACTCACCTACAGCACCGCAGCTCCCGTTCCCAGGGATGCATTGCGGTAGGCGCGGCGTGACGTCACGCCGCGCACATCGCGCCGCGCACATCACGCGGCAGACTGGCTGGCTGCTGCTCACCATACAGCGGCATCAACGAACATCCAGTTAAAGTTAAAACAAACAGGTGGGGGCATGTAAAATGTGAAATACCGGCACATTAAATTATGGATTGCAGTGGGGCATTTCTTAAAGGCGCAGTGGGGAATTTCTTAAAGGTGCAGTGGGGCATTTTGTAAAGGCACAGTGGGGCATGTAACATGGAGCATCTATTAAAATAAGCCCTCCCCCGAAAATAAGACCTATGGTCTTTTTTGAGAAAAAAAAAAAAATAAGACAGTGTCTTATTATCGGGGAAACACGGTATATGGTGCAGTCAGCAGGCCAGTCGCACACACAGGCAGATTATACCTTTATACGAGCATCAGCTGTGCTGCAGGTCTGTGAATGACACAGATTACAGACGTGGGTCGTACACCGCAGCCGATGCACCTGCGATATATCGATTGTTAGCTGAGGATACGATTTATCGCATAGTGGTCATGACTCTATTTTGTGCATGTGCCGGACCTGTACTGTACATTAGTCATACGGGTCTGTGACAGAGGACGCAGTGCAGCAACATTCACAGTGCCCATTCATAACCAATCAGATCATAGTAACATTCACAGTGCCCATCCATAACCAATCAGATCATAGTAACATTCACAGTGCCCATCCATAACCAATCGGATCATTGTAACATTCACAGTGCCCATCCATAACCAATCAGATCATAGTAACATTCAAAGTGCCCATCCATAACCAATCAGATCATTGTAACATTCACAGTGCCGATCCATAACCAATCAGACCATAGTAACATTCACAGTGCCCATCCATAACCAATCAGATCATTGTAATATTCACAGTGCTCACCTGTAACCAATCAGATCATAGTAACATTCACAGTGCTCACCTGTAACCAATCAGATCATTGTAACATTCACAGTGTCCATCCATAACCAATCAGATCATAGTAACATTCACAGTGTCCATCCATAACCAATCAGATCATAGTAACATTCACAGTGCTACTTGTAACCAATCAGATCATTGTAACATTCACAGTGCTCACCTGTAACCAATCAGATCATAGTAACATTCACAGTGCTCACCTGTAACCAATCAGACCATTGTAACATTCACCAATCAGATCATTGCAATGTTCACAGTACTCACCTGTAACCAATCAGAGCAGTGTAACATTCAGTGGACTCACCTGTAACGAAGGCTGTAAACCTGTAATTAAGGCTGTGTTATTTATCAATGCCGTTTCCCCTTAAATAACCATTACAGATGGGAGGTGGCTGGTGCCAGGAATAGATTGTGTAGAAGAAAATAATTGTTTTTAATAAGGATCCGAGGACGCCAACACCTCAGCCTGTGAACAAAGCTCCGCAGGATCCGCGCTTCACATATTAATTATGTGAGATTTATACGGAGGAAGGATTTTACCTCAGACATAGGCCAGGACGCGGGATCTGTGGCTGCAGATAGATGAGGGTCTTGTACAAGGTGGGGGGGGGGGTCATTAGAGATTAGAGCGGGTGTGAAATCTGCATTCACCTGCTCGCTGGGCAGGTCTGAATTACCCCCACACATGTAATCCCTCGCAGTGATGCTGAGAATCCGCACTGGCTGGGGCTGGTGTTGATGGTCTAGCGTGGATCGCTAATTTCAGAAAACGCTAATCGAGCGATTATTGGCTGACTGCGCGTGTGCAGCATTCGCATCGTGCAACCTTTTGTGAGGTGACTTTGTGCTCGCAGTCCACTGCGTTTTTCTATATAACGATCAATACTTAATAAGCCCCTATGTCAAATGCTTTTTCCATCGATGGGAGAAAATGAAATGGTTTCTTACCATCGATGGTATAGGACCATCAGATGTTTTTTTTTTTCTAAGGAGTGCCAGAATACAAAGCATAGCTCCGCCTCCCAACACCTGCAAATCCCCTCCCCCAAGCTGAGTCATTGAAAGAATAGGGATGACCATCGTTGGGGGAACCATCGATGATTTCAATAGCATAGTTTGTTATCATGTATGGTCACTCATAGCTTAGCCATCGATGGTGACTATTGATGGTACGCTCACCTCGGCTGGTGCAAGTGTGCATGGTGTGACCTAATGGTGGTGTATATAGGAGCAGATGCTATGTGGTATATTCAAATAACGTCGGATCCATTCCAACAGGCATTTGTCGGAATGGATCCAGCAATACCTATTCAATACCTGGCGCTGGGACCGGGTGAGCAGTGGGGGGGACAGGAGGATGGCACTGGGAGGATGGCGGGTGGTGCTGGGTGAGCTGCTGCTGATCACCTGGCGCCGTCCTCCCCACCTCATCACCTCAATCCAAGTCCGATTGAGAGTATCGGAAACGAGTCAAAACCGTATTTGGCTCTGTTTCCGACAAAAGCACGCGGATTGGTGGCTATTCCGACCATCCACATGGATCCACCTATGTAGAATAGATCGAATCACGGATTCGACTAAAAAAAAAGTCGGAAACTGACGTTTTCCGTCAAACGGCAATTTCCGACTCTAACTGAATACTGCCTTATGACAGTAAGAGATGCTAATGCGGTTGCTGCAGCGTGTGACTGTGAATCAACCCCTCGGTGTAATATGGAACCATTTCCAGCCCGGCTACCAGCCGCCCACGTGACGGGGCGTCATTCAGCGTTTGCTGAGGCTGGGACGCAGTGCGCGATGGATTAATGTATGTGTGATTAGGAATAAGTGCTGCGTGTTCCTGCTGTGCTCAGTGCTGAGATCACACGCCGGTCACCGAACACTATGCAGCAGCAGCACAAGGCTAATGGCCAGAAATCAATCAGTCCTCTGCATAGGCCTCGTTGTCCCAATTTACAGATGCCTGACAGCTGGGCCGACGGTTGCTTGGCGACTGCAGAAATGCTCATTAATGGCTGAGACTAAATTAGAAGCCTGCTGAGGAGGAGGAGAGTACAGAGACTTCTCCTGCTCCTTATTACCAGAAGAGCTGGCATTCTGCGACACCTACACAGCGCACGCAATGGTTGGAGGAGAACGAGGAGGTGTTGGAGAAAGCCTACCTAGCAACACGGCGATGTGTAATGCTGGGGGTGTGGAGGGCAGGTAGCGCAGCAGCTGGGACAGGCGGATATCACAGGATCTCAGTCATCTCCGCTGCAGTCTGTGCTACACAGTGATAGATTACATTCATTCTCTGCCTGTCCCCTGACCTGGGGCCCGGGGTGTTACCTGGGCTACTTACTGTGGGCAGAAGGTTGAAGCTGTTGGCACTTTGTTGGGTCAGACTGGTACGATTGTGCATTTGGTGGCAGAGGGTCCGATGTATCAAGCTTCAAAAAGCGATAAAGTGGAGAGTGATAAAATACCAGCCAATCAGCTCATAACTGTCATTTTTCGAACCCAGCATGTAGCATAATAGGATCTTAATGGCTGGCAGTTTTTCACTCTCCATTTTAATTTGAATCTGGCCCAGAATGAGAGTTCTCCGTGGCTCTGTGCTGGTAATGCTCACATGGTATAGGTGCTGGAGCTGTCCATGGTATAGGTGCTGGAGCTGTCCATGGTATGGGTGCTGGAGCTGTCCATGGTATGGGTGCTGGAGCTGTCCATGGTATGGGTGCTGGAGCTGTCCATGGTATGGGTGCTGGAGCTGTCCATGGTATGGGTGCTGGAGCTGTCCATGGTATGGGTGCTGGAGCTGTCCATGGTATGGGTGCTGGAGCTGTCCATGGTATGGGTGCTGGAGCTGTCCATGGTATGGGTGCTGGAGCTGTCCATGGTATGGGTGCTGGAGCTGTCCATGGTATGGGTGCTGGAGCTGTCCATGGTATGGGTGCTGGAGCTGTCCATGGTATAGGTGCTGGATCTGTCCATGGTATAGGTGCTGGATCTGTCCATGGTATAGGTGCTGGAGCTGTCCATGGTATAGGTGCTGGAGCTGTCCATGGAATAGGTGCTGGTAATGCTCACATGGTATAGGTGCTGGAGCTGTCCATGGTATGGGTACTGGAGCTGACCATGGTATAGGTGCTGGAGCTGACCATGGTATGGGTGCTGGAGCTGACCATGGTATGGGTGCTGGAGCTGACCATGGTATGGGTGCTGGAGCTGTCCATGGTATGGGTGCTGGAGCTGTCCATGGTATGGGTGCAGGAGCTGTCCATGGTATGGGTGCAGGAGCTGTCCATGGTATAGGTTCAGGAGCTGTCCATGGTATAGGTTCAGGAGCTGTCCATGGTATAGGTGCTGGTAATGCTCACGTGGTATAGGTGCTGGAGCTGTCCATGGTATAGGTGCTGGAGCTGTCTATGGTATAGGTGCTGGAGCTGTCCATGGTATGGGTGCTGGAGCTGTCCATGGTATAGGTGCTGGAGCTGTCCATGGTATAGGTGCTGGAGCTGTCCATGGTATGGGTGCTGGAGCTGTCCATGGTATAGGTGCTGGAGCTGTCCATGGTATGGGTGCTGGAGCTGTCCATGGTATGGGTGCTGGAGCTGTCCATGGTATGGGTGCTGGAGCTGTCCATGGTATGGGTGCTGGAGCTGTCCATGGTATGGGTGCTGGAGCTGTCCATTGTATGGGTGCTGGAGCTGTCCATGGTATGGGTGCTGGAGCTGTCCATGGTATGGGTGCTGGAGCTGTCCATGGTATGGGTGCTGGAGCTGTCCATGGTATGGGTGCTGGAGCTGTCCATGGTATGGGTGCTGGAGCTGTCCATGGTATAGGTGCTGGGGCTGTCCATGGTATGGGTGCTGGAGCTGTCCATGGTATAGGTGCTGGGGCTGTCCATGGTATGGATGCTAAAGCGGTCCATTGTATGGGTGCTGGAGCAGTCTGTGGTATGGGTGCTGGAGCTGTCCATGGTATAGGTGCTGGAGCTGTCCGTGGTATGGGTGCTGGGGCTGTCCATGGTATGTGTGCTGGAGCTATCCGTGGTGTAGGTGCTGGGGCTGTCCATGGTATGGGTATTGGAACTGCTCATGGTATGGATACTGGAGCTGTCCATGGTATGTGTGCTGGAGCTGTCCGTGGTATGTGTGCTGGAGCTGTCCGTGGTATAGGTGCTGGAGCTGTCCATGGTATAGGTGCTGGAGCTGTCCACGGTATGGGTTTTGGAACTGCTCATGGTATGGATACTGGAGCTGTCCATGGTATGGGTGCTGAAGTTTTCCCCTGAGCACAGAGTTTTCTTAATGTGCTGCAGAATATTATGGAGAGTGGATGGACCCACCGAGGTCGGACATAGAGGTAACACACGGCCAAACACTGCACAATATTACAAACAATGCCGTACACTGACGCAATGGGGCGCGGAAAGTGCGTGGTGTTACATGCGTCCTCACGGTAAAGGCTGACATAAATTAGCGCGACTTGTCTGTGTGTTCTCCTGAATCTGTCCGGCAGCTCCTCGTGAGTCCTTCCATCCCAGTATTTAACGTGCGATTTTCAAGGGAAATCCGATGTGATGATATATCATATATCGCAGCTGCTAAAAAGCGTTGCAATGTGCACTGACGCCTGCGATTGTAATTTATCTTATGTGCAGTACGTCCAATCTATAGATCCGATCTAACACAGTAACGCAGGTTGGATCGGATCGCACTTGCGATTTGGGCACTGTTAATCCGATTTCTTGGCACGATCCGTCAGAATCGTGTGAAATCGCCCAAAATCTCACTAGTGTATGGCCAGCTTTCTGACAAACCTATAAAAGCAGAATATGCTACATGTAAACTTTGTAACACGTAATTATTATTATTATTATTATTACATTATTGGCATGTAACCGTGCTCACATCAAATCTAAGAGAACATCAATAAAACGATATCATGGAAGGAAGAGACTGACTCAGATTCCACAGATCGGGCCATGCAAACATACAGTATACATGAATGAATCCCAAGTCTCGGGAGGGGGTGGGCTGTGCCTCCACTTTGACCCTCACTATGGCAACCGTCCAACGCAGTGCGCAGGAGATATTCATAGGGCCAGCGTTCTCACTCTTCCCACCGGTACACCCACTGAACCATGAACGATGACACCTGTCACTGTGTCCCCCACCCAATATAAATCCATGAGAATGAAGATAAATCATCTCGGACCAGGGACCCTCAACTGCTCTAATTATAGTAGCGCAGCAGAATATCGGGGTCAGAGCTGGAGGCTTCCCGCAGGTTCTCAGAGAAAAGCCTGTGCTATTTCCATAACCCTCCTGTAGAGTCCCGTATTCTGGTTATTACACCGGTGCAGAGGCTACGGAGGCACCGCAGCGACCAAAGTGTACGGTGACTGATTGAGATTACACTGATTGTGTCATGTAAGGCCATGCGCCCTTCACACTACAAGGAGTGCTGCCAAAACTGCGCATTCTCTGCCACTCGTCTCATCTCGATAACCTCAGGCTGAGGTCAGGGTTAGGCTGGGTCAGGCTGCGGTCAGGGTCAGGGTTAGGCTGCGGTCAGGGTTAGGCTGCGGTCAGAGTAGGGCTGCGGTCAGGGTTAGGCTGCGGTCAGGGTTAGGCTGCGGTTAGGCTGAGGTCAGGGTTAGGCTGGGTCAGGCTGCGGTCAGGGTCAGGGTTAGGCTGCGGTCAGGGTTAGGCTGCGGTCAGGGTTAGGTGTGGTCAGAGTAGGGCTGCGGTCAGGGTTAGGCTGCGGTCAGGGTTAGACTGCGGTCAGGGTTAGGCTGCGGTCAGGGTTAGGCTGTGGTCAGAGTAGGGCTGCAGTCAGGGTTAGGCTGCGGTCAACGTTAGGCTGTGATTAGGGTTAGGGTTAAACTGCGGTTAGGCTGTGGTTGTGGTCAGGGTTAGTCTACAGTCAGGTCAGGGTTAGGCTGTGGTCAGAGTAGGGCTGCGGTCAAGGTTAGGCTGCGGTCAGAGTAGGGCTGCAGTCAGGGTAAGGCTGCGGTCAACGTTAGGCTTTGATTAGGGTTAGTTAGGGTTAAATTGCGGTTAGGCTGTGGTTGTGGTCAGGGTTAGGCTACAGTCAGGGTTTGGGATAATCTGTGGTCAGATTTAGGCTGCGGTCTGGGTTCATCTGTGTTAAGGTAAGGGTCAGGTGTAAATCCACTAAAACGTAATGTTAATATTCTGACCATGTTGAGTTTGTGCTTGTCGGCATTTTGTAGCAGACCCTGTGTAGCCTGCAGTACACAATGCAGTAACCATCGCTGCACCTTCCCCAGACACAATATACAATAATATACAGATAAATATGGGGGTGATCACAGCCATGTAACCATTGTTTTGTTCCACCAATGACCAGCAGAGTAACACATTACATTGTCAGGCGCCATCCTCCGTGCACTGTGCGCGCCACAGCCGAGTACCCCGCCCCAGATCTGTCCAAGTCCTATTACTATTGCACATAGTGACAGTGGCAGAGCCCAGGTGCCGCTGGGCAGATGGTGACATGTTCCGTGCTCACCGTCATGTACATTTCTAGCATGTTATATTGTCTCCCCGGTTATATTAACCCTGCGCTTTCCAGGCATTTGTCACATGTTCACTTTGAAGCAGAGAGATACAGAGATATGTATGTACTACAGGATAATACATGTATGTGTGCGGAGTGATACAGAGAGTGCTGTATGTACTACAGGATAATACATGTATGTGTGCGGAGAGATACAGAGAGCGCTGTATGCACTACAGGATAATACATGTATGTGTGCCGAGAGATACAGAGAGTGCTGTATGTACTACAGGATAATACATGTATGTGTGCGGAGAGATACAGAGAGCGCTGTATGCACTACAGGATAATACATGTATGTGTGCGGAGTGATACAGAGAGTGCTGTATGTACTACAGGATAATACATGTATGTGTGCGGAGAGATACAGAGAGCGCTGTATGCACTACAGGATAATACATGTATGTGTGCCGAGAGATACAGAGAGTGCTGTATGTACTACAGGATAATACATGTATGTGTGCGGAGAGATACAGAGAGCGCTGTATGCACTACAGGATAATACATGTATGTGTGCGGAGAGATACAGAGAGCGCTGTATGTACTACATGATAATACATGTATGTGTGCCGAGAGATACAGAGAGCGGCTGTATGTACTACATGATAATACATGTATGTGTGCGGAGAGATACAGAGAGCGCTGTATGTACTACAGGATAATACATGTATGTGTGCCGAGAGATACAGAGAGCGCCGTATGTACTACAGGATTATACATGTATGTGTGCGGAGAGATACAGAGAGCGCTGTATGCACTACAGGATAATACATGTTTGTGTGCGGAGAGATACAGAGAGCGCTGTATGCACTACAGGATAATACATGTTTGTGTGCGGAGAGATACAGAGAGCGCTGTATGTACTACAGGATAATACATGTATGTGTGCCGAGAGATACAGAGAGCGGCTGTATGTACTACATGATAATACATGTATGTGTGCGGAGAGATACAGAGAGCGCTGTATGTACTACAGGATAATACATGTATGTGTGCCGAGAGATACAGAGAGCGGCTGTATGTACTACATGATAATACATGTATGTGTGCGGAGAGATACAGAGAGCGCTGTATGCACTACAGGATAATACATGTTTGTGTGCGGAGAGATACAGAGAGCGCTGTATGCACTACAGGATAATACATGTTTGTGTGCGGAGAGATACAGAGAGCGCTGTATGTACTACAGGATAATACATGTTTGTGTGCCGAGAGATACAGAGAGCGGCTGTATGTACTACATGATAATACATGTATGTGTGCGGAGAGATACAGAGAGCGCTGTATGCACTACAGGATAATACATGTATGTGTGCCGAGAGATACAGAGAGCGCCGTATGTACTACAGGATTATACATGTATGTGTGCGGAGAGATACAGAGAGCGGCTGTATGTACTACAGGATAATACATGTATGTGTGCGGAGAGATACAGAGAGCGCTGTATGCACTACAGGATAATATATGTATGTGTGCGGAGAGATACAGAGAGCGCTGTATGCACTACAGGATAATACATGTATGTGTGCGGAGAGATACAGAGAGCGCTGTATGCACTACAGGATAATACATGTATGTGTGCGGAGAGATACAGAGAGCGCTGTATGTACTACAGGATAATACATGTATGTGTGCGGAGAGATACAGAGAGCGCTGTATGTACTACAGGATAATACATGTATGTGTGCGGAGAGATACAGAGAGCGCTGTGTGCACTACAGGATAATACATGTATGTGTGCGGAGAGATACAGAGAGCGCTGTATGTACTACAGGATAATACATGTATGTGTGCGGAGAGATACAGAGAGTGCTATATGCACTACAGGATAATACATGTATGTGTGCGGAGAGATACAGAGAGCGCTGTATGTACTACAGGATAATACATGTATGTGTGCGGAGAGATACAGAGAGCGCTGTATGCACTACAGGATAATACATGTATGTGTGCGGAGAGATACAGAGAGCGCTGTATGCACTACAGGATAATACATGTATGTGTGCGGAGAGATACAGAGAGCGCTGTGTGCACTACAGGATAATACATGTTTGTGTGCGGAGAGATACAGAGAGCGCTGTATGCACTACAGGATAATACATGTATGTGTGCGGAGAGATACAGAGAGCGCTGTATGCACTACAGGATAATACATGTATGTGTGCGGAGAGATACAGAGAGCGCTGTGTGCACTACAGGATAATACATGTTTGTGTGCGGAGAGATACAGAGAGCGCTGTATGTACTACAGGATAATACATGTATGTGTGCGGAGAGATACAGAGAGCGGCTGTATGTACTACATGATAATACATGTATGTGTGCGGAGAGATACAGAGAGCGCTGTATGTACTACAGGATAATACATGTATGTGTGCCGAGAGATACAGAGAGCGCCGTATGTACTACAGGATTATACATGTATGTGTGCGGAGAGATACAGAGAGCGCTGTATGCACTACAGGATAATACATGTTTGTGTGCGGAGAGATACAGAGAGCGCTGTATGCACTACAGGATAATACATGTTTGTGTGCGGAGAGATACAGAGAGCGCTGTATGTACTACAGGATAATACATGTATGTGTGCCGAGAGATACAGAGAGCGGCTGTATGTACTACATGATAATACATGTATGTGTGCGGAGAGATACAGAGAGCGCTGTATGTACTACAGGATAATACATGTATGTGTGCCGAGAGATACAGAGAGCGGCTGTATGTACTACATGATAATACATGTATGTGTGCGGAGAGATACAGAGAGCGCTGTATGCACTACAGGATAATACATGTTTGTGTGCGGAGAGATACAGAGAGCGCTGTATGCACTACAGGATAATACATGTTTGTGTGCGGAGAGATACAGAGAGCGCTGTATGTACTACAGGATAATACATGTTTGTGTGCCGAGAGATACAGAGAGCGGCTGTATGTACTACATGATAATACATGTATGTGTGCGGAGAGATACAGAGAGCGCTGTATGCACTACAGGATAATACATGTATGTGTGCCGAGAGATACAGAGAGCGCCGTATGTACTACAGGATTATACATGTATGTGTGCGGAGAGATACAGAGAGCGGCTGTATGTACTACAGGATAATACATGTATGTGTGCGGAGAGATACAGAGAGCGCTGTATGCACTACAGGATAATATATGTATGTGTGCGGAGAGATACAGAGAGCGCTGTATGCACTACAGGATAATACATGTATGTGTGCGGAGAGATACAGAGAGCGCTGTATGTACTACAGGATAATACATGTATGTGTGCGGAGAGATACAGAGAGCGCTGTATGTACTACAGGATAATACATGTATGTGTGCGGAGAGATACAGAGAGCGCTGTGTGCACTACAGGATAATACATGTATGTGTGCGGAGAGATACAGAGAGCGCTGTATGTACTACAGGATAATACATGTATGTGTGCGGAGAGATACAGAGAGTGCTATATGCACTACAGGATAATACATGTATGTGTGCGGAGAGATACAGAGAGCGCTGTATGTACTACAGGATAATACATGTATGTGTGCGGAGAGATACAGAGAGCGCTGTATGCACTACAGGATAATACATGTATGTGTGCGGAGAGATACAGAGAGCGCTGTATGCACTACAGGATAATACATGTATGTGTGCGGAGAGATACAGAGAGCGCTGTGTGCACTACAGGATAATACATGTTTGTGTGCGGAGAGATACAGAGAGCGCTGTATGCACTACAGGATAATACATGTATGTGTGCGGAGAGATACAGAGAGCGCTGTATGCACTACAGGATAATACATGTATGTGTGCGGAGAGATACAGAGAGCGCTGTGTGCACTACAGGATAATACATGTTTGTGTGCGGAGAGATACAGAGAGCGCTGTATGTACTACAGGATAATACATGTATGTGTGCGGAGAGAATGCTATGTGGTCTGCGCAACCTCCAACCCAGGGCACCTACTGAGCATGTGCGCCATTCTTCCTAAGGACGTGGCTCTGTGCCACATACAGTATACGTTATATATTCAATGCGATCTGTGTGTGATATTAACTGCAAATGTATTTTGATAAATGGGCCCCTTTATCTCCACCGCCAACACATGTATTCCACCACCCACACGTGTATTCCACCACCACCTGCATTAATCTGGGCAGATGCCGGGACATGGGCTGTAGTGAAGATGCTGGGACGCAGGATGTGCGGGAGAGGCCGGGATGTGGACTGTGTGGGGAATCCTGGGATGCCATGGAGATGCCTGGATGCGCGGGGAGATGACGGGCTGTGGGAGAGGTGCCGGGATGTGGGGGAGATGCCGGGACACGTGCTGTGGGGGAGATGCCAGGATGTGGGCTGTGGGGGGGGGGAGATGCCGGGATGTGGGGGAGATGCCAGGATACGTGCTGTGGGGGAGATGCCAGGATGTGGGCTGTGAGGGGGAAGATGCCGGGATGTGAACTCTAGGGGTGATGCCAGGACATGACCTGAGGGGGGAGATGATGGGAGACCGGGCTGTATCGGAGATGCCAGGACACGGGTTATGTGTGTTGGGGAGGGAGGTGTCGGGATGCGGGCTGTGGGGGGAGATGCTGGGACACCGGGCTGTGGGGGAGATCAGATGCCGGGATGCGGGCTGTGGGGGGAGATGCCGGGACACGGGCTGTGTGTGTTGGGGAGGGAGGTGTCAGGATGCGGGCTATGGGGGGAGATGCTGGGACACTGGGCTGTGGGGGAGAGGAGATGCCGGGACGTGGGCTGTGGGGGGAGATGCCGGGACGCGGGCTATGTGTGTTGGGGAGGGAGATGTCAGGATGCGGGCTGTGGGGGGAGATGCTGGGACACCGGGCTGTGGGGGAGAGCAGATGCCGGGACGCGGGCTGTGGGGGGAGATGCCAGGACGCGGGTTATGTGTGTTGGGGAGGGAGGTGTCGGGATGCGGGGAGAGATGCTGGGACACCGGGCTGTGTGTGTTGGGGAGGGAGATGCCGGGACGCGGGGGAGATGCTGGGATACGTGCTGTGGGGGAGATGCCAGGATGTGGGCTGTGGGGGGGGGGGGGGAGATGCAGGGATGTGGGCTCTAGGGGTGATGCCGGGCCATGAGCTGAGGGTGGAGATGACGGGAGACCGGGCTGTTGGGGTGATGCCGGTACACGGGCAGTGGGGGAGATGCCGGGACGCGGGCTGTGGGGGGAGAAGCCGGGACGCGGGCTGTGGGGGGAGATGCCGGGACGCGGGCTGTGTGTGTTGGGGAGGGAGGTGTCAGGATGCGGGCTGTGGGGGGAGATGCTGGGACACTGGGCTGTGGGGGAGAGGAGATGCCGGGACGTGGGCTGTGGGGGGAGATGCCGGGACGCGGGCTATGTGTGTTGGGGAGGGAGATGTCAGGATGCGGGCTGTGGGGGGAGATGCCAGGACACGGGTTATGTGTGTTGGATAGGGAGGTGTCGGGATGCGGGCTGTGGGGGGAGATGATGGGACACCGGGCTGTGGGGGAGAGCAGATGCCGGGATGCGGGCTGTGGGGGGAGATGCCGGGACGCGGGCTGTGTGTGTTGGGGAGGGAGATGTCAGGATCCGGGCTGTGGGGGGAGATGCCGGGACGTGGGCTGTGGGGGGAGATGCCAGGACGCGGGCTGTGGGGGGAGATGCTGGGACACCGGGCTGTGGGGGAGAGCAGATGCCGGGACGCGGGCTGTGGGGGGAGATGCCAGGACGCGGGCTGTGTGTGTTGGGGAGGGAGATGCCGGGACGCGGGCTGTCGGGGGAGATGCTGGGACCACGGGCTGTGGGGGAGATGCTGGAATGCGTGCTGTGGGGGGAGATGCCGGGACGCGGGCTGTGTGTGTTGGGGAGGGAGGTGTCGGGATGCGGGCTGTGGGGGGAGATGCTGGGATACCGGGCTGTGGGGGAGAGCAGATGCTGGGACGCGGGCTGTGGGGGGAGATGCCAGGACGCGGGCTGTGTGTGTTGGGGAGGGAGATGCCGGGATGCGGGCTGTTGGGGGAGATGCCGGGACGCGGGCTGTCGGGAGAGATGCTGGGACCCCGGGCGGTGGGGGAGATGCTGGAATGCGTGCTGTGGGGGAAGATGCTGGAATGCGTGCTGTGGGGGGAGATGCTGGGATGCGGGCTGTCGGGGGAGATGCTGGGGCCCCGGGCTGTGGGGGAGATGCTGGAATGCGTGCTGTGGGGGGAGGTGCTGTGGGGGGAGATGCTGAGATGTGGGCTGTGGGGGGAGGTGCCAGGACATAAGCTGCCCACCAGTGAGGGATCACAACTTCCCTCTTCTGCTGGCTTCTCAGATAGCGGCCATCCGGAGAGAGCATTAGCTAATGGAGATAGGGCCTGATTCAGCACCATTTGTCATTAAAGGCGATTTCCACGTTAGGTACTTGTTACAGCGTCCGACGCCACATTGGCGAGACTGAGGTTTCTGCGCAGTTTTCCTGGGGATGAATAGACAGGCCCCTGTATGTCTGATGGATAACTCTGCTGGATGGCAAGGCTGCCTGACATGTTCTGCACAGCACTGCGTATACCACCTGCGCTATATTCAGGTCACTGATTAATAATAAACCGTCAGCCGGAACCCTGGGAGCTGAGTGATGCAGAGACAGGAAAATCCATTAGGAAAGGCTGGAAATAGCCTGAGCCGCTGATTCCGGGAATGTGGTAATGCGCTGAGGTCCATGCATCTGATCACATCCCACGCACCCTTCGCTGACCGTGAAACTCACTAGATTGCAAGCTCTGGGGTTTGCATTAAAGGAAAGTTTATTTTATCTCCAATGATTAGGTGAACTCGCGGCTGGGGACAATTAGACGTCAGCACCAGAGCACAGTTCGAAATTCAAATAGGGGAGCTGCACCCACTAACAGTGAATCAGTATGGAACAGCAGTTGGTGGCAGTTGGTGTGCTACAGCCCCAACTCTGGAGCCGCCACTGCCCGCCGCCGCTATCTCGGTCGGTAACTTACAGACCGGGTAGTCCATGGGAACCCGAATCGTGCAGGATTGCATCATGGAAGCCCCGTCTCCCCCACTCTGCAATGCCCATTTTCTTGGCACTGTATACTGGACACCACACCCCTATGTACCGACCAGTCTGCCCCCTGCAGGAGGATGAATGGCGGGACATACGGAAGCTAGCGTTTCTGTGATAATGAATAGTTCCCTAAATCACCAAACTCCCCCCACTTGCCGCAACGCGTGTGAAGCTTCCTGATAAATAATATGATATTAATTTATCACCTGAGCAGCAATTCTTATTAATGCCACTTACTATATAGCGGCAGCATACTGTGTAGCGTGGTACATCCACTATAAGCATTGGGAGAACATACAAACCGCACTGATAGCGGGAAGTGGTATGGCACCGTGTATCCTGGAGTAATGTAACCGCTAGTTATACCGGTGCCCACAGATATACCCAGTGCCAGCCATGTGCCCAGCAAGCATCTACCAGCTGGACTTGGCTGCGCATTGCACTAATGTCTACGTTTCTAGCCCAGCGTTGTACTGACTGCGCTCTATGGCAGAGACCGGTCTATCACCCCACGCAGCGAGATTAGCTGCAGCCTGGTATAAATATAGTATATTCTCTAATGCAATCAATTACAGCCAATTAGCTGCCGCACACATGCTCCTTTGTCCCACTGCTGGCCCCCCTCGTGCTTCCTATTAGCAGATGCCTGTGCGGGCATGTGCCATGTGACAGCCCCGGGCACAGGATGTGATCTCATGGTGCCTCAGCCTGCACTGAGCGACAGGAGGATCACAGCGCTGTGCTGGTATCTGCTGTGCTGGCTGTGTACCCCCCTGTCTATATACCGACCACAGGATCAGTGCTGTGTAACCCCTGTCTATATACCGACCACAGGATCAGCGCTGTGTACCCCCCTGTCTATATACCGACCACAGGACCAGTGCTGTGTAACCCCTGTCTATATACTGACCACAGGATCAGCGCTGTGTACCCCCCGTCTATATACCGACCACAGGATCAGCGCTGTGTACCCCCTGTCTATATACTGACCATGGGGCCAGTGCTGTGTAACCCCTGTCTATATACCGACCACAGGATCAGCGCTGTGTACCCCCTGTCTATATACTGACCATGGGGCCAGTGCTGTGTAACCCCTGTCTATATACTAACCACAGGACCAGCGCCGTGTACCCCCGTCTATATACTGACCACAGGACCAGCGCCGTGTACCCCCTGTCTATATACTGACCACAGGATCAGCGCTGTGTACCCCCCGTCTATATACCGACCACAGGATCAGCGCTGTGTACCCCCTGTCTATATACTGACCAAAGGGCCAGCGCCGTGTACATACTGACCACAGGACCAGCGCCGTGTACCCCGTCTATATACCGACCACAGGACCAGCGCCGTGTACCCCCTGTCTATATACCGACCACAGGACCAGCGCCGTGTACCCCGTCTATATACTGACCATGGGGCCAGTGCTGTGTAACCCCTGTCTATATACCAACCACAGGACCAGTGCCATGTGCTGGTCACCTTGTGTTCTGTGTCCGTGACATGGTACCAGCACATGGTGATTACATGTATGTCACCGGACACAGAACACATGGTACCAGCACATGGGGATTACATGTATGTGTTCTGTGCCCGTGACATACATGTAATCACCATGTGCTGGTACCGTTTGTTCTGTGTCCGGTGACATACATGTAATCACCATGTGCTGGTCACCGTGTGTTCTGTGTCTGGTGACATACATTGAATCATCATGTGCTGGTACCATGTGTTCTGTGACATACATGTAATCACCATGTGTTCTGTGTCTGGTGACTTACATGTAATCACCATGTGCTGGTACCGTGTGTTCTGTGTCCAATGACTTACATGTAATCACCATGTGCTGGTACCGTGTGTTCTGTGTCCGGTGACATACATGTAATCACCATGTACTGGTCACTATGACATACATGTAATCACTATGTGCCGGTCACCTTGACATACATGTAATCACCATGTGTTGGCACCGTGTGTTCTGTGTCCGGTGACATACATGTAATCACCATGTGCTGGTCATCATGTGTTCTGTATCCGGTGACATATATGTAATCACCATGTGTTGGCACAGTGTGTTCTATGTCCGGTGACATACATGTAATCACCATGTGTTGGCACCATGTGTTCTGTGTCCGGTGACATACATGTAATCACCATGTGCTGGTCACCATGTGTTCTGTATCCGGTGACATATATGTAATCACCATGTGTTGGCACAGTGTGTTCTATGTCCGGTGACATACATGTAATCACCATGTTTTTGCACCGTGTGTTCTATGTCCGGTGATATACATGTAATCACCATGTGCTGGCACCGTGTGAGTTGTCCGGTGACATACATGTAATCACCATGTGCTGGTCGCCGTGATTTCTGTGTCCGGTGACATACATGTAATCACCATGTGCTGGTCAGGGGGACATACGTGTAATTACTATGTGCTGGTCACCGTGACATACATGTAATCACCATGTTCTGATCACCGTGTGTTTGGTTTTCCTGTAGGGAACACAGGGATCTCTCAGTGAAGGTGACGGACTGCATCCAGATGAAGGTCCGCGGCAGACGACGGCTGGTATCTGTGGAGAAGCGGAGCGATGCGGCAAAGCCGGACTTCCGCAAGGGTCGGAACGGCACTGTGCTGCACTGGCCGGGACACTGAGCCCCACAGCGGGGTCGTTACTGTTATTTATGCTACAAAGACTCCTCACATGATTATATACCTACAGTATGCTACGCACAGAATGTTCCTCGTTACTGGAATCACAGATACTCGGTGCAGCTGTGTATACGCCGGAAACTGAACATGGCGCAGAAGCCGTCCATCCATTCTGTGTATCTCAGGGCGATTCTGATTGGACAATGTTGGCTCTTTTCATGCAATGGGTGTCTCTGGGAGTAACTGGGTGTTAATGTTGCAGGTGCAGCCCACGCATGAGGTCATCTAGCGGGGGCAGGGCTGCCATCAGAAATTGTGGGGTTCGGACATAACTAAATAGGCACCCCCCCCCCCTCTCAAACCATCCCTGGTCTGGTGAGACCTCCGATGTTCCCAGCACTGACCACACTCTACTCTGTACATTATACCTGAGGAACTCCAGTCCTGAGCGCCCTTCCTGTCTGTGTCCAGGACTGAAATAGAAGCTCTGCTATCACCTGTATATACAGGAACTTGGTTATCATAAACAAAATATTTTATTTTATTACCATTCAGTTTACATAAAGCAGAGTGCAGGCCATTGTTCTCTGTTATCAGCCTCTCTACAAGAGATAGACTCGACATTTTGTACGATTTGGCCGTTTCAGACGGATCGAGATGCCAACACATTCAGCCACCCAGTGTGCGCGCACCATGTTGCTGATGATGCACACTCCCATCGATGTCAGCATGGCCACTGCCACCACATGATGGATTTCCCCCCTACTGAGTTAAACCATGCTGCACTGCAGGTGGGGTAGATGTAACAGGTGCAGAGAGAGTTAGATTTGGGTGAGTTCCTTTGTTTCTGTGCAGGGTAAATACTGGCTGCATTATTCTTGCACTGCAAATTAGATATCAGTTTGCTCACACCTCACCCACATGTAACTCTTTCTGCACCTGTTACATCTGCCCCCTGCAGTGCAGCATGGTTTTGCCCAGTCGTGTGAATTTTTTCTTTGCTAACAGACGTGAATCAGGCCCAATGTCGGTTGCTGGTTCTGAGCACGCCACGCTGGGCGTATGCTGCTGATTGGCTGGCACTGAGTAGGCGGAGTCACTGTGTTCTCCTGCATGTGATGTAGTGGGAGGAATGTTTTATGTTTATAATCTCATTTGCTTTTTATAAAATATTCATGATGCTTCTTATCGTCGTGTCTGTAATTAATGGAACATAAATGCGAATCATCCAGTGACCGCGCACACGGCGCTCTGAGGCCGCAGCAGGTTCCCAGGCTGCGGATATTCACAGGTCTGAATCAGGCACTTTGTACGAGGCCAGGTTGGGTCACATCACTGCATCATTCACCTACTGCATTGCAGGTCGGACCGCCAGCCTCACCACCGCCCAGACCGCCAGCCTCACTCCCACCACCACCCAGACCGCCAGCCTCACCACCGCCCAGACCGCCAGCCTCACTCCCACCACCACCCAGACCGCCAGCCTCACCACCGCCCAGACCGCCAGTGTCACCCCCACCCAGACCGCCCGCCTCAACCCACCCAAACCACCACCCAGACCACCAGCCTCACCTCCCACCACCACCCAGACCGCCAGCCTCACCACCGCCCAGACCGCCAGTGTCACCCCCACCCAGACCGCCCGCCTCAACCCACCCAAACCACCACCCAGACCACCAGCCTCACCTCCCACCACCACCCAGACCGCTAGCCTCACCACCGCCCAGACCACCAGCCTCACCCCCACCCAGACCACCAGCCTCACCCCCACCCAGATCGCCCACCTCACCCCCACCCAGACTGCCCAGACCACCACCCAGACCGCCAGCCTCACCCCCACCACCTCCCAGACCACCAGCCTCACCTCCCACCACCACCCAGACCGCTAGCCTCACCACCGCCCAGACCACCAGCCTCACCCCCACCCAGACCACCAGCCTCACCCCCACCCAGATCGCCCACCTCACCCCCACCCAGACTGCCCAGACCACCACCCAGACCGCCAGCCTCACCCCCACCACCTCCCAGACCACCAGCCTCACCTCCCACCACCACCCAGACCGCTAGCCTCACCACCGCCCAGACCACCAGCCTCACCCCCACCCAGACCACCAGCCTCACCCCCACCCAGATCGCCCACCTCACCCCCACCCAGACTGCCCAGACCACCACCCAGACCGCCAGCCTCACCCCCCACCACCACCCAGAACGCCCGCCTCACCCCCTCCCAGACTGCCCAGACCACCACCCAGACCGCCAGCCTCACCCCCACCCAGACCACCAGCCTCACCTCCCACCACCACCCAGACCCCCCAGACCACCAGCCACACCCCCACCACATCCCAGACCACCAGCCTCAACCCCACCGCCTCCCAGATAGCCTAGCCCATACCACCAGCCTCACCGCCACCACCTCCCTGACAGCCCAGCACAGACCACCAGCCTCACCCCTACCACCACCTCCCAGACAGCCCAGACACCCGCCTCACCCTAACAAACCTCCCAGACTGCCCGCTTCACCCCCACCACCTCCCAGACTGCCCAGCACAGACGACCAGCCTCACCCCCCCCCCACCACCTCCTAGACTGCACAGCCTCACCACTGCCACCACCCAGACAGCCCAGGCCACCAGCCTCACCCCCACCACCTCCCAGACTGCTCAGCACAGACAACCAGCCTCACCCCCACCACCTCCGAGACAGCCTAGCCCAGACGACCAGCCTCACCCCCCCCCCCACCACCTCCTAGACTGCACAGCCTCACCACTGCCACCACCCAGACAGCCCAGGCCACCAGCCTCACCCCCACCACCTCCCAGACCACCCAGCACAGACTGCCAGCCTCACCCCCACCACCTCCCAGACCACCCAGCATAGACCACCAGCCTCACCCCCACCACCTCCTAGACTGCCCAGCCTCACCACTGCCACCACCCAGACAGCCCAGGCCACCAGCCTCACCCCCACCACCTCCCAGACCACCCAGCATAGACCACCAGCCTCACCCCCACCACCTCCTAGACTGCCCAGCCTCACCACTGCCACCACCCAGACAGCCCAGGCCACCAGCCTCACCCCCACTACCTCCCAAACCGCCCAGCTCAGACCACCAGCCTCACCCCCACCACATCCCAGACCGTCCAGCCTAGACCGCCAGCCTTACCCCCACCACCTCCCAAACCACTCAGCCTAGATAACCAGCCTCACCCCCACTACCTCCGAGACAGCCTAGCTCAGACCGACAGCCTCACCCCCACCACCTCCGAGACAGCCTAGCACAGGCCACCAGCCTCACCCCCACCACATCCCAAACCACCCAGCCTAGACCACCAGCCTCACCCCCACCACCTCCGAGACAGCCTAGCTCAGACCGACAGCCTCACCCCCACCACCTCCGAGACAGGCCAGCACAGACCACCAGCCTGGCCCCCACCACCTCCCAGACCACCAGCCTCACCCCCCACCTCCCAGACTGCCCAGCACAGACCACCAGCCTTACCCCCACCACCTCCCAGTCCACCAACCTCACCCCCACCCAGACGTCAGCCTCACCCCCACCACCTCCCAGACCACCAGCCTCACCTCCCACCACCACCCAGACCGCCCGCCTCACCCCCACCACCTCCCAGACCGCCCATACCACCAGCCTCACCCCCACCACCTCCCAGACCGCCTGGCCTAGACCACCAGCCTCACCCCCACCACCTCCTAGACCACCAGCCTCACCCCCACCACCACCCAGACTGCCAGCCTAGATGGCCAGCCTTACCACCACCACCTCCCAGATAGCCTAGCCCATACCACCAGCCTCACCCACACCACATTCCAGACCGCCCAGCCGATACCACCTGCCTCACTCCCACAACATCCAATACCGCCCAGCACAGACAACCAGCCTCACCACCACCACCACCTCCCTGACAGCCCAGCACAGACCGCCAGCCTCACCCCTACCACCTCCCAGACAGCCCAGACTCCCGCCTCACCCTAACAAACCTCCCAGACTGCCCAGCACAGACAACCAGCCTCAACGCCACTACCTCCCAAACCGCCCAGCCTAGACCACCAGCCTCACCCCCACCACCTCCGAGACTGCCCAGCCTCACCACTGCCACCACCCAGACAGCCCAGGCCACCAGCCTCACCCCCACCACCTCCCAGACCACCCAGCACAGACTGCCAGCCTCACCCCCACCACCTCCCAGACCACCCAGCATAGACCACCAGCCTCAACCCCACCACCTCCTAGACTGCCCAGCCTCACCACTGCCACCACCCAGACAGCCCAGGCCACCAGCCTCACCCCCACTACCTCCCAAACCGCCCAGCTTAGACCACCAGCCTCACCCCCACCACATCCCAGACCGTCCAGCCTAGACCGCCAGCCTTACCCCCACCACCTCCCAAACCACCCAGCCTAGATAACCAGCCTCACCCCCACTACCTCCGAGACAGCCTAGCTCAGACCGACAGCCTCACCCCCGCCACCTCCGAGACAGCCCAGCACAGACCACCAGCCTCGCCTCCACCACCTCCCAGACCACCAGCCTCACCCCCCCACCTCCTAGACTGCCCAGCGCAGACCACCAGCCTTACCCCCACCACATCCCAGACCGTCCAGCCTAGACCGCCAGCCTTACCCCCACCACCTCCCAAACCACCCAGCCTAGATAACCAGCCTCACCCCCACTACCTCCGAGACAGCCTAGCTCAGACTGCCAGCCTCACCCCCACCACTTCCCAGACAGCCTAGCACAGAACACCAGCCTTACCCCCACCACCTCCCAGACAGCCTAGCACAGACCACCAGCCTCACCCCCACCACATCCCAGACAGCCCAGCACAGGCCACCAGCCTCACCCCCCCACCACATCCCAAACCACCCAGCCTAGACCACCAGCCTCACCCCCACCACATCCAAGACAGACTAGCTCAGACCGACAGCCTCACCCCCACCACCTCCGAGACAGCCCAGCAGACCACCAGCCTCGCCCCCACCACCTCCCAGACCACCAGCCTCACCCCCCCCCCCCACCTCCCAGACTGGCCAGCGCAGACCACCAGCCTTAACCCCACCACATCCCAGACAGCCTAGCACAGACCACCAGCCTCACCCCCGCAACATCCCAGACAGCCTAGCACAGACCACCAGCCTTACCCCCACCACCTCCCAGACAGCCTAGCACAGACCACCAGCCTTACCCCCACCACCTCCCAGACATCCTAGCACAGACCACCAGCCTCACCCCCACCACATCCCAAACCACCTAGCCTAGACCACCAGCCTCACCCCCACCACCTCCGAGACAGCCTAGTTCAGACCGACAGCCTCACCCCCACCACCTCCGAGACAGCCCAGCACAGACCACTAGCCTCGCCCCCACCACCTCCCAGACCACCAGCCTCACCTCCCAGACTGCCCAGCGCAGACCACCAGCCTTACCCCCACCACATCCCAGACCGTCCAGCCTAGACCGCCAGCCTTACCCCCACCACCTTCCAAACCACCCAGCCTAGATAACCAGCCTGACCCCCACTACCTCCGAGACAGCCTAGCTCAGACCGCCAGCCTCACCCCCACCACTTCCCAGACAGCCTAGCACAGACCACCAGCCTTACCCCCACCACCTCCCAGACAGCCTAGCACAGACCACCAGCCTCACCCCCACCACATCCCAGACAGCCCAGCACAGGCCACCAGCCTCACCCCCACCACATCCCAAACCACCCAGCCTAGACCACCAGCCTCACCCCCACCACCTCAGAGACAGCCCAGCACAGACCACCAGCCTCGCCCCCACCACCTCCCAGACCACCAGCCTCACCCCTCCACCTCCCAGACTGCCCAGCGCAGACCACCAGCCTTACCCCCACCACATCCCAGACAGCCTAGCACAGACCACCAGCCTCACCTCCGCAACATCCCAGACAGCCTAGCTCAGACCATCAGCCTCACCCCCACCACATCCCAGACAGCCTAGCTCAGACCACCAGCCTCACCCCCACCACATCCCAGACCACCAGCCTCGGCCTCACCACCTCCCAGACCGCCCAGCACAGACAACCAGCCTCACCCCCACCAAATCCCAGACCACCAGCCTCGCCCCCACCACCTCCCAGACAGCCTAGCTCAGACCACCAGCCTCACCCCCACCACCTCCCAGACAGCCCAGCACAGACCACCAGCCTCACCCCCACCACATCCCAGACCGCCCAGCACAGACCACCAGCCTCACCCCCACTACATCCTAGGCAGCCTAGCTCAGCCACCAGCCTCACCCCCACCACCTCCCAGACCGCCCAGCACAGACCACCAGCCTCACCCCCACCACATCCCATACCGCCCAGCACAGAACACCAGCCTCACCCCCACCACCTCCCAGACAGCCTAGCACAGACCACCAGCCTCACCCCACCACCTCCCAGACAGACCAGCACAGACCACCAGCCTTGCCCCCACCACATCCCAGACCGCCCAGCACAGACCACCAGCCTCACCCCCACCACATCCCAGACCGCCCAGCACAGACCACCAGCCTCACCCCCACCACATCCCAGACAGCCCAGCACAGGCCACCAGCCTCACCCCCACCACATCCCAAACCACCCAGCCTAGACCACCAGCCTCACCCCCACCACCTCCGAGACACCCCAGCACAGACCACCAGCCTCACCCCACCCCCACCTCCCAGACTGCCCAGCACAGACCACCAGCCTCACCCCCACCACATCCCAGACAGCCTAGCACAGACCACCAGCCTCACCCCCACCACATCCCAGACCGCCTAGCTCAGACCACCAGCCTCACCCCCCACCACCTCCCAGACCGCCCAGCACAGACCACAAGCCTCGCCCCCACCACCTCACAGACTGCCCAGCACAGACCACCAGCCTCACCCCCCACCACATCCTCGCCCCCACCACCTCCCAGACCACCAGCCTCACCCCCACCACCTCCCAGACAGCCCAACTTCAACCCCACCACATCCTGCACCAACCACTGGGTCTGGTTGAAATATGAGACAAATGGGGGTAGATTTGCTAAAGCTTTTAAGACAAAGAAGTGGTGGAGTTGCCCGTAGCAACTTGTCCAATTTTGGCTAAGATTTATGGTTGCTAAGGGGAAACACCATCACTTGGCTGTTTAAGGAAGCTTTGATAAAGCTACCACCATAGGGTGAGGCGATGTTGCCAATAACAACCAATCAGATCCTGTCTATCATGGAGAAATGATAAGATAGAAAGAATGAGTATCCGCGCTAGAGATCCTGGGCTGTTGGTAAATTATTTCACTGTAATCAGGACTATGAAGTATTGGAAGGGTTTGCAGATGTCCAGGATGTGTGGGGCTGGGGTCCGTGCGTGGCAAAGGTGAGGGATGGATTGGGCAGTGGCATCGGGGGTACAGTGGCAATATGCAGTCCAGGAGTGGATGGGCAAGTTGTGCCGCGGGGGGGGGGGGCGACATCCCGTCCAACCCGCGGTATACGCTTACCTGTCTTCTCACGTCCCTCGTCGATCGCCTCAGCAACGGAGAGCGCCATCCACTGTGGGGACCCGGTGAGGACCCACCGCCCAATCCTTCCCTTCCCTTTGCCCCGCACGGACCGCAGCCCCACACATCCTGGACATTTACTTCCACGTTCCAATATTTCATAGTCCGTACACCACCAGCACCTTACTGCAGGTCATTCCTATAACTATATGCTTCATTTAAACACCCAGGACACCGTCACCGTACCTAGGTTGTTGTTTATCAGTGAGCACACACAAAATGGAGGGTGAGCGCTAGGCTACCACCGTATCTATGGAGAAATTATAGACAGAACCTGATTGGTTGCTGTGGGCAATGCCCCTTTTTTCATTTGTAGAAGCTTTGGTAAATATACTGCCATAGGGGGTGATTCAGCCCCGTCACCGATGGTTGAGATTTCAGCATGCGTGACTATGCATATGCCTTCGCTCCATAGTGGGCAGAATGGGGGCGGGCAGGGGGCATCTCCATAAAAACAGGCTGGGGCAAATGGGGTAACGCTCCTGATGCAGTAATCGCACAGGTAGAGATTGCAGACAGGTAGGGATAAAGGGTCACATGTACCACTTATGGCTTCTTAAGGGTTAAAATAAAGACTGGATTTAGGATGTGCCAAGTTCAGATATAAGATGTCCTTGGTATTGTAACTCAGCAGAAGCGGGGACTGCAGCCCGTTTCTCTTTCCTGGCCAACACCAGGGGCAGTATTATCAGGCCAGTTTCACCCTGTCCTAGAGAACGGGCCCTTTAATAAGACTGGGAAGCGCTAAATCCTAATTTAATACCGAAAATACAATGTTCGATCCTCTTATAGATATGACGTAAAGACACAAAGATCCATTTTCAAAGTTTTATTTTAATTAAAAGTGCCACTTTCCATGTCCTCCAAACAATAGGACATTACCCGGCTGTGGGCGCACAGAGCCCCCCACCCCACCCCCGCAGTGACCCGCTATCTACCCCCACATATCACACGTTCCGCACAGACAAGCTAACCAACACGAAACCCCCAACCAAATATTTCAACCATCTTTCTCATCTTCACCATTTGCTGCCGACATCCGGCCACCGATGTAGGCGGCTTCATACACAGCGGCCATATTGTTGCGTTCTTTCATGTTACTTCTAGTGGGGACTCACAGCCAAAGTGCTCGTCCCTAATTTTTTCCATGAAAACCAAAGCAGGAATCCAGGCAAAGGACGTGTGTGACCAGGATACGGAGATGCGGCCTAAATACATCAGTCTTCTTCCAAGGCCGTGGAGCAGACAAGATTTTTGTAATTCCTCTGGAATTAGAAAGGCCGGAAACCCTGGGCCCCTCCCTCCGGGCGGAGAGATTCCAGTGTCCACACATAGAAAAAACAGTTCTTACAAAGATAAAAGAGAAATGAGCGCAAACGTTCTGCACCCTGCACACGGAGCCAGGACGGTCTCTATTATGTTCTTATGTTTTCCCGTATACAATAAATAATTTACATAGTGAGGCGGACACCAAGGTCATGCATGCAGCACACACACACACACACACACACACGGACACACGGACACGTGAATTATTCCACCGCCCGCTAATATATACAGGAAAGCATTTGGTGGCTGGGCTCGGGGGGATGGAAGGGGCTTATAAATCCAATCCGGTCCTGTAGCGCCTGAGCTGGGGTCACACGATTCCTATACAACATCGCTACTCACGAAGGTGACATAGAAAAGTAGGTTGGTGACGTATCCCTGGGGAGGTGGGGTATTTACCACTGGGACCCCTCCCACCACAGAGTAGAATTACTGACATGGACCTGTGTATTGGATCTGCTAACGAGGGAGACACTGGACGTGTTGGCCTAGAACTGAACCTATGCACAACCAGTGGTCAATCGGAGGAAAATGTGATGACAAGATTTCTACGGCAAGCTCATGTTACATCTGGTCATTCCAACTAGACAAAGTCATGTGATGGGGCTGGGGTCAGTAAGAGGGTAGGGGTCAGTAAGATCTGAGGGGTGTATGAGGGTAGGGGTCAGTAAGAGGGTAGGGGTCAGTAAGATCTGAGGGGTGTATGAGGGTAGGGGTCAGTAAGAGGGTAGGGGTCAGTAAGATCTGGGGTGTATGAGGGTAGGGGTCAGTAAGAGGATGGTGGTCAGTAAGATCTGAGGGGTGTATGAGGGTAGGGGTCAGTAAGAGGGTAGGGGTCAGTAAGATCTGAGGGGTGTATGAGGGTAGGGGGTCAGTAAGATCTGAGGGGTGTATGAGGGTAGGGGTCAGTAAGATCTGAGGGTAGGGGTCATTGAGATCTGAGGGGTGTATGAGGGTAGGGGGTCAGTAAGAGGGTAGGGGTCTGTGAGATCTGGGGTGTATGAGGGTAGGGGTCATTAAGATCTGAGGGATGTATGAGGGTAAGGGTCAGTAAGATCTGAGGGTTGTATGAGGGTAGGGGTCAGTAAGATCTGAGGGTAGGGGTGAGTGACATCTGAGGGGTGTATGAGGGTAGGGGTCAGTAAGATCTGAGGGGTGTATGAGGGTAGGGGTCAGTAAGATTTGAGGGTAGGGGTCAGTAAGATCTGAGGGGTGTATGAGGGTAGGGGTCAGTAAGATCTGAGGGTAGGGGTAGGTAAGATCTGAGGAGTGTATGAGGGTAGGGGTCAGTTAAGGTGCGTACACACATACAGATTTTTCTGTCTGATCTATCTGGTGAGAACAAAACCCTGGAAATGTATGGGAGCATATGACAATCAAAAAATTGTTCCCAAACACTTGAAAACAGACAGTGATCAGTCAGACAAATTGTTTAAATCATTCTGATATAACAAATTTATCAAAGCAGATTTTTTTTTTCTGTTTTCCTGCATTTGGGTAGAGATTTTTGATTGTCATTTGCTCCCATACATTTCCATGTTTTTGTTCCCAGCAGATAGATTGGACAGATAAATCTGTACGTGTGTACGCACCTTAAGATCTGAGGGGCGTATGAGGGTAGGGGTCAGTAAGATCTGAGGGGCGTCTGAGGGTAGGGGTTAGTAAGGTTAATGGGTGTGAGGACCCACACCCATGGTGCATGTTTATGGGATGTACTATCATGTTGTTTTACAGTATATTGTCTTTTTCATTTTATGGGGAACTGTATACACAGAATAATATAACAATTTCGAATTAACTGCCATATAGGTGGCAGCACCCCAATAGTAATGCCGGACTAACAGCCGTATAGACGGCAGCACCCCAATAACAATGCCACACTAACAGCCGTATAGGTGGCAGCATCCCAATAACAATGCCGGACTAACAGCCGTATAGGCAGCAGTACCCCAATAACAATGCCAGACTAACAGCCGTATAGGCGGCAGCATCCCAATAACAATGCCGGACTAACAGCCAGATAGATGGCAGCACCCCAATAACAATGCCAGACTAACAGCCGTATAGGCAGCAGCACCCCAATAACAATGCCAGACTAACAGCCGTATAGGCGGCAGCATCCCAATAACAATGCCGGACTAACAGCCAGATAGATGGCAGCACCCCAATAACAATGCCAGACTAAGTCTGATAGGCGTCAGCAGCCTTATAACAGCTGAGTCTATAGGAGAAGCTTAGTCAGCCTGTGTCTCAGCTAGCTACTGCTGGGATAGGTAATAGTTGCACAGACACAGGTTGCCCCAATGCTTAATCCATAGAATGTGGAAACAACTTGCACAGCAATAGGGTAATAGTGCATTTACCAATGCGGGACTTGTGGCACAGCCACAGATAATGCCCAGGGGCTGGTAGGTTTAGTGCACGTCAGACCAATGAGTGAGTCTCCGCAGACAGCGGCTCTATAGCGTTACCGGTCTCCTTTGGCCTTAGGAAACTGTCATCCTACACAGCTAACACAACGTAATAATACGTTACCATCACCTGCCCACAGTGGCTGCTGCCATTTTGTGAACTATCAATATACTAGTGGCATCGTGTTGGCTTGAGGTTGCTTTTTTAAATTGCTTGCCCCCACCAATTTGCACACACATTTCTAGTGGTGCCCACACAGCTGGCATCAATGCATAAGTTGCTTTGTGCCTCATACCTCAGTAAGGTTAATGGCTGCTAGTGAACCAGAAGGCCACACATTTGTAGTCCACGTAACGGCGCTACGGCTGCGAGCAGGTGATGGGATTACACTGTAACCATTTAATTTGCTTTTAGTCCTGTATGTGGTGGAACCCAGGCTACATAGATGAGGTATCAGCACCACAATGCAGCAAGTCTAATTATACCGGCAGGTTACATGTATCGCTAATGCTTCCAGTGTAACTGCAGAGGATCCATTAGTGGCAGCATCGGGAGAACTGTATAGGAAAATAATCCGTTTTACAGCTATACACATTCCATGACCCATTCACCAGCTGGAGAACCTGGGTGCAGTTGGGGAATAGATGGAGAACCTGGGTGCGGGTGGAGAATAGATGGGGAACCTGTTTGAGGGTTGGGAAGAGATGGAGAACCTGTTTGAGGGTGGGGAAGAGATGGAGATCCTGGGTGCAGGTGGAGAATAGATGGAGAACCTGGGTGAGGGTGGGGAATAGATGAGAACCTGGGTGAGAGTGGGGAAGAGATGGAGAACCTGGGTACCAGTGGTGACTAAATTGAGAACCTGCGTGCGGGTGGTGAATAGATTTTGAAACTGGGTGTCACTGGTGACAAGATGAAGAAACTGGGTGAGGGTGGGGAAGAGATGGAGAACCTTGGTGCGGGTGGGGAATAGATGGAGAACCTGGGTGCGGGTGGAGAATAGATAGGGAACCTGGGTGCAGATGGGAAAGAGATGGAGAACCTGGGTGCAGGTGGGGAATACTATGGAGGTCCTGGGTGCAGGTGGGGAATAGATGGAGAACCTGGGTGCAGGTGGGGAATACTATGGAGAACCTGGGTGCAGGTGGGGAATAGATGGAGAACCTGGGTGCGGGTGGAGAATAGATAGGGAACCTGGGTGCAGATGGGGAAGAGATGGAGAACCTGGGTGCAGGTGGGGAATACTATGGAGAACCTGGGTGCAGATGGGGAAGAGATGGAGAACCTGGGTGCAGGTGGGGAATACTATGGAGAACCTGGGTGCAGGTGGGGAATAGATGGAGAACCTGGGTGCAGGTGGGGAATAGATGGAGAACCTGGGTGCAGGTGGAGAATAGATGGGGAACCTGGGTGCGGGTTGGGTATAGATGGAGAATCTTAGTGCCAGTGGAGAATAGATGGAGAACCTGGTTGCAGGTGGGGAATTGATGAAAAACCTGGGTGCAGATGGGGAAGAGATGGAGAGCCTGGGTGTGGGTGGGGAAGAGATGGAGAACCTGGGCGAGGGTGGGGAAGAGATGGAGAACCTGGGTGCGGGTGGAGAATAAATGGAGAACCTGGGCGAGGGTGGGGAAGAGATGGACAGCCTGGGTGTGGGTGGGAAATAGATGGAGAACCTGGGTGCGGTTGGGGAATAGATGCAGAACCTGGGTGAGGGTGGGGAATAGATGCAGAACCTGGGTGAGGGTGGGGAATAAATGGAGAACCTGGGCGAGGGTGGGGAAGAGATGGACAGCCTGGGTGTGGGTGGGGAATAGATGGAGAACCTGGGTGTGGATGGGGAAGAGATTGAGAACCTGGGTGAGGGTGGAGAATAGATGGAGAACCTGGGTGAGGGTGGGGAAGAGATGGAGAACCTGGGTGAGGGTGGAGAATAGATGGAGAACCTGGGTGAGGGTGGGGAAGAGATGGAGAACCTGGGTGCGGGTGGGGAAGAGATGGAGAACCTGGGTGAGGGTGGAGGATAGATGAGAACCTGGGTGCAGGTGGGGAATAGATTTTGAACCTGGGTGTCACTGGTGACAAGATGAAGTGGGTGCAGGTGATGACTAGATGGAGAACCTGGGTGTGGGTGTTGAATAGATGGAGAACCTGGGTGCCAGTGGGGAATAGAAGGAGATCCTGGGTGCCATTGGTGAACATATGGAGACCCTGGGTACCAGTGGTGTCTAGTTGAAGAACCTGGGTGCCAGTGGTGAATAGATGGAGACCCTGGGTACCAGTGCTGTCTAGTTGGTGAACCTGGGTGCCAGTGTTAAATAGATGGAGAACCTGGGTGCCAATGGTGTCTAGTTGGAGAACCCGGGTGCCAGTGGTGTCTAATTGGAGGACATGGGTGCCAGTGGTAAATAGATGGAGAAGCTGGGTGCCAGTGGTAAATAGATGGAGAACCTAGGTGCCGGCTGTAAATAGATGGAGAACCTGGGTGCTGGGGGTGACTATTTGGAGTTTCCTATTTTGTAATTGACATCGTCACCTTCATTATAAATATATCGGGGGAGAGCGTAGAATGTCAGCACCACCAACATGACAAGTGCCCACACAAGTTACAGACATGACAGCAGCCAGGCAGACAGTAAGCAGAATCTTCATTTGTTTCCTACCATACCCTGTGTTCATACAGGTCAGTGGTCATTACAGTACCCATCATGCCCTGCTCCAATGACCCCTTCATCATGGGTAGAATCACTGCTCATGTCCCCACACATCACCTCTGCTGCAAGCAGACAGGCAGAGGGACGTTCTCTGTAAATGTCAGGGAGCTAATACAGCAGAAACAGGCAGAGATGTAGGTCACCGCACCACACACACACACACACACACACACACACACACACACACACACACACACACAGAATGCCCAGGAGGCAGAGCCAACGTGTCTCCGTGCACACGCACCACAGTACAACACACAGGGTACATTGCTGACACGCGCAGCGCACACTGGCAGCGTACCTCTCTCCTACAGACTGTGCCTCGTGCCTCAGTGATGCCACCAGTGTATAGTGGTTTGCCTCCAGAGAAGCAGCAGCAGGTGACAGGCCATATATTCTGGATTTCCACATTGTGGCTAATGGTGACGCCCTATTACCAGCCACTGATCATTAAATGAGATGGAAAAGCATTTATTTACATAAATCGGGCAAATAAATGGCTGCGGGAATGAGAAGCAGCCTCCACCTTGGCCGCAGTCACCGGATACACACAGAGCCCAGCGTAACACTGTATACAGGCCATAGCCATACACACAACCATCCGCATCAGTGGGGGAGAGATAAAGTGCCAACCAATCAGCTGCACTCGATATTACAGGCTGTGTTCGAAAAATGACAGTAGCCAATTGGTTGGAATTTTATCTCTCCCCACTGGGGAGATGGGCAACCAATCCAACGCTATCTATTACTGTATCTTCTAGAAATGCTAAATAAATAAGAAGTAGGTTCTGATTGGTTGGCCGTAGTTACATCCCATGTAAAACAGAACTCCCATCTTAGTAAATAAGATTTAAGTGTTTAGCCGTTTAAACCCCAGTTTTCCAGCATTACAGAATACAGCAGAGCTAATGGCATTATTATCGGTTGCATGTTTCGGATGCGTCCTCCCTCTCTGCCGGATGAGGCTTCATGCATGTAATATAGAACAGACGCCCTGGAGACATGTCACACGTCAATCTATTTCTCATTAACTTAAAGCCAGATCAGTGTGCTGGCATCAGCCAACCCGGCCCATCCGGAGATTAATAATCAGAGTCCAGGCTGGGTGCTCCTGCTTGAGCACAGGTGTAACAATATCCTAAGATCCTAGAGCATAATACCTCATCTTCCACATAAGAACACAACCCTGTCCCTCATTCTACCATACACAGCTGACGTTAGCCATTGCCTTCTGCAATAAACTGGATAATCTGCAGTAAAGTCCTATCATTGCAGCTACAGGATGCGTCTACAAACAACTGGCTATTTATGAAGATAAAATACTGACAACGGCCCTCGTACACCCTCCCCACACTGCAGCCCACCCTTCCACATGTTAGGGAATAAACCACAGACATAAAATAAAAGAGGTATCGTTACCAATAAAGTATAGTTCTTAAATAAAGTCTGACACGTCACATTCATGTATACAAAGGGATTGGAGAAGAGACCGTCCACCATGACCCATCTCCACCAGCCATTGGGGGCCTCTCAGCCTCCTCATCTCTGTATGGTTCTGAAATATTTCCAGCTCCGAACTATAAATAGGGGGGGAGTTCCCGTGATGAATATTTTTTCCATTCCAGGGCTCCGAATTGCACATTTATACAAAAATACTGGTAGGAGGTAAGAGTCTGGTCCTTTGGGATGAGTGCGGGCAGCTGCTACCCAGTGACTCTTCTATCCATTACAGCGAGAGAAAGGTGATGTGAGTGCCAGGCACTTAATGGCCTAAAATAATGGTGCACGTTGGAGGGTGGCCAAGGTGCCTCAGATTTCCACCACAAGTGGACAATGCACAAAAGGCTGAATGTGGTCCCTTTTTTTTGGCTACTGGTTCAAGTTTGGCCAGAGATGGTGGTTCTCAGAGCTGACCTTCAAGTGCTGTGATTGTTTGACCTGTTCTCTCCTGGGACAGTCACCGGTCCAGTACTCTAGAGAACTCATCGCGGTTACCCTCGTTTTTTAGGTCAGCAAACACCTGGGTGAAATAGTGTGGGTCCGCATTTATTCTCAGCATCTTAGCACTCATGGAATCAATGATGCAAAGACATCGGTCCCAGAAGGCATCTTTGCCTGCTTCCACGAGGAAAGGTTTCAGGGGGTAGGAGATCTCATTGCCCATGTAAGAGTAGGAAAGATACAAGCAGGTCAATAGAGTGGCTTGCAAGTCATGCTCGGTGGCCACTGAGTCCCCGTCAATGACGTCTCTGCAGAGCAAGTAGACAAAAACCACATTAGCCGGGGTGACAAAGGCTTGGTCTTGCCATCCTTGGAGAAGCAAGGAGCGATCCACACTACGCAGCCAAAGTATAGGGTCTGTGGGTGACAAATGTTTCAAGCGGTAACATCTCCTGCAGAGAAATTCCCCTAGGCATTTCAGTAGCTCACCAGTGGAAGCTTGGACTATGACCCTCTTTGGAGAGCCACCACCAGTGGTGCTGGAGACCTTCTTGATGGACGATATCTGCTTGGAGGTAAGAGGTGCCAAAGGTTGGCTGTCGTAGCTAGAGAGGTTGGCACAAGACAAAGATTTTTTCACATTCTCATGGTTCAGATGGGCAACATCCTTCTGGTAATTGTTGTTGACGGTTCCCTTCCTGGAGGTCCTCTTCTTGGTGGAGGCCACCAGCCTTTTCCAGGTGAGGGCAGGAATGAACATAGAGTGCCGCTTCAATGTCTTTTCGGGCTTCTGCCCACTGCCCTTGCTAACATTGGTATAATGAGCCAGAGATCCGGAGCCATCGTCATAGAGGCTAGCTTTCCGAGAGCCTGGGGACAGGGAGAGGACAGTGCCCATGGCTAGCAGAGGTCTTGATGAGCAATACCAGGACTGGGAGGAGTCCGAGCAGCCTCTGGGAGAAGCAATTAGTCCAATAAATATCCACTCTTGCTCTGGGCTGATTAATTGTAAGCGGAAGAATGTGACTGAGGGCTCTTTGTTGCCTGCATTGCAGCTCCCCCTGAAGACAGCACACTGACAGGGGCAAATATGCTTCTACACAGGGCAGGGGGTAAGGGGAATGCTGGCCCCTGCAGATAAGATTGTTCTGGATCCTGTGATTAGCAGCTCCCTCGTGCCCCCCCGAGTGCACAATGTCCATTCAAAGCATTGATGGAATAAATAGAATAATTAGTGGAGTCTGCTGAGGATGTTGTGTCAGAATCTCAGAGGATGGAGCCACACAGATGCTGCTCTGTCCAGCACGAGGGTCTTCCTGCAATCCTTATTCCGAGATGTCGTCTGCAGACAGGAGGGGGGGGGGGGCAGATGTTACCGGGAATAAAAGGGGAACTGGCTGGAAGCTGCCTCTCCCCTTCACCACCTCCGACAGAGGATTCTCTTTTTATTGATCCGTCCTTGTCTTGCTGCCATGAGAAATGTTGGCTGCAGATGAGGTCTCTCTGGATGACAGGTGGAGTACAGTCAGGTGTATAAGGAGGAGCGCAGGGATGGAGCCAGCAGCAGCATTTGCACAGAATAATTCATGGATACATCGCAAATAGAGATATCCCACTGACACAAAGGAGGATGCGGAATCTCAGCCACCGTCAGACAGCGGAGGCTTTCCCGGAAGGGGTTCAGGCTGCTGATTCCTTCTGGATCAGGGGAGATTTTGCATTAGAGGGTCAGGCGTGTCTCCCCGGTGCAGATGCACTCCTGGCCCCTGTGCTGTCACTGAGAGGAGCCCAGATCTGCCGCATTGGTGCTCAGCATCTGATGGTAGGAGACAGGAGATGCTGGGAGCAGAAGGGCTGATCCTGTTTCCCTGCTCACAGGCATCTCTGTCTGGCTGATCCAACCAGCTCTGGGCTTCCAGGGGGAGAAAATCCCAGGCATTGTGATTTGTTCCCTGCCTGCAGCCTCAGCCCCTCCTGACTCTGCATCCGTGTGCTGTAGCAGGAATTATACTGCCCTCTGCAGGCATCTCCTCTCCTTCCCCATCAGGTCTTTGTTCCAGGGAGTTATTCAGAATATAATCCATTGTTATACATAACTCACCCATCACACATACAAAGCCTCAGCCACATTCCGCCAGCAAGCTGCGTCCATTGTGGAACCACAAGTACCTGCAGAGCTGTCATCAGCAATAGATGCAGAATGTGGGGACATCTATTCCCCTAACAGGTGGATGATTAGAGGGTGGAACGTGCTGGGACTTATGGTACCACAGCAGGTGGAGAGCGGCAGGGTGCAGCACGCATGAGTAAGTGTCACTGCAAAGTCCCCTTACCTGCACGGCGAATACTCCCCAGCTTTCAGTTCTGGTTCCATAAGCTTTTTTTGGGTCACAGAGACTGGTACCCGTTGATGCCACCCTAAAGCTGGGCACTAGAAGATTAGCTCCATACACAATTTTGTCAATGGTTCCTGCTGAACACCTGGGCAAACGATATAGGGCATAGACACTGAACGCTCACAATATCGTTCAGTGACGTCACCCTGCCCCCGCTCCGCACATGCAGTTATTGACAACACAGAGAAAATGAGCTGCATGTACAGATGATGGAGGGGATCGTTACTGACCCGTGCATCGTTATATCGCTCAGAAGGGACAAATTGAGCAATATCGTTTAAAATAATACTCCCATCCTGCAGCCTAACCCGGCCATAGTGCCCAATCCTAATACTCCCATCCTGCAGCCTAACCCTGACCTCCCCATAGTGCCCAATCCTAATGCTCCTGTCCTGAAGCCTAACCCTGACCTCTCCATAGTGTCCAATCCTAATACTCCCTTCCTGCAGCCTAACCCTGACCGCCCCATAGTGCCCAATCCTAATGCTCCCGTCCTGCAGCCTAACCCTGACCGCCCCATAGTGCCCAATTCTAATACTCCCATCCTGCAGCCTAACCCTGACCTGGCCATAGTGCCCAATCCTAATGCTCTCTTTCTGCAGCCTAACCCTGACCTCTACTTTTGATTCAGTTGGATAATACCATGATGCTGGTATATGTAAACCACTAGGGAGGCAAAAACAGTATGGTAGAAATGGTGCGGGCAGCCCACATCCATACAGACCTATGTCCCGGCACTCTCAGGTATGTTCATACCAGGTGTATAACATATGAAATTCCTCAGCCGAATCACATTTCTCCTGCCGGAGTGGTTTCTTAATCCAGAGATCTACCAATGGTTACTGTGCAAGTGGGGCCTTCTGCAGGTGGATCTCATGGCCTCTTGACACAACTTCAAAGATCCACTTTTTTTGTGCAAGATCCAGAGACCCACTGGCTTTCCCAATGGATGTGATGAAGGTTCATGGGATTTTCATCTAGTATGTCTGTGGCACATCAAAGACTAACAGGTGATGGTACTCCTAGTGCCTCTGGACTGGTCACGTAAGTTGTGGTACACCAACATTCTCAAAATGTTGGTAGATCCCAGGTGGCTTCGACCAGACCTGCTATAAAAAGGTCAGTTTCTACACAAGTGCCTTCCTCAAATTGGTTTATTGGCTTAGCTTCTGAGATTAAACTTTTGAAAGCATGGATTTTCTCCCTTGGTAGTCCATACTATAGTATGGGAACTCAACATCTTGTGTTGAGAACAGGGAAGGATTCATACCTCAAAATTTCACCTCTCCCATATTTTGGCCTTCGTTCATTGGGGTGTGGAGGCCAGTTTAAAGCTTTGGTCTTTGAAAGTACAGATCCGGGACCTGTCAATTTATTTCTGCTGCGTTTCACCCTTGGACCAGGGGTGTAAACATTTTTCCGTTGTGTGGTGCATATGCAACCACTGCTTCATCCACCAATAGCGGATCTTAATCTTGTCCTAATGGCTCTCAAGCAAGTTTCATTTTAGCCTTTAGATCTAGCGGATCTTCAGTCCATGACTTGGAATGGAAGCTGGTCTTCCTTATAGCTCTTGCCTCAGCTTGGCAAGTTTCCGTGATAGGGGCTTTATCTATTCTTCCATGACAACACTGCGGTTCTTTGTATTGTTCCTACTCTCCAGGCAAAAGTGACCTCGGCTTTCCACTTTCCAAGCTCTGCAGATCTCCTTTGACAAGACTGTCCACCACATAGGACCTCTGCTTCTTCTTTATGATGCACATAAACGTGGTTGGCTGGCTACAAAGCAGACTGGCACCAGATTGAGTGTGAGTACATTCCACTAGGGTGGTGGTGATATCCTAAGTAGCACGACGTGGGGCCGCGGCAAGTCTGTCATGCAGCTAACTGGTCCTTCATCCACGTTTGCTCATTTTTACTATTATTATAGGTTTGTCTCCGATACGCAGTTCTGTCAGGCAGCCTGAGCCTCCCGTCCTCTGGGGGCTGCTGTTGAACGTCCTATGGTCCAATGTCCCCCGGAGAAATCTCAGGTAGCATAGGATGCCCCCCAACACTGCAGAACAATGATGTGTAATCACACAGCTAGTGCTATAAGTATTATAATCACCAGCACACTGTTTATATGGTATTAGGCATTAGGGATGTCCATCGATGCCATTGCCATCAATGGCAATATTGCAACTGGCTATCGATAGTGGCATACTATGCAATGGATGACCATCAATTTTTTTCCTATTGGTGGTCATCAAATTTTGTTTTACCGATTGGCCTATGGACCAATCAAAATATGGAGGTGGGGCTTCATGGGTGTCAAGGGCGGAGCTATGCTCTGTGTCCCGGCCCCTTGGGGAAAAAAAAATATATATATTTGTTTATGCTTGACATCAATGGAGGGAATCATTTGGTTCTCCCCCCATTGATGGCAAAACTATTCTACATTGACCATAAACCATCGATGATTTTGAGTCATCAATGTCCATCCCTACCATCCACTGGCCAGAGGCCTCTTCATACCTTAACACCAGTTATCTTCTTTGGGTTGGGTGCAGACTTTAGTGATAGTATTGGTATAATGATCTAAGAGGAGCCAATCGCAGCAGGATCATTCATTGCTGATTCTGCCCCGTTAACCCCCCTCCACACAAGACAAAGTGCTCCCCAATTCTTTATTTCCAATAGTCTATCCTTCCTAGGCAGCACCTGGGCCCGGCGTGGCTCTCTATGCCCCTGCTGGGAGCTTATATACAAATATCTCACAGATATTGGGTTTAGATCTTACAGCCTGCTGTATAATTACTAACATACAACTCTACAGCGTCCTCTCTTGTATTATTCACCTATAGATTTAACACCTGCCAATCAGAATAGGCCGCCACCTCGTACCCCGCAGGGGGTGTCTTTACGGTTTGTAATAATTCCATGGTGGAAATTGGTGCTAATATATTTCTGCTTTACACTTAAGTTATGGTATCACACCATGTACTATTCCTAGCGCCTTCGTTCTCAGGGTGTTGTATAAAAAGTTGTTGTATCAGTTTATAAGCCGCATCCTCAGCAGACATCATGGTAATGCGCTATATAGCCGTACACTTAGCAGTTCCGCACACACCGCATTTCTAATCAGCTTTGGAGAGAACGTTGAATGTACTTGTTTTAGTTGTGTAAGTTCGCACAAGATATAAGTAAGCAATGCGCAGATGTCACATCTGAGAGGTGACTCTGGGCTGAGGCTGTTGTGAAACGGAAGCTGGGTTCTATAATACTAGGACACACAAATGAAGCCTAGACATACGGTGGATAAGGTGAAGGGGCCAAAGGCGTGACTGCAAGGGATACTTGGAATTGCTGAAGAACTGGAACGTAGAAGACTAGTAAATGGACTGAAAAACATCACAATGAAGATAGGAATCGGTGCTGACCGATGTTGACCATCGATGGTGGAGCATACACCAAGGAGCACTGCAGGAAAGTATATAGGTCAGGCAGATACCAATAACACAGGCACAGGAGTGTTCACCGATGTTTAGCACCGATGGTGGTAATATCGATGTTGACACTCTGAGGTGGTGACCGGTAGGATGGTATTAGATACATGAGCAGGTTGCAAATAGAAGTAAGCAGTGAAGAATATAGTGAACGATGGAATGGTGATGTAGTATGGACTTGGTTAGAACAAAGGCGGTTCCAGGCTGGATACTGGAGGAGGTCGGGCCGCAGCAGGGTGGACACACTCAGGAGTAACTGGAAGCACTGTTGCTCTGTACACACAGCTGAAAGACGCTTAGTTTACATGTCTGCCCCCCCCCCCCCCCCCCCCCCCCCGGGTCGACATGGGGCGAAAAACCCCATGTCGACCTTACCAGCAGACGAGCGAGGGAGTGTATGGCTTTCCATAGCTTCCTGCTATGGAAAGTCATCCACCCTGGGGAAAATCGCAGGTAAGAGCGAAAAACGCTCAGTGTGTATGCACAGGACAAGTACAGGGCATATAACCATAGCTGCATCAGCAGACGGCACTGGCATAAGTATCAGTGGGCAGAGAACCGCAGTCCCCTATTGCAGAGTATATAACCCAGGAGACAGTGACTTACAGCTGAATACAATAGAGGACAAGTACAGGGCACATAACTATAGCTGAATCAGCAGAGGGCACTGACAGAAGTATCAGGGGGCAGAGAACAAGGGATCCGCAGCGCCCTATTACACAGTATATAACCCAGGAGACAGTGGAAGAAATCACGCTCCCTTGCGGATTATCTCCATTTCAAATTCATTCTTTCCTCCTTCAGCTCTGCCCTTGCTCTGGCCAAGGAATCCTACTTTAAGTCCCTCATCCTTTCGCAATCATCCAATCCCCGCAGGCTCTTCGCCACCTTCAACTCCTTGCTCTCCCCCCCTCCTCCAGCTCTTCCGTCCTCCATCGTAGCCGCTGATTTTGCTACCTACTTTTCAAACAAAATCTCCTCTCTCAGGACTGCCATCACTGCTGCCATGACCTCACCCTCTCCCTCCTCCCCTCCTACATCTCCACTCCCCTCCTTCCAACCCCTGTCCTCATTTTACCCCACCACTGCTGCTGAAGTCCACTCTATCCTTCAATCCGCTTCTCCCTCCACCTGCCCGCTCGATCCTATCCCCTCCAATATTATCCGTCGTCTCAGTCCGTCAGTCTGCTCTCACCTGGCTCACCTCTTTAATCTTTCCCTATCCTCTGGGATCTTCCCTTCCTCCTTCAAACACGCTCTTGTCTCCCCAATTCTCAAAAAAACAAATCTGGACCCCAACTCTCCATCCAACTACAGGCCCATCTCCCTCCTCCCTTTTGCCTCCAAGCTCCTAGAACGTCTGACCTATAATCGTCTCCTAAGCCACCTTACTGCTAACTCCATTCTAGACCCCCTCAAATCCGGGTTCCGCCCTTTACATTCCACTGAAACTGCCCTGACCAAAGTCACTAAGGGGAAATTTACCAATATGAAAAACCTAGTTTTTCGTATTGGTATTTTCCCTACGACTGCATACGACTGTTTAAGTCGTATGCAACCTCGTGTTCCGGAGGATCAGTTACAAAGCAGTCATATACGACTGCTTTGTAACCCTCCGATGGTGTAATGATTCGTATTAGCGGCCGTATATACGGCCGCTAATACGAATTATTTCTAGCAGTCTGCACGGATCAGTCAGATCCGTGCAGGCTGCATGGTGTAAAAAAAAATAGAAAAAATAAATAAATAAAAAAAAAACCGGCGTGGGGTCCCCCCCACAGCCGAAACCAGCACCAGGCTAAAGGAGCCGGGGCCGGTAATTAAAAATCAGGGAGCCCGACAAATAGGGGTTCCCCGATTTTTAACAACCAGCCCCAGGCTCCAGGTCCGGGGCTGGTTCCCAAAATACGGGGGACAAAATGAGTAGGGGTCCCCCGTATTTTAAGAACCAGCCCCAGGCACAACCAGCCGGCAGGGTAATGTCACAGCCGGGGGACACTTATAATATAAGGTCCCGCGGCCAAAACATTCTCCCTACCGACCAGTCAGCCTGGCCAGGGGCCCTGGGGGAGTGGGGACCCCCCCAATGAAGGGGTCCCCCCCCTCCAGGACTTACCTGACCAGGCTGAAGCCTGGTGCTGTCCTCGATGCCCCTGGGCGGTGGGCATCGAGCTGATAAATGGTGTAAAAAAAAGATGAACCTATTGTTTTTTACTGTGGCACTACAAGTGCCAGCAAGCCTCCCCAGCAAGCTGGGACTTGGAGAACCACAAGTCCCAGCCTGCTGGGCATTAAAGGGCCCGCTGGCACTTGTAGTTCTACAGTTAAAAAAATAGTGCACAAAACACACTGACACACTTTTAAAATAAAACTTTATTACACACAAAGCCCACACATACTAATACTTACCTATCTTCTTCCCATAGGTCGCCCTGGTCCTGTGTCGGCGTCTTCTGGTCCTGTGTCGTCTTCTTCCTCCATGTCGACCGTCGCTGTCGCCGTCCGGATCCGACGAAATCCATTTGGGAAGCTGTGGAAGGAAACCATACTCACCTGTCCCAGCGCGACGTAGTCCAGGTAAGGGTCTTTGCAAAAAAACAAAACGAACACCCCGAAACCAGACCGGACTGACGGAGACGCACGTGTGTTTGTTTACATCGTGCGGCTCCGCCTCCCGAATGCCGCTATTGGCCGCCTTGCGGCCTAGCGGCTCCTGATTGGCCGCTAGGCCGCAAGGCGGCCAATAGCGGCATTCGGGAGGCGGAGCCGCACGATGTAAACACCGTGCGTCTCCGTCAGTCCGGTCTGGTTTCGGGGTGTCGGTTTGTTTTTTTGCAAAGACCCTTACCTGGACTACGTCGCGCTGGGACAGGTGAGTATGGTTTCCTTCCACAGCTTCCCAAATGGATTTCGTCGGATCCGGACGGCGACAGCGACGGTCGACATGGAGGAAGAAGACGACACAGGACCAGAAGACGCCGACACAGGACCAGGGCGACCTATGGGAAGAAGATAGGTAAGTATTAGTATGTGTGGGCTTTGTGTGTAATAAAGTTTTATTTTAAAAGTGTGTCAGTGTGTTTTGTGCACTATTTTTTTAATTGTAGAACTACAAGTGCCAGCGGGCCCTTTAATGCCCAGCAGGCTGGGACTTGTGGTTCTCCAAGTCCCAGCTTGCTGGGGAGGCTTGCTGGCACTTGTAGTGCCACAGTAAAAAACAATAGGTTCATCTTTTTTTTACACCATTTATCAGCTCGATGCCCACCGCCCAGGGGCATCGAGGACAGCACCAGGCTTCAGCCTGGTCAGGTAAATCCTGGAGGGGGGGGACCCCTTCATTGGGGGGGTCCCCACTCCCCCAGGGCCCCTGGCCAGGCTGACTGGTCGGTAGGGAGAATGTTTTGGCGGCGGGACCTTATATTATAAGTGTCCCCCGGCTGTGACATTACCCTGCCGGCTGGTTGTGCCTGGGGCTGGTTCTTAAAATACGGGGGACCCCTACTCATTTTGTCCCCCGTATTTTGGGAACCAGCCCCGGACCTGGAGCCTGGGGCTGGTTGTTAAAAATCGGGGAACCCCTATTTGTCGGGTTCCCTGATTTTTAATTACCGGCCCCGGCTCCTTTAGCCTGGTGCTGGTTTCGGCTGTGGGGGGGGACCCCACGCCGTTTTTTTTTTTATTTATTTATTTTTCTATTTTTTTACACTGTAGCCTGCACGGATCTGACTGATCCGTGCAGGCTAAAACGCAAATAGAACAGGAAAATGGTGTTCTATTTTCCTGTCGTATTTGCGTGGGTGTTTCACACCACTAAGCAGCCGTATTGTCAGTACGGCTGCTTAGTAAATCAGAAACCACCATTCTTTTGAATGGTGATTTCTGTCGTATCCTATCGATGGTGTAGGGCATTCGTATTTGTAACTACAAATACGAATGTTCCATCTTTAGGACTACGAATTGTTGTATTTTTGGGATTGTAAATCCCGAAAATACAAATTCGTAAAAAAAAGGTGTATTTCTCCCTACGAATACACCTTTTTTCTACGAATCCATTTTGGTAAATGTCCCCCTAACGATCTACTATCGGCTAAATCCAAAGGCCTCTTCTCTATCCTCATCCAGCTTGATCTGTCGGCTGCCTTTGACACTGTTGACCACCCTCTCCTGCTCAACACCCTCCGCTCCTTTGGCATCATTGGCACGGTCTTCTCCTGGTTCACCTCATACAGATGGGTCTTTTCCCATCTTTGCAGGGGATGGCGCTGGCGTCGCCAGCCGCCATCCCCCGCCAGCGCCATGGCGATCGTGAGAAGGGGACGCGCGCGCACGAGAGGCGCGCGCGTCCCCTTCCGACGGCGCTTCCATACGTTTCCCCGGGTCCCCGCCGGCTTGCCGGCGGTAACCCGGGGTCCCCGCCGACTGCCCGCACCCCCCACTAACCCCCCCTAACCCTGTCCGTCTCCCTGAGGCGGAGACGGACAGGGTTTCCGTCGCGCTAGCGACGGAGACTGAGACGCGCGTGCGCGTGAGACGCACGCGCGTCTCAGTTTTCTCGCTGGTGAGGCTGCTGGCGGGTCGCCAGCGCGTACGTTCTGGCGACCCGCCAGCAAGGATAAAAAACGTAACATACTGTACCTCTCCGATCGCTCCTTCTCCGTCTCCACTCCGAGCTCCTCCTCTCCTACTACCCCGCAGCCAGTCGGTGTTCCCCAAGGGTCAGTCCTTGGCACTCTCCTCTTCTCTCTCTACACCACCTCTCTGGGCACCCTCATCAGCTCCTATGGTTTTCATTGCCACCTTTATGCTGATGATACCCTAATCTATCTCTCCTCCCCCGACTTATCCCCATCACTCCTGTCCAAGGTCTCCGAATGCCTCACGGCCATCTCAGCCTAGATGACCCAACGCTTCCTGAAACTAAACATGGCTAAAACTGAACTTCTAATCTTCCATCCCCCGAACATCCCCTCTTCTCCCACTATCTCCATCAGCATTGGTGAAACCGAGATCACCTCCACCGACCAAACGCGCTGCCTCGGTGTCATCATTGACTCCTCCCTCTCTTTCACCCCCCACATTCGTGCTCTCTCACAGTCTTGCCGCTTTCACCTACGCAACATCTCACGCATCAGACCATTCCTCTCCACTGACGCGACCAAAATTCTCATTCACTCTCTTGTCATCTCCCGCCTTGACTACTGCAACATCCTTCTTTCTGGGCTACCTCTCACCCACCTCGCACCTCTCCAATCCATTCTTAACGCTGCTGCTAGGCTCATCTTCCTCTCCCGCCGCTCTACCTCCGCCTCCCCCCTCTGTCTATCTCTTCACTGGCTCCCCATTCCTTTCCGAGTTCTCTTTAAACTCCTCACCACCACCTACAAGGCTCTCTCCTCCTCCACAGCTCCCTACCTCTCTTCACTGATCTCTATACACACTCCCTCCCGTCCTCTTCGCTCCATCGCTGACCGCCGACTGACCTCTCACCTAATCACCTCCTCCCACTCCCGTGTGCAAGACTTCTCTCGCGCTGCCCCCTGCACTGGAACAACCTCCCGCCACCCATCAGGCTATCTGATTCCCTTACCTCCTTCAAGCGCTCCCTCAAAACCCACTTTTTTCGACTAGCCTATCCCTCCTCCTAACCTCTTTTGATCCTGCCTCCGTTCCCCTCCGTTCCTACTTATCCTATTGTATTTCGTTCGTCCACCCACCTATTTTTAGTATGTTAACTCTTATAAGTAGGGTCCTCCTTCCTCACGTACTCACCCTACCTCATTACCTCACCTGTGCTCCTGTCCTGTTCTTCCCTTCCTCTACTTCATCTTCAGTCTCCTCGACAATTTCCACACCTACTTCTGAACTGATGCTGATTTTAGTTCTACCAGCTATACCCCTATTTATACTGTATTTTTCAACACACCCTGTACGTTACCTTGTAATTTGTTTTTTTTGTTTGCTATGTACGGCGCTGCGGACACTTTGCGGCACCTTATAAATAAACGTACTACTACTACTACTACTACTACTTACAGCTGAATACAATAGAGGACAAGTACAGGGTACATAACCATAGCTGCATCAGCAGACGGCACTGGCATAAGTATCAGGGGGCAGAGAACAAGGGATCCGCAGCGCCCTATTACACAGTATATAACCCAGGAGACAGTGACTTACAGCTATATACAATAGAGGACAAGTACAGGGCACATAACCATAGCTGCATCAGCAAACGGCACTGACAGAAGTATCAGGGGGCAGAGAACAAGGGATCCGCAGCACCCTATTACACAGTATATAACCCAGGAGACAGTGACTTACAGCTGAATACAATAGAGGACAAGTACAGGGTACATAACCATAGCTGCATCAGCAGACGGCACTGGCATAAGTATCAGGGGGCAGAGAACAAGGGATCCGCAGCGCCCTATTACACAGTATATAACCCAGGAGACAGTGACTTACAGCTGAATACAATAGAGGACAGATACAGGGTACATAACCATAGCTGCATCAGCAGACGGCACTGGCATAAGTATCAGGGGGCAGAGAACCGCAGCCCCCTATTGCAGAGTATATAACCCAGGAGACAGTGACTTACAGCTGAATACAATAGAAGACAAGTACAGGGCACATAACCATAGCTGCATCAGCAGGCGGCACTGACATAAGTATCAGGGGGCAGAAAACAAGGGATAGGCAGCGCCCTATTACAGAATATATAACCCAGGAGACAGTGACTTACAGCTGTACACAACAGAGGACAAGTACAGGGCACATAACCACAGCTGCATCAGCAGAGGACACTGACATAAGTATCAGGGGGCAGAGAACCGCAGCCCCCTATTGCAGAGTATATAACCCAGGAGACAGTGACTTACAGCTGAATACAATAGAGGACAGGTACAGGGCACATAACTATAGCTGCATCAGCAGGCGGCACTGACATAAGTATCAGGAGGCAGAGAAAAAGGGATCCGCAGCGCCCTATTACACAGTATATAACCCAGGAGACAGTGACTTACAGCTGAATACAATAGAGGACAGGTACAGGGCACATAACTATAGCTTCATCAGCAGAGGGCACTGACATAAGTATCAGGGGGCAGAGAACAAGGGATCCGCAGCACCCTATTACAGAGTATATAACCCAGGAGACAGTGACTTGCAGCTGAATACAATAGAGGACAAGTACAGGCACATAACCATAGCTGCATCAGCAGACGGCACTGGCATAAGTATCAGGGGGTAGAGAACCGCAGCACCCTATTGCAGAGTATATAACCCAGGAGACAGTGACTTACAGGTGAATACAATAGAAGACAAGTACAGGGCACATAACTATAGCTGCATCAGCAGACGGCATTGACATAAGTATCAGGGGGCAGAAAACAAGGGATCTGCAGCACCCTATTACAGAATATATAACCCAGGAGACAGTGACTTACAGCTGAATACAATAGAGGACAAGTACAGGGCACATAACCACAGCTGCATCAGCAGAGGACACTGACATAAGTATCAGGGGGCAGAGAACAAGGGATCCGCAGCGCCCTATTACACAGTATATAACCCAGGAGACAGTGACTTACAGGTGTATACAATAGAAGACAAGTACAGGGCACATAACCATAGCTGCATCAGCAGAGGACACTGACATAAGTATCAGGGGGCAGAGAACAAGGGATCCGCAGCGCCCTATTACAGAGTATATAACCCAGGAGACAGTGACTTACAGCTGTACACAATAGAGGACAAGTACAGGGCACATAACCATAGCTGCATCAGCAGGAGGACACTGACATAAGTATCAGGGGGCAGAGAACAAGGGATCCGCAGTGCCCTATTACACAGTATATAACCCAGGAGACAGTGACTTACAGGTGTATACAATAGAAGACAAGTACAGGGCACATAACCATAGCTGCATCAGCAGAGGACACTGACATAAGTATCAGGGGGCAGAGAACAAGGGATCCGCAGCGCCCTATTACACAGTATATAACCCAGGAGACAGTGACTTACAGGTGTATACAATAGAAGACAAGTACAGGGCACATAACCATAGCTGCATCAGCAGAGGACACTGACATAAGTATCAGGGGGCAGAGAACAAGGGATCCGCAGCACCGTATTACAGAGAGTATATAACCCAGGAGACAATGACTTACAGCTGAATACAATAGAGGACAGGTACAGGGCACATAACCATAGCTGCATCAGCAGGGGACACTGACATAAGTATCAGGGGGCAGAGAACAAGGGATCCGCAGCACCCTATTACACAGTATATAACCCAGGAGACAGTGACTTACAGCTGAATACAATAGAAGACAAGTACAGGGCACATAACCATAGCTGCATCAGCAGGCGGCACTGACATAAATATCAGGGGGCAGAGAACAAGGGATCCGCAGCACCATATTACAGAGTATATAACCCAGGAGACAGTGACTTACAGCTGAATACAATAGAGTACAAGTACAGGGCACATAACCATAGCTGTGTCAGCAGGTAGCACTGACATAAGTATCAGGGGCAGAGAACAAGGGATCCGCAGCAGTATATAACCCAGGAGACAGTGACAGACAGCTGTATACAATAGAGGACAAGTACAGGGCACATAACTATAGCTGCATCAGCAGGCGGCACTGACATAAGTATCAGGGGGCAGAAACCCACAGGATTTGGTGCTATCAAAGATGTTTAAGTAAGAGAAGAAAACGCTGAAGATTTTAAACTAGGCGGGTGGGGGGGAGGGATATAGTAAGAAACCTTAAACCAATAAATGAGTGTAGAATAGAGGGCAAAGACAGCTACATTGTGGAGGAAGCAAGGGGAAGGGAGGAAAAAGGGAACAAGGTATACGAAAGGTGTATGAGAGACACACGGCCAAGTACAAATATTGTCCATGATACGGATTTATTGTTTCCGGAACATTCTGCGACTGTAACAGGTAACATGAAGTGGGCAAAGTAAAGACGAGACCTGAAATGCCTTTATCTGAATGCTAGGAGTTTAACTGGTAAAATGGGGGAACTAGAGTTTTGGAGGAAGATTTTGATCTCATGGGTATTACCAAAACTTGGTGGGGTGAATCACCTGAGTGGGAGGATAACATAGAAGGTAATAGTCTGTTTAGAAAAAAACTGATTAGGTGGAAGGGGAGGTGGGTTTGTTTATATGTAAAACCCTACATAAGGGAAGACATAGACGAGAGCACAATGGAGTCGGTAGAATCGGTATGGGGAGAAATCACAGGCAATATTAAAGGGGCTAAAAAACTTATAGTAGGAACATGTTATAAACCACCCAAAATAAATACGGAGGAGGAAAAAGACCTCTTGCTACAGGTGGGAAAAGCGGCCAGCTTAGGGGACATTATTATTATGGGTGACTAACTACCCAGAAATACATTGGAAGGATACTGTAGGTCAGGTAGTACCGCTAGGGGAAATGTTTTATTGGATGCCCTAAATGACCACTATTTATATCAATTTATTGTCCAATCAGAAATAACAATATCCTGGATCTCTTGATAAGCAACAACTGGGACATTGTTACTAACATAACCATAAGGGAGACATTGGGGAACAGTGATCACAATATGATCACATTTTAACAAAGATAATTATATTGGAGCAACTAGGTCCTTAGATTTCAGAAAAGCAAACGTTGGTAAGTTTGAGGAGTCCTTAAAGTATATAAACTGGAAGGAATTATTTAGAGGTACGGATACTACTAAAAGTTGTCAAACTAAGAAATGCCACTTCTTTGTTCCTGGTTGACTATGCAATTGTGTTACTCCACCATTCAACAGCCTATTTGCTGTATATGGAAGTTATTGTACCATTTTTCTTTTTCTCAATAAAAAAGAAGTAACAAAAAAACAAAAACAACATACTGCTGGAGGGCACTGATAAATTTATCCCTAGGGTAAATAAAAGAACAAATGTCAAAAGGAAACCTATGTGGCTTAACAACAAAGTCAAATTTGAAATAGCTAAAAAAAAAGAGGGCATTCAAAGTGTTGGTACTTGTGTTGGTACTTGGCGGGCACGGCGCCCGGCTACACTACGTTTTCAGCGTAGGTTAAGCTACGCTCTCAGCGTAGCCCAACTGCTGCCTAGCGTAGTTAGCGTATCTACTGCACGGCAGCCCGGGTCTGTCCCCGGCGTCCATAGCAAGCCTAGTGAGCGCCTATCACACATCGCCGGTAACTGCAGTGGGTGCTGCTAGAGGGGCATGGCGCCTTTTGCCCTTTAATAATCGGGCAGGGCGCAGTGCCCCGCTAAAGCAGCCTAGTGGGATTACTACAAAGAATCTTCAGAAGATCTCCCACAGATTAAATGCTCGGCTCTCGATTGCTCCCAAACTGTATGTTTGAGTGAGGAAATAGTCAAAACTAGATTACAGAACCTAAATAGTAACAAATCTCCTGGCCCGGACGGAATACACCCTAGGATACTAAAAGAATTGAGTTCTGTCATAGCACTACCGTTATATCTGATATTCGAGGAATCAATAAACTCGGGGACGGTACCAAGGGACTGGCGAATAGCTAACGTAGTACCAATATGGAAGAAAGAAACACCTTTGCTATCAATTAACCTGTTTAAAACAGGTGTGAGCGATCATAAAGTAAGATGGAAGTGCAGGAGCAGAGCATTGTGTCCTCCTGGGAGGTATGTATGTATGTATGTATGTATATATATATATATATATATATATATATATATAGGCAGGAATACAATGTGGCACTCCCGGGATTTTGCAATAGAAAAATTTTTAATGAAGCAGAATACACCAACGTTTCAATGCCTACTTGGGCATTTTTGTCAAGGCTAAAGACTAATACATAGTGTGTCCTACCTTAAATACACCAAAACACAAACGCCGCAGTGCCGCGAACGGGACCACGCACCCGTGCGGCGGCGCAGACACAGTGACGTCAACCCGCCGACGCTTCCCCTAACGTCAGCGGCGTATGTCGCCATAGCAACCTATATGGACAAAAGAGAAAAAAAACAAACATTTAAAAGCACATTAATCAAAGCAAAAAAGGCTATACATTTCATAAAGCATGTTGGAAATGTCACGATGTTACAGAGTTAAAGGTAACGCAAATAACCAAAAAACTAAACAGCCAAAATTGCTGATTAGCCAAGGCACAAAACGGCAACCCTCAAACTTTGAGGGTAAAAGTATAATGACGTTATTATAGTCTATGAATAATCCAGACCAATGGCATATAGGCACATAACGTATAAGGGCATCTACGGAGTCCCCTGCACAAAAGAAAATTAGTTAAAGGCATAGTATAAATCTCCACAAAAAAGCAATTGGGAAGATCAGGAAAACAGGAACTCAAGATGAATATTAAATTTCACACTGATAATACACTAATACCAGAGTGATCATTTAGTCCGTTGGGGGTAACGGTACCCAACCTCAGGATCCACCTCGCTTCACACTTAAGCAGAATAAGACCCCTGTTGCCACCCCTCAATGAGTCTGGAATGTGATCTATCATCCGATACTTTAGTTGAGACATAGTATGGGATGACGTCACCCAATGACGGGCTACAGGTTGTTCACTGCTACCTGATAGTAAGGCTTTTTTAATAGCTGACCTGTGGGCTGTCATACGTTCCTTAAATGACCGTTCTGTTTTGCCAATGTATGACAACCCACAGGGACAAACTATTTGATACACCACATACCGGGTGTTACAGGTTAAGGTGTGGTTAATGTACATACTTCTACCAGTTTGTGGGTGTGGAAACGTATTACCCGTCATCAGGAAGCGACAAGTGGTACAGGTACAACGAATGTTACCTTTGTTAGACCTCTTATTACTGGGGCCAATTAGGATATTAGTTTTCACCAGTGTGTCCTTTAAATTTCTAGGTCTCTTGTAACATGCTAGAAGGTTGGTAGATTGTAAACCCAAATCCGGGTCTGATTTAATCATATGCCATAGTTTTTTTGAAAGGGCATTAATGATGGGGCTACTAGAATTGTAAGTAGTAACCCAGGGCATTCTGTCCCCCAAGGCCTTCGCTGTGGGCTTAGGTATCAGCAAATCTTTTCTATCAATACCATCGACCTTAGTTTTGGCTGAATCAAGGACTGTAGATGGATATCCCCTATCCTCAAATTTAGACAACATGTAATCCATTTGGAGGGCCGCTCGCACCCTGTGCGAGCGGCCCTCCAAATGGATTACATGTTGTCTAAATTTGAGGATAGGGGATATCCATCTACAGTCCTTGATTCAGCCAAAACTAAGGTCGATGGTATTGATAGAAAAGATTTGCTGATACCTAAGCCCACAGCGAAGGCCTTGGGGGACAGAATGCCCTGGGTTACTACTTACAATTCTAGTAGCCCCATCATTAATGCCACTTCAAAAAAACTATGGCATATGATTAAATCAGACCCGGATTTGGGTTTACAATCTACCAACCTTCTAGCATGTTACAAGAGACCTAGAAATTTAAAGGACACACTGGTGAAAACTAATATCCTAATTGGCCCCAGTAATAAGAGGTCTAACAAAGGTAACATTCGTTGTACCTGTACCACTTGTCGCTTCCTGATGACGGGTAATACGTTTCCACACCCACAAACTGGTAGAAGTATGTACATTAACCACACCTTAACCTGTAACACCCGGTATGTGGTGTATCAAATAGTTTGTCCCTGTGGGTTGTCATACATTGGCAAAACAGAACGGTCATTTAAGGAACGTATGACAGCCCACAGGTCAGCTATTAAAAAAGCCTTACTATCAGGTAGCAGTGAACAACCTGTAGCCCGTCATTGGGTGACGTCATCCCATACTATGTCTCAACTAAAGTATCGGATGATAGATCACATTCCAGACTCATTGAGGGGTGGCAACAGGGGTCTTATTCTGCTTAAGTGTGAAGCGAGGTGGATCCTGAGGTTGGGTACCGTTACCCCCAACGGACTAAATGATCACTCTGGTATTAGTGTATTATCAGTGTGAAATTTAATATTCATCTTGAGTTCCTGTTTTCCTGATCTTCCCAATTGCTTTTTTGTGGAGATTTATACTATGCCTTTAACTAATTTTCTTTTGTGCAGGGGACTCCGTAGATGCCCTTATACGTTATGTGCCTATATGCCATTGGTCTGGATTATTCATAGACTATAATAACGTCATTATACTTTTACCCTCAAAGTTTGAGGGTTGCCGTTTTGTGCCTTGGCTAATCAGCAATTTTGGCTGTTTAGTTTTTTGGTTATTTGCGTTACCTTTAACTCTGTAACATCGTGACATTTCCAACATGCTTTATGAAATGTATAGCCTTTTTTGCTTTGATTAATGTGCTTTTAAATGTTTGTTTTTTTTCTCTTTTGTCCATATAGGTTGCTATGGCGACATACGCCGCTGACGTTAGGGGAAGCGTCGGCGGGTTGACGTCACTGTGTCTGCGCCGCCGCACGGGTGCGTGGTCCCGTTCGCGGCACTGCGGCGTTTGTGTTTTGGTGTATTTAAGGTAGGACACACTATGTATTAGTCTTTAGCCTTGACAAAAATGCCCAAGTAGGCATTGAAACGTTGGTGTATTCTGCTTCATTAAAAATTTTTCTATTGCAAAATCCCGGGAGTGCCACATTGTATTCCTGCCTATCCATTTGATTGTTTGGAGGCACCCGGGTAACTATTTCTTCAGGAGGCTGTGCCGGACCCCGTGCTTTGTATATATATATATATATATATATTAGTGTACTGCTGCTGAGATCCTGTACAGGTGAAGGCAGTCATACAGTAATAAGAGGGAAGTGCAGGAGCAGAGATTTGTGTCCTCCTGGAGAGGGGCATGCTGGCAGGTACGCTGGTGTGACTTGCGCTGGCACGCTGGAGAGGGGCATGCTGGCAGGTACGCTGGTGTGTGTTTGCGCTGGCACGCTGGAGAGGGGCATGCTGGCAGGTACGCTGGTGTGACTTGCGCTGGCACGCTGGAGAGGTAAGTACCGAACACATAAGAAAATATATAAGAAACTGTAAATAAATAAATAAGAGCAATGTGTTGGCCCCTGTGGCCCCAGGACCCCGCGTTCCCCCGTTCAGATACGCAGTCAGGTGATTGGTCGACACGCACATGTCGGCTGTCACTATTATTATCTGGCGGAACCTCTGTAGTATGAAGATGACATATTACTCCTGCCATGTACCCTGGGCACAGCTGGCATCACCATGGGATGGGGCACACCACCTCACAGCCCAGCTCTTACCCCTGGTACCCGGCTGCTGGGTGCCCCCTCTCTCCCTCTGCACCCTGGGGGTGGGACACAGGATGTGCTGTGGCCAAACCTCACCGGGAGCCTGGGACTTGCAGTCCCGCCGGTGACGTCACCTCGCCCAGGTAGACTACACTTCCCGGCATGCCGAGGGAAGTGTAGGGCGGAGGAGGACTACATTTCCCGGCGTGCCCCGCGCGTCCCGTGACGGGAGGAGGGGATCGCGGCGGCCGTGCTGCTGCTTCCGGGCTGAGTGTGTGTCGGTGCCGCCAGTGACGCAGCTCTCGGGCCCCGCACAGGCCGCAGAATGGAGGCCGTGCCCCGTATGCCCATGATATGGCTGGACCTTAAGGAGGCCGGGGAGTTCGGCTTCAGCCAGGCTGTCAAACAGGTGGGGGAGGGGGCAAGGGCTGTGATATGGGTGGGGGGTATTGTGAGTGTAAGGATGGTGACACTGCGGGGGGGCAGAGTGTGAGGAGGGTGTAAGGATGGTGAGACTGGGGGGTGGACAGAGTGTGAGGAGGGTGAGACTGGGGGGGGGACAGTGTGAGGAGGGTGAGACTGGGGGGGGGGACAGAGTGTGAGGAGGGTCAGACTGAGGGGGGGGGGGGCAGAGTGTAAGGATGGTGAAACTGAGGGGGCGGACAGAGTGTGAGGAGGGTCAGACTGAGGGGGGGGGGGGGGGGCAGAGTGTGAGGAGGATGGCTCTGGGGAGGGGGGGACAGAGTGTGAGGATGGTGACACTGCGGGGGGGGGGGCAGAGAGTGAGGAGGGTGAGACTGAGGGGGGGGGCAGAGTGAGGAGGGTGACGGGGGGGCAGAGAGTGAGACAGGGGGGCAGAGTGTGAGGAGGGTGAGACTGAGGGGGGCAGAGTGAGGAGGGTGATGGGGGGGGGGGGCAGAGTGTAAGGAGGGTGAGACTGAGGGGGGGGCAGAGTGTGAGGAGGGTGAGACTGGGGGGGGGGGGGGGGCAGAGTGTAAGGAGGGTGACACTACAGGGGGGGCAGAGAGTGAGGAGGGTGAGACTGGGGGTGGGGCAGAGTGAGGAGGGTGACGGGGGAGGGGGGCAGAGTGTGAGGAGGGTGAGACTGAGGGGGCAGAGTGTGAGGAGGGTGAGACTAAGGGGGGCAGAGTGTGAGTCTGAGGGGGATAGACTTAAGGAGGGGGGTTGTGTCTGACGGGGCTTCTATAGTGTAAAAAGAGTGGGGGGATGGACAGTGAGAATAGGGGAAAGGGACAAAAATAAGATAATGACAGTGTCAGAGGGCTGGTGACGGGGAAGGGCAGACAACTGGAGAGCATGGTGAATGAAGGGGTCGGACAACGCAGGGGGCTGGTGATGGGGAGAGTCAGACAATGCAGGGGGCTGGTGATGGGGAGAGTTGGACAATGCAGGGGGCTGGTGATGGGGAGAGTTGGACAACGCAGAGGGATGGTGATGGGGAGAGTCAGACAATGCAGGGGGCTGGTGATCGGCGGGGCTGACAGTGTGAGGGGTGGTCATGGGGAGCAGCTGATGGGGTTAATGAAGGGAAGATGGCGTGGGAGGCTGGGGATGGGCAAGGACTTGACTTACAGTGTCATTGGACTGTGTTTGGGGTGAATGGCAGACACTGGGAGTGTACATGTATATGCCCCTTCCCCAGTTCAGTGCCCACAGCTGTGCGCAGGTGATCAGGTTACTGTGACATTGCTGTAACGTGCGCTACACCACACGTTCATTCCTCAGTGTTATCATCAGGCAGAGGCGGTACTGATTATAGGGCCGGCGATACTGCTGTGATTGTTACAGGTGGGATACAATGTAATGTGTCACTCATATATGTATCAGTGGATTTAAATCTCCCACCAATTGTGCTCTTATCAATTTACGTTCTAAAATAGTGGAACTACACATCCCAGCATTCAATACCTCAGTTATTTTATTAAGGCATGCTGGGATGTATAATTCCCCAGCTGGAGTGCCACGCGTTGCCCTACCCCTGATCTATAAGATGGGATCTGGACTTTGGGCCGATATGTATTGGATCAGCAGTCAAGGGTCGGCCTCTATTTGTCAACATGGACAGGTAGACACATGCAAAAGGTCGACATGGTTCGGGTCATAGGATCTCACCGGTCTCTCTCCCCATCTCCTATTGCAGTTTGTACTGAAGAATTACGGTGAGAATCCTGACAATTACAAAGAGGAGCTGAAGAAGCTGGAGCAGCTGAGACAGGTATTGGAATAACACAGTGACCTCCCTTGTGACGCCGGGTGGAGGCGCTGTGCGTTTCCCCGCAGCTGTGCTGTGTGTAACGCTCTCTGTATTCTGCCTGCAGGGCGCGGTCAATGTGCCCAGGGACTTCGAAGGATGCAGCGTCCTACGCAAGTACTTCGGCCAGCTTCATTACCTGCAGAGTCGCATCCCCATGGGGTCTGAGCAGGAGGCGGCTGTCCCCATCACCTGGTAAGAGATGGCGCCCAGCCTTTTAGCTCATTGTTCTGTGCTGTATAATCACACCAGAGGGTTATAGTACTTCCAGAGGGAGCAATTCAGCCTCCTCCCAGGACTGGTCACTGTCTGCAAACACATGGAGACTAGTCAGAGTATGGACTGGAGACTGAGGCCCTGCTCTCAGATTAGCGTATGCAGAGGTCCGCCAGAAGTGGACGCATCTCCTGCACTAAGGATAGGGCTGGTGTAAGTGCTGGTAAGGAAGGGGCAGTACGGAAGGGTTAGCATTACTGCCTCACAGCGCTGAGGTCATGGGTTCCATTCCCACCATGACCCTAACTGTGTGGAGTTTGTATACTCTCGCCGTACTTGTGTGGGTTTCCTCCCACAATCCAAAAATATACTGGTAGGCTAATTGGCTCCCAACAAATTAACCCTAGAATGTCTGTGTGTGCGTGTACATGTGGTGGGGCAGGGCTTGACAATTTTTTTCTAGGATCCAGGACAAAAGAGTAGGAGCCAGACAAAATAAATTGCCCCCAAAAATAAAAAGACTGAAAACTTGTACAAGGTGTACATTAATTAAAGCAGTATGGGTACGTGTTTCCTAGCGGGGAGGCGGAACGCGTCTTCCTGAACTTTTCATACCACCACTATCCACGTCGGCGTGGAGTTGATTTTATATAGTGTGGCGAGGGGACACGGAATATATGTAACGTAATCCACGTCCCTTTGCGGGACTCGCCACACTTCGGGCTCGGTGGCTCGCCACACTAGATAAAATCAACTCCACACCTACGTGGATAATGGTGGTATGGAAAGGTCGGGAGGATGCGTTCCGCCACAGCTCGCCACGCTTTGGGGGGGCGTGGATAGTGGTGGGTCAGTAATACCTCATTGTATGTCATACAAGTGTATTGCTAATGCCATGGCATTGCACCCTATAAAATCGCATACGATCGCATGCGATTTTGCGGGAGGTGTGATGCAATGCGATCCCCTGGGGCCAACAGAGCAGTGAAGAAATTACATTAAAAAATCTCGGTACGGTAGCGTCCGTAACAAAACTGGGCACCCTGCTAGGAAAAAAGTACCGCAGTATGAAACAGGACATACATATAACAATAATGCCTATCACTGATTAACCTATATAGCTTCGTTCCCACTGCTCAGACTGGAACACATGACCTGACACAGATCTGCTGCTCTGACTCACACACAACTCCTGCCTGGCACATCGGGGCTGGTCTGCAGCTATTGTCACTATACCAGCTCCTGCGCTGACACCTAGTGAGGACGGAGCTGAACTTCACTCAGCTATGCACGGCGCTGGAGCAGTGACGGTTACTGACACCAGCTCCTGTGCCCTCACCAGCTCCTATGCTGACACCCGCGGCTTCTCACTAGTGGGGGCGAAGCTGAACTCCACTCAGCTGTGCGGGCAGGGGAGGGGGATTCAAATAGCCAGCCACTGCACACTACTATCCACAGCTATGTGGCTTAGGCAGGAGCACTGCCACTGCGTCCTACCTCAACAAAGGGCAGACGACAGGCCACACCTCTCACAGAATCTAGTCGCCAGACAGCAAAATCTGGTCACCGTGGCGACCTGGCGCCCGGGGTTTGTTGAGCCCTGTGGTAGGGTATATAAATTGTAAGCTCCACTGGGAGGGACTGATGTGATTTTTTACATATTCTCTGTAAAGCGCTGTGGAAAATGTATGCGCTATATAAGAAACTATACATAAATAAGTGGAGTAATAAGACTAAAGACAGAGAGTGCAATTCTTTGAGGGGGACAATGTAATAGCAGATCATATTAATAATTATTTCTGCTCAGTATTCACTGCTGAAAGAGAGGGGAAGGGGCCACAGTTAAGTTGCGAGTGCAGTCAGAAAACTGAGGGAGAGACAAGTACGTTTACAGAGGAGAAAGTCCACACAGAACTCTCAAAACTAAAAGGGGAGAAATCAATGGGGCCAGATGGGATACATCCAAGGATACTAAGAGCTTAAAGGGGAGCTGGTAAAACCAATAACAGAATTATTCAGCCAGTCACTAGCTACTGGAATAATTCCAGAGGACTGGAAAATAGTGAATGTAGTCCCACTGCACAAAAGTGGAAGCAAGGAAGAGTTAAGCAACTATCGACCAGTGAGCCTTACATCAGTAGTAGGGAAATTGATGGAAACACTCTTAAAACAAAAAGTTGTAGAATATCTCAAAACCAGCAACTTACAGGATCCGAAACAGCATGGGTTTACTGGGGGAAGATCATGTCAAACAAATCTTATTGACTTTTTTGACTGGGTGTCTAAAGTAATAGATCAAGTTGGGGCTGTAGATGTAGCTTATCTAGACTTTACTAAGGTTTTTGACACTGTCCCACATCGCAGACTGTTAAATAAACTTGAAAGCTTGGATTGGATTCTAAGATAGTTGAATGGATACGATCTTAGTTGCAGGACAGAAAACAGAGAGTTGTAGTAAATGGAGTACAGTCAAAGGAGGGAAAGGTTACAAGTGGAGTACCCCAGGGATCTGTACTTGGATCGGTGCTTTTTTAATATCTTTGTTGGTAATATTGCAAATGGAATTGAGGGTAAAATGTGCCTTTTTGCAGATGACACAAAGGTATGCAACAGGGTAGACACACCGAGAGTGGTAAAACAAGTGATTGATGATCTAGGTAGATTAGAGGAATGGTCAAGAGCATGGCAACTAAAGTTTAATGCCAAAAAACCATGCACTTGGGTCTCAAAAATCCACTCCAGTGGGCACCTAAAACGAACTGAGGAATGCTGGGATGCAGAAGGGAGGAGCCTGCCTCTCAAAGACTTAGCATAGGTGCCTAGCTCCTGCGGACCCTCCACCCAAGGTGGAGCTGTGTCACCAGGATGGATTCAGAGAAAAAGGGTCAGTCTAGATGGGCCAAGTGGTTCTGATCTGCCGTCACATTCGATGTTTCTAATTGGCTCACATGGATGCAGGAAGCGGCAGAGCTGTGACCGCATTACATGTTACTCAGGCTCCTCATGTACCCTTTATAATAACGCGATAGGCTTACATCATATCACAGCGATAGCTCTCATATGAGCTGCTCGGACGCCCACCATGCTCTGTGCCACGTTAGTCATATACACTGTGGGCGCTATATGCTGGGGGTGATATCCAGAGAAGTTGCACGAGCCTTGGGCAGCAATTATACCCACATCCATAAGTCCTGTTTAGGTAACGCTACCCTAGGGGACACTGGCATCCTGTATAGGTGACACTACCGTAGGGAACACTGGCATCTCCTGTATAGGTAACACTACCCGAGGGGGCGCCGGCAGCCTGGATAGGTAACACTACCCGAGGGGGCGCCGGCAGCCTGGATAGGTAACACTACCCGAGGGGGCGCCGGCAGCCTGGATAGGTAACACTACCCGAGGGGGCGCTGGCAGTTTTGCTTTTGAGATCCTTGAATGACCCCTTAGTTCAGTGTCTGTGAATGCTGCTCATAGTATCGCCTGTTTAGGTCAGTGGCCATGGGCTGAAAGCTGGTAACAGTGCCCTCTTATGGCTATTTTCTAGATTGCCACACAAACATAATGTATGATCAGCTCTCCGTTTCTCTCCCCAGGACTGAAATCTTCTCTGGGAAATCTGTGACTCACGCTGACATCAAGTATGAGCAGGCCTGCGTCCTGTACAATCTGGGTAAGGGGCACCGCTCGCTGCCAGCCCCTCCTTCATATGTGACCACCGTGTATGATGCTGTCGTTATAGCACACAGTGTCACTCACACGTGTAGTTGTACATAACAATGTCCTGTCTCCTATAGGTGCTTTACACTCCATGCTGGGCGCTATGGACAAGAGAGTCTCGGAGGAGGTAATTATTGCGTCTTCTCACTGCTAATACAATGACTTTGCATTGGGATAAGATACAGAGTAACGGGGGGCACAGACCGTACGTCCTGACTCTGTATGTGATGGTTACGGGGTACAAGTAAGAGCTGGGCCTAGCTACAGTACTGCAGGCCTCCTTACTATCCCCATGGTATGTCTACTAGTGCTCAGAGGAGCAGCCCTCTCCGCAGCTGTAACGGGGCGTTGTGGGTGTGGTATAACCCTCTGACAGGATTCCGATTGGTCATTTCTCTGACATCAGAATCCCAGCTGTCAGAAGCCTGATAGGGAGAGCGCATTCAAGCAGGATCAGTGGCTCGCGATGGGGGTGTTGTGGACCCCTACAAGGGAAAATAGACCGTAGGGATTCCGACTGTCGGGCTCCGGATGTTGGAGAAACGACCGCCGGCGAGTCATCCGGAACCCGGGCATTGCTAGGTCAGTCAGTGTTCCTGGTAAATGTGGTTTTCTGTTGCAGGGGATGAAGATTTCCTGCACTCACTTCCAGTGTGCGGCCGGAGCCTTCTCCTATCTGCGAGAGCATTTCGCTCATTCCTACAGCGTGGACATGAGTCACCAGATCCTCAACCTGAACATAAACCTGATGCTGGTGAGTGAGGACCCAATGGGGTTTTGTTTTCCTTCTGAATGTGTTCTGGATAAAAACTCAAGTGTATTCAGTCATTTAAGCAAGCTGTGGCTGAGAGAGGGACTACTAAGTCACACCGCAGGGACGCACCTGTGTGCAGGCCAGGTGGAGGTTTATCCCCGTCTCTACCATAAACTTTTTTTGTTATCATCCCTGTTGAGTATATGACTTCCTCCCTGGAGAGGCTGATATACAGAGCAATAACTTCTGTACGGTGTGTGTGTGTGTGTGTGTGTGTGTGTGTGTGTGTGCGCCAACAGGCATTGTTACAGCTTACTGGTTCTCAAAGCCACATCCTGTAATAAGACATCTGTGAGTATTTACTAACTCCTCCATCCCTTAGGGCCAGGCCCAGGAGTGTCTGCTGGAGAAATCTATGCTGGACAACAGGAAGAGTTTCCTAGTGGCCAGGATCAGCGCTCAGGTGAGGCCGCTGGGACGATTTACTGGTGGCAGTACGGATGGTGTAGTGGTTCGATTGCTGCCAGCACTGAGACACGGGTTCTATTCCCATTATGGCCCTAACTGTGTGGAGTTTGTATATTCTCCCCGTGCTTGCGAAGGTTTCCTCCGGGTACTCCGGTTTCCTCCCACAATCCAAAAATATACTGGTAGGCTAATTGGCTCCCAGAGAAATAAGTAACTCTACAGTGTACATGGGCAGACAGATGGGCCTAGTGGTCATTCTATGACCCCCAGCTGCTGCGGTTGGGACTGCTCATATTCCCAGCTTGCGTTATTCTCGCATCCCCAGCGTTTATCATTCGGTCTTCTCGCATCCATCGCAGTTTTATCACTACGGCATCGTGCATGTCATTCCTATGGGGGATGCGGTGGGACAGGAGGGAGCGCAGCAGTGATTGGAGAGTCCTTGCGTCGGCCCCTTCTGATACATTTGGAGGAAACTTTTATATTTGTGGCTAACCCCCGAAAACAGGTGTCTTTGGGCAAATGGTAAATGAGCCCCTAATTCTGCTCTCGTCCCGGGCGCTTAATATTCTGTCTGCTGGCGCTCCCCGGGATTCATTATATTATTGCACCTGCTCACGATCCCGGGTTTGGTCTCATGACAGCTCCCCCCCTTCCTAATGTTTACCTCCCACCCAGGTGGTAGATTATTACAAGGAAGCCTGCCGGGCCCTGGAGAACTCCGAGACTGCTTCTCTGCTGGGGAAGATCCAGAAGGACTGGAAGAAGCTGGTGCAGATGAAGATTTACTACTTCGCAGCCATTGCTCACGTAAGTTGGACCTGCGACACCGCGCCCTGCTTCCAGTGCGCAGAACGCGATTGTCCTGTGTGGTTCAGAAAAGTCTGTTGCGGGACCCGGTTAGATCAGGAGATGTCCCTGCAGGAATTGGTGTAATAACATTGTGTACCTACCTCTTGTCTCCATAGCTGCACATGGGGAAGCAGGCAGAGGAGCAGCAGAAGTACGGAGAGCAGGTAAGTGCGCATGGCGCTCACCATTAGTTCCCGCGCAGTCATTGCTGGCTGGGGCGGTGTCTGTGTCTGACTGATGATTCTGGATTACACCTTTGCAGGTTGCCTATTTGCAGAGTGCTTTGGACAAGCTGAATGAAGCCATCAAACAGTCCAAGGTAAGAAATGTTCCTCGCCATAGAGGTTACACACATCATCACCCTGGTGTATAGGGGTGTACACACAGAGCGATGCTTCTAAGCGATTTTGACTACATAGTAAAGATCGCTGTCACGGTAACACAAATCTCCCTATAATATCGCTTAGTAATAAAGAGTTGCCAGGCAGGAATATTTGGATCGCCGGCTGTCTGGTATTCACTCCGGAGGGAGATAATCACCAGGCCATCTGCCAATACCAACCAATTATGTTAATTCTAGTATAGTAAAAATCGCCTATAGACAAAATCGCTGTTGTATCTAGTCATATCGCTTAAGGTGCTCATACACATTGCGATTCTAACATGCGTTCAAAATGCATCGCATTGGTTAGAACCGCACAGTGTACCTGCGGGGATGGGATGCGGGTACAATATTGTGCTTTTTGTGCACGCATCACTTTTGTAGTACATGCGATGCGATGTACATTAGGTAACTATAAAAAAATTTAAAAAATGGCAAAAATTGCTACAGTACTGTACATCACATCCCCTACAAGTGCCAAAATTGTACGGAACCTTGAAGTTCAAAACGCACAGCACGTTAAAATCGAAATGTTTATGGACACCTTTAGTCGAATTGCTTAGTGAAAATCGCTCCATGTGTACACCCCTTATGAGTCTTGCACTCGCCGGCCGTTATCTCTGTGCCTGCAGCTTCTAGTAACCACAGTCTGACCTCTTCCCATCTCAGGGCCAGCCCACCACGGTACAGGACGCTCTGCGCTTCACCATGGATGTGATCGGTGGGAAGTAAGTTCTGTCTCCCCTAATTGTGCGCCCCAGACATCGTTCTGCGTCGTTCTCTGTAATAAATGACACTGCATGTTTAAAGAGTCTGTTCTGCAGTGAAACCTTGTATGGCTCAGTCATAGTTTTGTGCCCCAAAAACCCACTTTGTTTTGCCTTTTGTTCATCTCTGAACAATCTCTCTACATGGCTCAGTCATACCCAGACACCCCTGTGGTCTTTCTCGTGACAGGTTCAATTCTTCCAAGAAAGACAATGATTTCATCTACCATGAGTCTGTGCCTGCGCTGGACACGCTGCAAGCTGTGAAAGGTGAGGTCGGTGGGGCAGCGTAATGTTATACGGTGACAGGACCAGCGCCCTCCATTCTGACCTCTCCTCTTCTGCTTCCCAGGTGCCCCTCTGGTTAAAGCTCTTCCCGTGAACCCCACGGATCCGGCTGTGACTGGGCCCGACATTTTCTCTAAACTAGTACCGATGGCGGCGCATGAGGCATCATCGCTGTACAGGTAACGTCACAACAAGGATCTTGGAGACTGGGTTCCCTGTCGCCAATCAGATCATTGTCATTCTGTAACCAATGAAAGCTAAGGCCTGGCTGCTGTGACCTTATTAATGCACCTGTGCTGTTCATGTTGCGTTACTGATGGAGGTTTGTGGTATCATGCTTTTCTGTCTCCCCGTCTTTTCCAGTGAGGAGAAGGCCAAACTCCTGCGAGAGGTCATGTCCAAGATAGAAGCCAAGAATGAAGTCCTCGAGTAGGTTCTTTTTATGGTCCCATTCGCTGCAGTGGTCACCCGCATACAGGGTCATACACCAGGGACCAGGAGATCATACACTAGGCCGCCAATGCTCCTGCCAACGTCGGTGATTCCGATTGCACAGGCGGAGCACGCTGGCGCATCCCATTGCAGTTCTGTTTCCTGGCTTATATTATTAGCACTGATTCCATCCCAATTGTAAAGCACAGCGGACTATGCCGGCTCTATGAGATAATTAGAGATCATTCTGGCACCCTGCATCTTTCAAAACCCATGCTCTTCCCTGCCTGGGGTGTGGCTCTCTGCTGTTGATAGCACAGTGTGGTCTGTATTTCAGCACTGATATGCAGACCAGACCTGTGCTACAAGCACCACAGCAGAGAGCGACACCCCAGGCAGAGAAGATGAATCACAGCACTTTACAATTGGGAACAAGCCCAGTGATCAAACAAAACCTGAGATTAATAGTCAGAAGTTGCGCCTATGGCACTGTGCTCATAAGCTTACAATGTACGGGATAATAGCGGAATATAAGTCTTGTGAGGCTCGTGTTGGCCTGGTACTGGGAATAAGTGCTTAGTGGGCGATATGACCCAGTCACGCAGCAATGCCGCTCCAGGGCAGAGTTGTTTGACTATAGGACAGTGGTCAGGGAACTCGGTCCTCATTACCCCACGCAGTGCAGGTCTCCTCACAGAATCACAAGTGAAATAATTAACTCCACCTGCAGATCTTATAATATGTCTGAGTAATTAGTACACCTGTGCGCCTGCTAGGTTACCAGCAAAACATGCACTGTGTGGTGTAATGAGGACAGAGTTCCCGGACCACTGCTATAGGAGAACACATATAAGTTTTGTGTGATCAGTGTTGAGCAGGTGATCTGGTTAAATGTTATAGGGAACTTCATGCATTTGACACAATGATCTCATTAGCGGTCAGGAACACATTACGTTATAAATCCTGTTGTACAAATGAATGAATACAACTTATGGTGCAGCCTCTGCAGAGGATTGACCAGTCTGGGTGTCACTAGCATTGCAGTGGTACCTGACCCATGGGATGTTGTTAGTTTTCCAGGATATGGTGGTAGATACAGAATGAGCTGTTCTCCATATAAGCCACCTATGGAATAGCTGATATATATCACATGCAATCATCTTCCCTTTATCTTTGTTTGCAGTCAGTTCACAGATTCCCTGCAGCTGGAACCAGACACAGTGGATAATCTGGACACTTACACCCACATCCCGCCTGCCCTGATGGAGAAGTGCGCAGCACTGAGCGTACGGCCAGACACTGTGAAGAGTCTAGTACAGTCTATGCAGGGTGAGTGCCTGCTCAGCGTCAGGGATAACTGGATCACCAGCCTTACACGTGGTGTCAGTTGGAACCTTATGACCAGTTGAATAGGAATCATAACCTAAGGATAAGTTCGATAAGCTGCTCCTTGTGCCCCCCTCCTGTCCACATTGTGATCCCAGCCTGTTCTAATCGAGTGTCCCATCTCTGCGGTCATCCTCTAGTGCTGTCTGGAGTATACACTGATGTGGAGGCATCGCTGAAGGACATAAAGTCCCTTCTGGATGAAGATGAGGAGCAGGAGGAGAAGCTGCAGGAAGAAGTTGGGAAGCAGGTGAATGTACCCACTCCGCCCTCACCTTCAATGGCAGAAGTGAGCAAGGAATGGACCAAATACATGGAGGTGCACGAGAAGGCGAGCTTTACCAACACCGAGCTGCACAAAGCCATGAATCTGCACATCGGCAACCTGAGGCTTCTTACCGGGCCCCTGGACCAACTCCAGCAGGCTCTTCCCACCCCCAACCTGACTGAGGGTAAGTACGCCCGCCATCTGTTCCAGAACATGTGCTGCTGGCGCGAAGCACTCATCTAGGTGACAGCAGTGTGAGCGGAGCGCTAGGGTAGGCTGCAGCTATGTGATCGGAGCACTTGGCTAGGCTGCAGCTATGTGATCGGAGCACTTGGCTAGGTGGCAGCTATGTGATCGGAGCACTCGGTTAGGTGGCAGGCAGCTATGTGATTGGAGCACTCAGCTAGGCTGCGGCTCTGTGATTGGAGCACTCGGCTAGGCGGCAGCTATGTGATTGGAGCACTCGGCTAGGCTGCGGCTCTGTGATCGGAGCACTTGGCTAGGCGGCAGCTATGTGATCGGAGCACTTGGCTAGGTGGCAGCTATGTGATCGGAGCACTCGGCTAGGCGGCAGCTATGTGATCGGAGCACTCGGCTAGGCTGCGGCTATGTGATCGGAGCACTCGGTTAGGTGGCAGCTATGTGATCGGAGCACTTGGCTAGGTGGCAGCTATGTGATCGAAGCACTTGGTTAGGTGGCAGGCAGCTATGTGATTGGAGCACTCAGCTAGGCGGCAGCTATGTGATCGGAGCACTCGGTTAGGTGGCAGCTATTTGAGCGGAGCACTCGGCTAGGCTGCAGCTATGTGATCGGAGCACTCGGCTAGGCTGCGGCTATGTGATCGGAGCACTCGGCTTGGCTGCAGCTATGTGATCGGAGCACTCTGCTAGGCTGCGGCTATGTGATCGGAGCACTCGGCTTGGCTGCAGCTATGTGAGCGGAGCACTCGGCTAGGCGGCAGCTATGTGATCGGAGCACTCGGCTAGGCTGCAGCTATGTGATCGGAGCACTTGGCTAGGTGGCAGCTATGTGATCGGAGCACTCGGTTAGGTGGCAGCTATGTGATCGGAGCACTCGGTTAGGTGGCAGCTATGTGAGCGGAGCACTTGGCTAGGTGGCAGCTATGTGATCGGAGCACTCGGTTAGGTGGCAGCTATGTGATCGGAGCACTCGGTTAGGTGGCAGCTATGTGAGCGGAGCACTTGGCTAGGTGGCAGCTATGTGATCGGAGCACTCGGTTAGGTGGCAGCTATGTGATCGGAGCACTCGGTTAGGTGGCAGCTATGTGATCGGAGCACTCGGTTAGGTGGCAGCTATGTGAGCGGAGCTTGATTACTTAAGTGAGTTGGAAACTGAAGCAGGTGAGTTTGAACACAGTCTAAATTTTCATATTCTGTTTTATTGTAATAGATTCATCTTCTTTCTATCCTATTGTAACCTGTTGCTCAATTTTGACATTTAAATTAATTGTATCTATATTTTTCCAACATTGTATGTCATTTTTACTCATTCACTATTATTTTCTCTTATCTTTGCCACACATTTATTGCACACTGTTTCCCTCTTCACGCCTGCTCACATTTGCCTCACTTCTGACCTTCTCTGTTCCCTTCATCCTCTCACTTGTTGTTGTTTCATACTTAATTGGATTACTCAATCAACCTGATTTTACCCACTGGTCTCCTCTCTGACAGTAGTTCCTTGCCTGTTACCTTCTCTCTCACTCTGTTTTCTACCAATCTACTACAGACGCTGTCTGTCCTCCCAAATCCCTCTGTCTGCTTTCACTAACCTACCCTCTCACCTTCGGTTCCTCATGGCTGTTAATCTCTCAACTTCACTTTCTCCAACTGCTCCTCCCCCCTCCCATCCCATACCTATCCTGACCACTCGCCCCCGCACCCCCACCCTCCCAATGACCCCCCCTCGCTTCTGCAATCCCAAAAACCTTATCCACATAAATACACAACCCACCCCCCCTCTTTCCTGTGCACTATGGAACGCCAGATCCATCTGCAACAAACTCCCTGCCATCCATGACCTATTCATCTCTAGAGCATTCCACCTCCTTGCTATCACTGAGACCTCCGATTCTGTCTCTCCAGCTGCTCTCTCCCACGGTGGCCTCTCTTTCTCTCACACTCCCAGGCCTGACGGTCGCCAAGGTGGCGGTGTGGGTTTTCTCCTCTCAGCCTCATGCACCCACAGTGTCATTCACCCTGAACCCTCTCTCCTTTTCTCCTCCTTTGAGTCTCACTCTATCCGTCTATACTACCCCTACCACCTCCGTGTCGCTGCAATCTATCGCCCCCCTGGCCCTATCTCCCAATTTCTTGACAACTTCGCCGCCTGGCTTCCACACTTCCTCTCCTCTGACCTGCCATCTGTCATTCTTGGTGACTTTAACATCCCCTTGGATAACCCCGCTGATCCTGGCACCTCCAAACTCCTCTCTCTCTGCTCCTCTCTTGGCCTATCTCAGTGGACTACCTCTCCCACCCACATCCAAGGACACTCCCTCGATCTCGTCTTCTCTCGCTCTTGTTCCCTTACTGACTACACTATCTCAGCTTTTCCTCTTTCTGACCATCACCTCATCTCCTTCTCCCTCACTGCTTCCCCCTCTCCCACCCCCCCTCCCAAGCGCATTGTCTCACGGCATAACGTCAACACACTTGATCTTGCTGCCTTCTCAAACACGCTGTGTCCTCTTCTCGCCCCAATCGCCCTCATGTCCTGCCCGAACCTCGCTGCCTCCCTCTATAATGACACCCTATCTTCGGCATTGGACTCTGCCTGCCCTCCCTCCTCTATCCCCCTTCGATGCTCCAACCCCCAACCGTGGCACTCGCCTATCACCCGATTCCTTAAAAAGTGCTCTCGCACTGCTGAGCGCTTCTGGAAGAAATCACGCTCCCTTGCAGATTATCTCCATTTCAAATTCATTCTTTCCTCCTTCAGCTCTGCCCTTGCTCTGGCCAAGGAATCCTACTTTAAGTCCCTCATCCTTTCCCAATCATCCAATCCCCGCAGGCTCTTCGCCACCTTCAACTCCTTGCTCTCCCCCCCTCCTCCAGCTCTTCCGTCCTCCATCGTAGCCGCTGATTTTGCTACCTACTTTTCAACCAAAATCTCCTCTCTCAGGACTGCCATCACTGCTGCCATGAACTCACCCTCTCCCTCCTCCCCTCCTACATCTCCACTCCCCTCATTCCAACCCCTGTCCTCATTTTACCCCACCACTGCTGCTGAAGTCCACTCTATCCTTCAATCCGCTTCTCCCTCCACCTGCCCGCTTGATCCTATCCCCTCCAATATTATCCGTCGTCTCAGTCCATCAGTCTGCTCTCACCTGGCTCACCTCTTTAATCTTTCCCTATCCTCTGGGATCTTCCCTTCCTCCTTCAAACACGCTCTTGTCTCCCCAATTCTCAAAAAAACAAATCTGGACCCCAACTCTCCATCCAACTACAGGCCCATCTCCCTCCTCCCTTTTGCCTCCAAACTCCTAGAACGTCTGACCTATAATCGTCTCCTAAGCCACCTTACTGCTAACTCCATTCTAGACCCCCTCCAATCCGGGTTCCGCCCTTTACATTCCACTGAAACTGCCCTGACCAAAGTCACTAACGATCTACTATCGGCTAAATCCAAAGGCCTCTTCTCTATCCTCATCCAGCTTGATCTGTCTGCTGCCTTTGACACTGTTGACCACCCTCTCCTGCTCAACACCCTCCGCTCCTTTGGCATCACTGGCACGGTCTTCTCCTGGTTCACCTCATACCTCTCCGATCGCTCCTTCTCCGTCTCCACTCCGAGCTCCTCCTCTCCTACTACCCCCCAGCCAGTCGGTGTTCCCCAAGGGTCAGTCCTTGGCCCTCTCCTCTTCTCCCTCTACACCACCTCTCTGGGCACCCTCATCAGCTCCTATGGTTTTCATTACCACCTTTATGCTGATGATACCCTAATCTATCTCTCCTCCCCCGACTTATCCCCATCACTTCTGTCCAAGGTCTCCGAATGCCTCACGGCCATCTCAGCCTGGATGACCCAACGCTTCCTGAAACTAAACATGGCTAAAACTGAACTTCTAATCTTCCATCCCCCGAACATCCCCTCTTCTCCCACTATCTCCATCAGCATTGGTGAAACCGAGATCACGTCCACCGACCAAACGCGCTGCCTCGGTGTCATCATTGACTCCTCCCTCTCTTTCACCCCCCACATTCGTGCTCTCTCACAGTCTTGCCGCTTTCACCTACGCAACATCTCACGCATCAGACCATTCCTCTCCACTGACGCGACCAAAATTCTCATTCACTCTCTTGTCATCTCCCGCCTTGACTACTGCAACATCCTTCTCTCTGGGCTACCTCTCACCCGCCTCGCACCTCTCCAATCCATTCTTAACGCTGCTGCTAGGCTCATCTTCCTCTCCCGCCGCTCTACCTCCGCCTCCCCCCTCTGTTTATCTCTTCACTGGCTCCCCATTCCTTTCCGAGTTCTCTTTAAACTCCTCACCACCACCTACAAGGCTCTCTCCTCCTCCACAGCTCCCTACCTCTCTTCACTGATCTCTATCCACACTCCCTCCCGTCCTCTTCGCTCCATCGCTGACTGCCGACTGACCTCTCACCTAATCACCTCCTCCCACTCCCGTGTCCAAGACTTCTCTCGCGCTGCCCCCCTCCACTGGAACAACCTCCCGCCACCCATCAGGCTTTCTGATTCCCTTACCTCCTTCAAGCGCTCCCTCAAAACCCACTTTTTTCGACTAGCCTATCCCTCCTCCTAACCTCTTTTGATCCTCCTATCCTGCCTCCGTTCCCCTCCGTTCCTACTTATCCTATTGTATTGCGTTCGTCCACCCACCTATTTTTAGTATGTTAACTCTTATGAGCAGGGCCCTCCTTCCTCACGTACTCACCCTACCTCATTACCTCACCTGTGCTCCTGTCCTGTTCTTCCCTTCCTCTACTTCATCTTCAGTCTCCTTGACAATTTTGACACCTACTTCTGAACTGATGCTGATTTTAGTTCTACCAGCTATACCCCTATTTATACTGTATCTTTCAACACACCCTGTACGTTACCTTGTAATTTGTTTTTTTTTTTTTTTTTGCTATGTACGGCGCTGCGGACACTTTGCGGCGCCTTATAAATAAACGTACTACTACTACTACTACTAGGTGGCAGCTATGTGATCGGAGCACTCGGTTAGGTGGCAGCTATGTGAGCGGAGTGGTTTGTGGGTGGTTTGTGCTGCGCTCTACCTTATACTGGGTGGTTTGTGCTGCGCGCTCTACCTTTATGTAAATGGAGCACTCGGCTAGGCTGCGGCTTTGTGTGCGGAGCACTCGGCTAGGCTGCGGCTTTGTGTGCGGAGCACTCGGCTAGGCTGCGGCTTTGTGTGCGGAGCACTCGGCTAGGCTGCGGCTTTGTGTGCGGAGCACTCGGCGTGGCGGCGGCTTTGTGTGCGGAGCACTCGGCTAGGCAGTGGCTATGTGAGCGGAGCACTCGGCGTGGCGGCCATGTGAGCGGAGCACTTGGCTAGGCGGCAGCTATGTGAACGGAGCACTCTGCTAGGGTGGCACAAAGCACTCGGCTAAGTGATGGCATCTTGTGTCCTTGCAGATGACAAATCGGTGCTGCAGAACCTGAAGAGGATCCTGAGCAAGGTGCAGGAGATGAGAGAGCAGCGACTGTCCCTGGAACAGCAGCTGCGGGACACCATACAGAAGGATGACATCACCACCTCTCTGGTCACCACCGACCGCTCAGAGATGAAGGTGAGGCTGCCTGACCTGGGGATTGGCTCATATTCCTTATTGCATCCTAGTCTGACTGACTCTTCCTGGTCTCTCAGAAACTTTTTGCGGAACAGCTGAAGAAGTACGAGCAGCTGAAGGTTTACATTGACCAAAACCTTTCGGCTCAAGAGAACATTCTAAAAGCTCTGACAGAAGCCAATGTCAAATATGCTCCAATACGGAAAATCCTCACAGAGTCTGAACAGAAGTAAGTCCTATCTAGTTACTGGTCGGGTAATGTCTGATATCCACCTGTCCCGGGAGGTGCGTGTGAGGGTCACATGGTATGAGGTCCACTCTCGCTACTGGTCAGGTAATGTCTGATATCCACCTGTCCCGGGAGGTGTGTGTGAGGGTCACATGGTATGAGGTCCACTCTCGCTACTGGTCGGGTAATGTCTGATGTTCACCTGTCCTGGGAGGTGCGTGTGAGGGTCACATGGTATGAGGTCCACTCTCGCTACTGGTCGGTTGATGTCTGATTTCCACCTGTCCCGGGAGGTGCGTGTGAGGGTCACATGGTATGAGGTCCACTCTCGCTACTGGTCGGGTAATGTCTGATGTTCACCTGTCCTGGGAGGTGCGTGTGAGGGTCACATGGTATGAGGTCCACCCTCGCTACTGGTCAGGTAATGTCTGATATCCACCTGTCCCGGGAGGTGCGTGTGAGGGTCACATGGTATGAGGTCCACTCTCGCTACTGGTCGGGTAATGTCTGATATCCACCTGTCCCGGGAGGTGCGTGTGAGGGTCACATGGTATGAGGTCCACCCTCGCTACTGGTCGGGTAATGTCTGATATCCACCTGTCCCGGGAGGTGCGTGTGAGGGTCACATGGTATGAGGTCCACTCTCACTACTGGTCGGGTAATGTCTGATATCCACCTGTCCCGGGAGGTGCGTGTGAGGGTCACATGGTATGAGGTCCACTCTCGCTACTGGTCGGGTAATGTCTGATGTTCACCTGTCCCGGGAGGTGCGTGTGAGGGTCACATGGTATGAGGTCCACTCTTGCTGCTGGTCGGGTAATGTCTGATATTCACCTGTCCCGGGAGGTGCGTGTGATGGTCACATGGTATGAGGTCCACTCTCGCTACTGGTCGGGTAATGTCTGATATCCACCTGTCCTGGGAGGTGCGTGTGAGGGTCACATGGTATGAGGTCCACTCTCGCTACTGGTCAGGTAATGTCTGATATCCACCTGTCCCGGGAGGTGTGTGTGAGGGTCACATGGTATGAGGTCCACTCTCGCTACTGGTTGGGTAATGTCTGATATCCACCTGTCCCGGGAGGTGCGTGTGGGGGTCACATGGTATGAGGTCCACTCTCGCTACTGGTCGGGTAATGTCTGATATTCACCTGTCCCGGGAGGTGCGTGTGAGGGTCACATGGTATGAGGTCCACTCTCGCTACTGGTCAGGTAATGTCTGATGTTCACCTGTCCCGGGAGGTGCGTGTGAGGGTCACATGGTATGAGGTCCACTCTCGCTACTGGTCGGGTAATGTCTGATATTCACCTGTCCCGGGAGGTGTGTGATGGTCACATGGTATGAGGTCCACTCTCGCTACTGGTCATGTAATGTCTGATATTCACCTGTCCCGGGAGGTGCGTGTGAGGGTCACATGGTATGAGGTCCACTCTCGCTACTGGTCGGGTAATGTCTGATATTCACCTGTCCCGGGAGGTGTGTGATGGTCACATGGTATGAGGTCCACTCTCGCTACTGGTCGGGTGATGTCTGATATCCACCTGTCCCGGGAGGTGCGTGTGAGGGTCACATGGTATGAGGTCCACTCTCGCTGCTGGTCAGGTAATGTCTGATATCCACCTGTCCCGGGAGGTGTGTGAGGGTCACATGGTATGAGGTCCACTCTCGCTACTGGTCGGGTAATGTCTGATGTTCACCTGTCCCGGGAGGTGCGTGTGAGGGTCACATGGTATGAGGTCCACTCTCGCTACTGGTCGGGTAATGTCTGATATCCACCTGTCCCGGGAGGTGCGTGTGAGGGTCACATGGTATGAGGTCCACTCGCGCTACTGGTCGGGTAATGTCTGATGTTCACCTGTCCCGGGAGGTGTGTGAGGGTCACATGGTATGAGGTCCACTCTCGCTGCTGGTCGGGTAATGTCTGATGTTCACCTGTCCCGGGAGGTGCGTGTGAGGGTCACATGGTATGAGGTCCACTCTCGCTGCTGGTCGGGTAATGTCTGATATTCACCTGTCCCGGGAGGTGCGTGTGAGGGTCACATGGTATGAGGTCCACTCTTGCTGCTGGTCGGGTAATGTCTGATATTCACCTGTCCCGGGAGGTGTGTGATGGTCACATGGTATGAGGTCCACTCTCGCTACTGGTCGGGTGATGTCTGATATCCACCTGTCCCGGGAGGTGCGTGTGAGGGTCACATGGTATGAGGTCCACTCTCGCTGCTGGTCAGGTAATGTCTGATATCCACCTGTCCCGGGAGGTGCGTGTGATGGTCACATGGTATGAGGTCCACTCTCACTACTGGTCGGGTAATGTCTGATATCCACCTGTCCCGGGAGGTGCGTGTGAGGGTCACATGGTATGAGGTCCACTCTCGCTACTGGTCGGGTAATGTCTGATGTTCACCTGTCCCGGGAGGTGCGTGTGAGGGTCACATGGTATGAGGTCCACTCTCGCTACTGGTTGGGTAATGTCTGATATCCACCTGTCCCGGGAGGTGCGTGTGGGGGTCACATGGTATGAGGTCCACTCTCGCTACTGGTCGGGTAATGTCTGATATTCACCTGTCCCGGGAGGTGCGTGTGAGGGTCACATGGTATGAGGTCCACTCTCGCTACTGGTCAGGTAATGTCTGATGTTCACCTGTCCCGGGAGGTGCGTGTGAGGGTCACATGGTATGAGGTCCACTCTCGCTACTGGTCATGTAATGTCTGATATTCACCTGTCCCGGGAGGTGCGTGTGAGGGTCACATGGTATGAGGTCCACTCTCGCTACTGGTCGGGTAATGTCTGATATTCACCTGTCCCGGGAGGTGTGTGATGGTCACATGGTATGAGGTCCACTCTCGCTACTGGTCGGGTGATGTCTGATATCCACCTGTCCCGGTAGGTGCGTGTGAGGGTCACATGGTATGAGGTCCACTCTCGCTGCTGGTCAGGTAATGTCTGATATCCACCTGTCCCGGGAGGTGCGTGTGAGGGTCACATGGTATGAGGTCCACTCTCGCTACTGGTCGGGTAATGTCTGATATCCACCTGTCCCGGGAGGTGCGTGTGAGGGTCACATGGTATGAGGTCCACTCGCGCTACTGGTCGGGTAATGTCTGATGTTCACCTGTCCCGGGAGGTGTGTGAGGGTCACATGGTATGAGGTCCACTCTCGCTGCTGGTCGGGTAATGTCTGATATTCACCTGTCCCGGGAGGTGCGTGTGAGGGTCACATGGTATGAGGTCCACTCGCGCTACTGGTCGGGTAATGTCTGATATCCACCTGTCCCAGAAGGTGCGTGTGAGGGTCACATGGTATGAGGTCCACTCTCGCTACTGGTCGGGTGATGTCTGATTTCCACCTGTCCCGGGAGGTGCGTGTGAGGGTCACATGGTATGAGGTCCACTCTCGCTACTGGTCAGGTAATGTCTGATGTTCACCTGTCCCGGGAGGTGCGTGTGAGGGTCACATGGTATGAGGTCCACTCTCGCTACTGGTCGGGTAATGTCTGATATCCACCTGTCCCGGGAGGTGCGTGTGAGGGTCACATGGTATGAGGTCCACTCTCGCTACTGGTCATGTAATGTCTGATATTCACCCGTCCCAGGAGGTGTGTGTGAGGGTCACATGGTAGTAAGTCCTCCATCGCTACTGGTCGGAAAAGGAAATTAAGTCTGCTCACTACTCCCAGGAAGTTGGGGGGGGGGGAGGAGTCACATACTAGGGGTCCAGTTCAAAATATGCACAATGTGGACATTGACACAATGTCTACATAAGGTCAACACAAATAAAAAGTTGACATGGCTGCTACAGATCAAACCCTTTGCTACTTATCCAGTGATATTAAAGTGCTTATTTAATGCGCAAATAACAATTGTCCAATTGTTACACTTGTTCAATTAGTATTTTCCCTTTAAACTCCTTTTGGTAACTGCAAGTAATGGCCCGTGCCACTCTGTTCTGCAGGTGGAACCACACTGTGCAGACTCTGATCTCTTCCTTTGAGGCCTATGAGGACCTAATGAAGAAGTCTCAGGAAGGGAAAGACTTTTATGCAGACTTGGAAAGCAAAGTTGCCAAACTCCTGGAGAAAGCTCGGGGAGCGTACGAGGCCTCTCAGGCCAGCCGGCTGCAGATCCTGGAACGGTATTTTCCACTCTAAGCATTTGCTGCCTGCTCAGTGTTATTACTGGAGTGTAATGTTCCCATTTTGTCTTTTTTCTAGGGAACTGAAAAAGAAACCACCTCCTCGTCCTACAGCCCCAAAGCCGGCCTTGGAGAAGAAGTCTTCTGACCTGGACCTTGAGAACATTGCTGCTGCTGAGCTTGCAGACATGCAGCACTTCTCCTCTCTGTTCCTCTCTGACCTGCCCGAAGAGCTGAAGAGTTTGCCCCCTGAAGCCCTTGTCGCTCACCTGGACCGGTTGTCCGCAGAAGCCCTGGCCGTATTTCCTGGTGATCCAGTAGCTGCATATAGTGGAATAAGGCCGCCTGGCACGAACCCTTACAGGGATCGTAGAACTGCAAGCGCACCTATGCCAGATCCTCTAGCAGTGCCTTTCAGCCAGGCGTCTTATAATGCTTTTCCTGGACAATCGCAACAGTATGCTGCGCGTATTATGCACGGTCATGGCTTCCCGCCAGTCTCTTATGGCAATATTCCTCCAGTGAGCTCTGGCACTGCCGTGTCCTCGCAGTACATGTATCCATCCACTACTCATCCCAGTGGGCCCAGTTATATGCCAACGACTTCACCATCACAGGTTCCAAACATGTATCCAGCTAGGGGTCAAAACCCAGCATCTGCCACCATGCCGCCAGGATACCTCACCCAGAGGACTTCTCCGCAGCATGTACAAATGCCGGTTTCAGGAGCGGCACAATTGCCTCCTCAGTTTAAGCCAACTGCTGCAATGGCCTATGGAATGGGGCAGCAAGTCCCACCAACATCAGCTGTACCTGCTGCCCCAAACCAGTGTCTCCAGCCTCATGACTCAAGACTGCATTTCCCTAATTCAGCGCAGATTAATCATTTTCATCCACAGGTTACACAAGGTATTCGTCCAGCAACCACTACAGTCGACAGCATTCAAGGGCCCATTTCAAGCTACACAGCTCCCAGGTTGCCAGGCCCAGCCTCCACAGGGGCACCTCTGCACAACCAGCCCTTGCCACCAAACTTTTCTCAGAGTGGTTATATGGGAGCCCCAGGGCACCCAGTAATGGGTCAGACCACGCCTTTTCCATATTCTCAAAGCGGGATTCAGAATTACGTGCAACCACCCCCACCACATTTACCACATCCTCCATCAGCTCAGATGTTTCCGATGCCTGGGCAGTCTCAGCCAAGACTGGACATGCAGGGACGGCAGCAGCCTCTTCCTGGGCAGCCACAGTTCACGACCCCTGTACAGCCTCAATTTTCACCTCAGATGAGGGCCGTCCTCCATCCACAGCCGCCTACTGTCTATCAGCCACAGGGGCAGCCTCCAGGAATGCCTTTTATTAACCAAATGCCACCTCAGCAGCAGTTCCAGCAATTTGCAGTGCAGCCTTCACACCCATCAGTCCAAGCCCCTCCGCACTTAATGCCGCAGCGGTATCCAGTCCCCCACCATGATAATCTGCCTCAGCAGCCTCTCCACACAACATTTCCTGGTGCTCTACCTAGAGCATCTCCCCAGCCGGTACAAGCTATGCCTCCACCCATGAGTCAGCCATCGCCTCAAATTCTACCCCATCCTGCAGTTCCCACAATGCAAGCTCTACCTCCTGGTTCAGCATCTCAAATTACACCGACAATGCCCTTTGTTCCCCCTGCAAGACACACAGTACCCCCTACTAGTGGTTTAATAAATTCAATGCCACCTGGAACTCAAATGCCAATAGGGGCGCCTCAGGCTGCGACTCATCCTCATCATATACAAACTCCTGGAAGCCCTGCTGTGAGCCAGTTACCAGGAGCAGCTATTGTTTCAGGAGCTCCAGCCACTCCTTCTCCAGCACCTTCTCCCCAACCATCCCTGGTTGTCCAACCTCCAGCAGTTCTTTCCTCTACTGTGTCTACCTCCACAGCTATGCCTCAGAGACCACCCCCTACTTTGACACCTGGTACTACACCATTAAGTCAAGGCTCTACTGAACCCGTCTTTCAGCGGCAGAGCTCCACCACAGATGACCTTTTGTCGTCTAGCCCTGAAAGCCAACACGGAGGGTCTAAAACTTCAGTTGGGCAACCATTGTTGCAACCGACTAAGGCTGATTCTAAGGATGGGCAGAAACCCAAGAGCATCCAGCTGATCGAGAATGATCCATATGAAAAGCCGGAACGCATCATGAGGTTGCTGTCTGAGCTTGAACGTTTCCGTGTTGTGGTCGGAGCGCTCGAAAAACCAGTGCCTGGTGCTGCAACCCAGTTGGATTTTATGTGGAAAGAGTTCCAGGATGCCCAAGAGAAGGAGGCTAGACACCTATCCATCGCCATTGCTCGCTGTTATACCATGAAGAACAGGCACCAGGACATTATGCCCTATGACAAAAATCGCATTGTCCTACAAACTGGGAAGGACGATTACATCAATGCTAGTAAGATTGAGGACCTCTCGCCATATTGCCCCACTGTCATTGTCACGCAGGCACCGCTGATAGGGACCGCCTCCGACTTTTGGTTAATGATTTATGAACAGAAGGTCTCGTTGATTGTCATGTTGGTGTCTGACTTGGAGATAGAAAAGGTGAGTGTGTAGAACAGTGGTACATAAGGGGATTTGGTAATGAGAAAATAGGTTGTACATAGAAGTAGCACAAGTGTGAATGAAGCCATAGCTAAATCATGACCACAGTTCTCTGGTCTATTGTGCGTTGACCAAAGCTGGACACCCGCGGGTGTCAAAGGGATTTAATCATTTGACAAAAGATAGTTTGCCCTCCCAATTTATTGCCATAAATAATTGCCTCTGATTCCCGTTTCGTGTGACCCTTGCACAGAAGTGTATCATTTACTAACTGATTTTTAGTTGTATATCCGAGTACTCAATGGAATTTCTATGTCCTGCTCACACTGATGTATTTTTGGTAGTTGGTATCTGCCCTTGAACTTCCATCACTAGATTTGATACGTTTTAGTGCAGGTGATGTCTTCATTGGTTCCAATCCAGATGGTAAATGCTTTTATCACCCATATCATGTGAGAAGGGAGTTAATGGATTATCTCCTAAATGTGTTATAAATTGTTTAAAACAGGATTTATCCTAGACAAGCAAATTGTGATCGATTTATACCTGAACCAACATGATATATTCTTTAATGAGACAAATTTTATCTGGCCTTCCCAGTAATCTTAACATAGCTGGGGGTGAAATATAAACCCATTACTGTACCCTGTACTTGCTGGTAGAATAGCTGGGAGTGAAATGTGCACCCATTGCTGTACCCTTTACTTGCTGGTAGAATTGCTGGGGCAAAATATGCACCCATTTCTGTACCCTGCATTTGCTGGTAGGATTGCTGGGAGTGAAATGTGCACCCATTGCTGTACCCTGTACTTGTAGTATAGCTAGGGGTGAAACTCACAACTATTTGCCATGCCCTGTACTAGCTGATTATTATGTGTACGGTAATTCAAGAAAAAAATTGTTCTGTTCAAGTAAATATATACAATGCTATCCAACAGGAATGCTGTTTGTGTTTTATATTAGGAATATTATATTCTTAATTTAGGGTTTATACAGATGTATAAGACGTGTCCTATGAATCTTGTATGTTAATATGTAACAACCAGGACCTGTAGATAAGTCATCAACAAAACCAATAACAGGAGTCCGTAACTAAATTGCCATTCCATTGAGGTTTCTTTTCAATATAGAGAATATTACATCCTAGGTAAAATTCTGTAATGCACTCCTTATTCTAGACTTGTTTAATTATAATGCTGTTTTTCTATTGTATAATAATAATATTCCCCCATGTTTTCAGCCACTTATATATTTTGTGTGAGTTTGACCAGAGCCGCTGGGCTATGGCTGCCGCTGGACTCTGGCTGCGGGGCGGCTACCGCTGGGCTCTGGCTGCGGGGCGGCTACCGCTGGGCTCTGGCTGCGGGGCGGCTACCGCTGGGCTCTGGCTGCGGGGCGGCTACCGCTGGGCTCTGGCTGCGGGGCGGCTACCGCTGGGCTATGGCTGCCGCTGGGCTATGGCTGCGGTGAGGTGGCTGCCGCTGCGAGTACAGCGCACTAATCTAATTATCTCTTTACAGCAAAAAGTGGTGCGGTATTTCCCAAGCGAGCGTGGTCAGCCTCTGCTACATGGACACATCACTCTGACCCTCACCAGCCACAAAGTGGCCGATACACACGTGGAGCGGGTGATATCCCTGCAATACAAGGACCAAAGCCTGAAACGTTCTATCATCCACCTCCAGTTCACGTCCTGGCCTGAGCTGTATGTACCAGTGACAGAGGCTACATGAATAATGGGCGGGAGTTAGGGGAGGGGGGTCCTGCAGAGAAGGCTTAGGTCCCTCGCTGACTTTGTCAGGCCTGTATATCTGTAAAGGAAAGGGGAAGACAACAGAGCATTATGCTGGGTGTTTACAGGGGATGTGGGACGGTAATTGGGACTGTGTACACGTTTCTGAGTAGTCTTGTCTTTTAGGGGACTCCCTGACAGTAAAGGACACCTGTTGCGTTTCATCCAGGATGTGCATAAACACTACTTACACCAGCGTCCCCTTCACACGCCCATCGTGGTGCACTGCAGGTAAACCCTCTTCCCACATGACTCTAAATGAGCAGTCCCTAGATTATTACATGTAATGCTACACTTGATCTCTTGTAGCTCTGGGGTGGGGCGGACCGGGGCCTTCTGCCTCCTATATGCCGCCGTTCAGGAAGTGGAGGCCGGCAATGGTATCCCTGACCTGGCGGAGCTGGTGAAGAAGATGAGACAGCAGAGGAAGCATATGCTGCACGAGAAGGTGCTGGAACCCTCTGTTATGTGATGTGGCTTCTAGAGCTGCTTTCCCATTGATGTGTGTGTCACTATCTCCTCTGTGCCTCCCTAATATAGATACACCTGAAGTTCTGCTATGAGGCGGTTCTAAAGCACGCTGAACAGGTTCTGCAGCGACACGGGGTCTGCACCCCCTCCTCCAACAAGCCACAGCACAGTTCTACACAAAAGGTCTGTACCTGAAACAGAGTGAGTACCGCCTTTGTCTGGTGGTGATCGGGGTGCAGCCGTGACTGCAGAGACAGGAGACTGGGCGGCTGGGGGGAGGATTTGCCGTCGGTAGATCACCTTGATATGAGGTCTAACCAGTAACGTTTGTGATTTTCATTCCAGCTGTATAACCTGCAAGATCCGCAGGACATTGTGCTTGGCGGAGACATGCCCATCAGCTCAATCCAAGCTACCATCGCAAAGCTGAGTATAAGACCCTGCTCGGGCAGCCCTGAGAGTACCAACCATTGCCACCCAGCGCCGTTACAAGACCCGTTCCTAAACGAGCAGCTGTCAAGTGAGATCCTGCAGCTTGTGCTTCCCTCCAGTTCCTCGCAGCCAGATCTAACCGCGCAAATAATCCCTGAGCCGCAATCATCTCCCATCCATTCCCAGGCTGCCGCAAATGGCCCTACCAGCGGCGTTACCGCGGAATCGATCAACCACAGTGCCCCCATCTCTGCCGAGGCCGTGCCGAGTCCAGAGCACGTTCCCGCTCCTACGCCTCTGTCGTCCTCATCCTCCTCACTCAACCTGCTGGCCTCTATGACCCCTGAGGCCTTCAGCCTGGACAGCTCTCAGCGAGGAAAGCAGAAGATGAACAAGAATAGCTTTCTCCAGCCACAGAACGGAGGGGGCCTGGCACGGGGTGAGAAAACGGGCGATGACCCTCTGAATATGCTGGACCCATTGTGGACACTGAATAAAACATAGTCCGCGCGGAGACCTCTGGACAATGGCATCCTTTCCATCAGACCACAGGTTTAGGCACCGTACTCTCTCCCCTCCGGGTCTATGACGACATAAATACTGTATCGTAGATCGACTACACTCCCCTGGACTCTCATTGCTGCCTTAACATGACACTAGACCGGTGCTGGCTGACCTTATGGGCTTACCATGGAAACGGTGCCAATACGCCGGTAAGAACCAAGTCACCGGACAATGGCCTACTCCTTACCTGAGAGTAACAGGTACTTCCCAAATGCTTATCACCTGGCCCAAGGACGGCCCGCCCAGCTCAAGCCAACATTGCAAATGTAGCATCAGGGTGATCGGCCTGTGGTGGCCCTCACCAGCTGGCTCTGCTTAGGGTGGGGACCCAGGTTCAGTGGGATAATGCTGCCTTACATAGGGAGGTCCCCTCTTATGTCTGTGTCTAGGTGACCATTTGCAGTAGTGCTCTATCGGTTGCTTGCGTCCTGGTGATGGATCTTGTATTCATGAAGACTGCTAGAACTTGGAAACACAGTAACAGTATAAGGGAGAAGACATCGCCCCAGACAAGTAGTAAGCATTCAGTAACATTTATAAACTATTCGGAGGGAAGCTTCGCTTGTTTCAAAGTACCCACCTGCATATACATAGCCCAGCTTCCATTAGCACAATGCATCACTGGGTGTAGTACCATCTTATCACCTGCAGGGTCCAGTAAGGAGTGACTAGACTGGACCCAAGGGGGACATCGCAGAGGAAGCTGATCGGACTCCTGGTCCTACACTAGTGCATTAAGAAGCTTTAATACGTGTAATAGCACATTCTCTCCAGCATGTGGGGAAATGACGACTTCTTCTGGGCACTGAAAGGTTACTATGCATTGGAAGCATAGATCTGATTGGCCGCAATGATATTCTTGCGACCCGCTGACCTGACAGAGAAGATGCATTCACCTGGACACACCGTACGGTCGGCTGCACGCCCATGATTGTGCCGCTGAGGCGTGTAGCTGTCGCCAGTTGATTACTGTGTACACGGTGACCATGTACGTCTGATCTGGCTTCGTGTTTCAGCCCTTCCCTGCTTCTGTCTGTGATTTTCCTTCTACAAACGGTTGTAGTAATACATTAATTGTCACCATTGCAGCTCTGAAATTCCTAGGACACCTTTGTATAGTTAGACCATCCCGTACATGCATGAAATGTGTCAGCTGACAGCAGTGTAGTGTCTTGATTCGTTTTCTTGTTGCCATAGTAATCAGCCAGTACTTAAAGGTGCGGTCCTACTTTTTAAAACTAAACCGTTTCTCCAGCTCTCGATATCCAATCTTCTACGGTTATCAAGATTGAAAAAAAATACTCGATTGTTGCAACTTTGTACTCTTGTTTAATTCTCTGCATATCCCTCAAATACTATGTGAATATTATAATATGTATTTTACAACCGTTTGATTGTCATGCCCCCATATGTACAGTATGAATAAGCATATTTTAAATTATAAAATAAATATTAAAAACAAAAAAATTCTGCCTTTTTTTTACATTCCCTTTTCTCTCACTAATGGCCGAATGGGACTGCAGCTTTAAATAATTGACCGTCCGGTCTCGTATGGGAGAGTTGTATATGAAATCTCACAGATAACAATGTGCGGAATTTAGATTAAGCTTATGGCACCTCCGCATTATGGACTTTCCAGTACCCAGTATGAAATGGGGTGGAGAGGATGATACTGTAACATCTTGTACCATGCACAGTGTTTGGATATATCCTATTATCTAGCGTTCTTTGCCGGGTGGGGCTGTAGCGGTGACTTTACTGATGTCACCAGAAAATAAATAATGCACAGATGTCTCAGGGGAGGGTAAGTCCCTGTACACTTGGGCAGGATGGGTATTGTGTGAAATACCAAAGCCCACTGAGATCAGGGCCAGTGTTCCCTCTAAGCTGTGCGCGCGCACACAACTCGACGAGCATGCGCACAGACATTACAACAGAGCGCACAAAGCAGCAGTGGTCCCTTTTTGCAGTTGTGGACTCAATGAATGTGTGTTTCACCCATTAACTACATTCTGTGCTGTGATTTCAATGTTTAATATCATTTTGAAGTAAAGTTAATGCACAAAAATTGAAATTTCCTTCCAAAGTTGCACAGCCAAAATCTTTTGCCGCACACAACCTTTGTCAAATTAGAGGGAACATTGATCAGGGCACGGGTGCCCTCTCCTGGGGTAGATGGGCACCTCCAAACACACAGCAGCCAGTAAACAGAACAGAAATACACAAATTATTGAGAGCGCATATGAACCAGTAAAAAATTAAACCTTTATTAAAAACAACAGTATTAGACACTTAAAATGGTAGATACCATAATTAGGTAATAAAATATGGGCAATAATCCCTTATAGTAGGCAAGGTCCTATGGACCAGAGTCCTCGGACTAATTAAGTCTCCAATTGAATTTCCATTGAGTAGGGAATAAACAGTATAAGTTCCAGAAATATTGATCTCACCACTCGTTGTATTAGCGCATGAATGTCCTTGTAGTTCCACAAAGGTGGTCCGGAGCTTACCGGGTCAGTTGTTTGGCCGCTGGGTTGGATAGGCTCCAAGGGGGGATCTGCAATATGCGGTCCTCGGACGCTGCGGTCGATGTTGTAATCGCTGTGTCAGGAGGAGATGGTTACCGCCTGCAGCTTGGAAGCCCTCAGTGCCGCACGTCAGTGGTTTGACGGGCGCTGGATATCACAACCCGCCGCTCTAGTCCTCCGCTGAAAAAGTATTTATTGCAGAGTGATTTTATCCTGTTGGTATGGTGGCGTGGGAGAACACCAGTCCAGGGTTTTCGTAGCAATCTAGTTGTGGCTGGTTCTATCATTTATTTATTTTATTTATTAACAGTTTCTTATATAGCGCAGCATATTCCGTTGCGCTTTACAAAGGGGACAGTGATACAACAAAACAGGGTATTTACAGACAGTCAGAGGTAGGAGGGCCCTGCTCGCAAGCTTACAATCTATAGGGAAATAGGCATTGATACATAAGGATAGATACTGTATTCTTTATTGCATCGATTCCACCAGAACGCAAGGTTCTGTGACTGGTTCTGGAATTTGATAAGCTGCCTGAAGAGATGAGTCTTCAGGGAATGCTTATAGGTTTGGAGACTGGAGGAGAGTCTTATTGTGCTTGGGAGGGCATTCCACAGAGTGGGTGCAGCCCGTAGAAAGTCCTGCAGTCGGGAATGGGAGCGAGTAATGAGTGTGGATCATGCAGTACACACAACACTAACTGGGAACAAGCTTAACCAATTAGATTCCCTGTCCATGGTAGGACCTGATGCCCCTACCACATACCGCTATTATCAGACTCTTAAGGTGTAGGCACTAATTAGCCGGTCAGGCTGAAGGCCTAAAGACCCAAAACGGGCCTTGTAGTTGGAGCCTTTCCTTCTCTCTTGCATCCGCACCCCAGGAACTCTTATCTGGCTTTTATCAGCAGAGCGACCATAGACACAGAATTTGACCGCAGATAAGAAAGACATAGGCCAGAAACCAGAGACAACTCCCATTTATTACCAGTGCTTCTGTCACAGGCATGCAGTTATCATTACCGCGGCCAGGGTCCCGGCAGTACAATTCCCAGTAGGATGGTCTTAACGAAAATAGGCGCATAGTCTCATTTTTTGTACCCTTGTGTTACAATTTGCATGTGAAAGGGTCTGTCCAGTTTGACACACGTACGTCTTACGTTGACACTGATTCTGTGCCCACTATACTGATAGTTTTGGAAACTAGAACCAGAAGTAAATACTTGAGTCGGGATTGGTTCTAAATTACGGTGGTCGGAATCCCGGCGTTCAAAATCCCGACCACCGAAATCCTGACAAGGGAGGGGACGTGGATCGCCCCCCCTTGCGGGCTCGCTACGCTCTGCACACTAATTTATTCTCCCTCTATGGGTGTCGTGGACACCCACAGAGGGAGAAAGTGTCGGGATTCCGACCGCCGGGATTGTAACTGCATCCCCTTGAGTCTTGTAAAATACATTTTTTCATGATGTGGAGAGAGAATTTTTCCTGTGCTTGTCAGACTTCCTGTGTGTTATCTGGGGGGTTTGGAGAGGAACGTGTCGGTTTGCACGGGGCAGTCCTTCCAGTGACATAGACACAACGATAACGCTGTTCTGTCATGCAGTGCAGCATTGTTTAATCCTTCTGTCCCATGCTCACACTGACATCATTGCCAATCATACTGTACGTGTCTATATGTTGTGTTCTATCTCTGTCAGGAGGGGGCGCTAGCGTCTGTTGTACTGCAGTATTTTGCCACTGTTGTGCTTCTGTGTAAAGTATAGGCTTTGCTCATGCTCCAATGCACATCAGGGTTAGGGCACCACTATACCACACCCTAAATTAGAACCACTAAATACCACTATAACGGGCAACGTAACAAAAGTTAAATCAAAATATGAATTGCCTTGGTTTATATATAGAACATGATCCCCTCGTAGAATAATTATACACTACAAGAAGCGGTTCCCTGCCGACCTCAGGAGTACTGACTGGAGAGTCCACGAATGACTGGAGGTGAGAACACTACCCCTGTGACGCACCTAAGCGGCACCGTGCCAGGGCACCACCAGCCCTGTGCCAGCAGAGACAGACAATTCAAAGGGGCTTCTAATATGGTGGAGTGTCACACCCGCAGCCTAAACCCTTACCCCCTTCCCTGGCCGCACGCTATCCCGCCCCACATACTCACCGATTGGGATGACGGCTGTCAGCATCCTGATGTTTTCCATGTTCTGACGCGGTACACTGAATGCCGACATCCTGACCCGCTGGGATGACTCCATGGTAGCCCCAGGGAGACAGGTGGAAGCACTACCTAGTTATCTAGTGTCAGCACCTATGATGGCCATTCTGCTGTAAGGATCATGTCCGTTCCGGAGTAAACGGAACACAAAGCATTAATAGCTGCTGGGGGAACATTTCATTTAATACAACTATAATGATCTTTTCCACGGCCTGGGGGCTGTATGTGAGTTACATTATTATTATTATTGCAGAGAGACGTGGACGTGGATTACATTGAGGCATGCTGTGAGAAGGAAGGCCGGCTCGCACACAATCAGGTATGTCTATGGATAGTGTCACCGTAACCCTAGGCTGAAGCCGTATAATATAATGTACGTTTCTATGTATCCTAATATACAGTTGTGCTCATAAGTTTACATACCCTAGCAGCAGAATATGTGATTTTCTGGCCATTTGTCAGAGAATATGAATGATAACTCACAAACCTTTCTGTCACTCATGGTTAGTGGTTGGGTGACGCCATTTATTGTCCAACAACTGTGTTTACTCTTTTTATATCATAATGACAACAGAAACTGCCCAAATGACCCTGATCAAAAGTTTACATACCCCAGTTCTTAATACCATGTATTGCCCCCTTTAACATCAATGACAGCTTGAAGTCTTGTGGTAGTTGTGGATGAGGCTCTTTATTTCCTCAGATGGTAAAGCTGCCCGTTCTTCTTGGCAAAAAGCCTCCAGTTCCTGTAAATTCTTGGGCCGTCTTGCATGAGCTGCACATTTGAGATCTCCCCAGAGTGGCTCAATGATACTGAGGTCAGGAGACAGAGATGGCCACTCCAGTACCTTCACTTTATTCTGCTGTAGCCAATGACCGGTAGACTTGGCCTTGTGTTTTGGATCATTGTCATGTTGGAATGTCCAAGTACGTCCCATGTGCAGCTTCCGGGCTGATGAGTGCAAATTTTCCTCCCAGTATTTTCTGATAACATGCTGCATTCATCTTACCATCACTTTTGATCACGTTCCCAGTTCCTTTGTAGATCACACATCCCCAAAGCATCAGCGATCCACCTCCGTGTTTCACAGTAGGAATGGTGCACTGTACCTTTCATCATAGGCCTTGTTGACTCCTCTACAAATGTAATGTTTATGGTTGTGGCCAAAAGGTTCAATTTTGGTCTCATCACTTTGTTCCAGGAGTTTTGAGGCTTGTCTCTGTGCTGTTTGGAGTACTGTAAGCGAGATGCTTTGTGGAATTTGCGTAGTAATGGCTTTCTTCTGGCGACTCGACCATGCAGCCATTTTCTTCAAATGCCTCCATATTGTGCATCTTGAAACAACCGCACCACTTTTTTTCAGAGAGTCCTGTATTTTAGCTGAAGTTATTTCTGGATTTTTCTTTGCATCGTGAACAATTTTCCTGGCAGTTGCGGCTGAAATCTTTGTTGGTCTACCTGACCGTGATTTGGTTTCCACAGAATCCCTCATGTTCCACTTCTTAATTAGAGTTTGAACACTGCTGATTGGCATTCTCAATTGCTCGGATTTCTTTTTACATCCCTTTCCTGTTTTATACAGTTACCTTTAGCAACCATTCAAACCTATTTGTGTCAACTTGTGTGCATGTTATGAGGCCAAAATCTCCAGGGTATGTAAACTTTTGATCAGGGTCATTTGGGTAGTTTCTGTTGTCATTATGATTCAAAAAGAGTAAACACAGTTGTGTGACAATGACTGGCGTCACCCAACCACTGACCATGAGTGACAGAAACGTTTGTGAGTTATCATTCATATTCTCTGACAAATGGCCAGAAGATCACACATTCTGCTGCTGGGGTATGTAAACTTGTGAGTTGCTGACGAGTGCTGCTTCATATATACAGTATTATATAATACACATATAACAGGAGAGTGTGCAATGATACAGGAGCCCGCGGTTCCCCCTCCCGCCGCCGGGTGTCGCTGTGGCCGCACTGGTGACAGGAGGACGGGGCGGGCGATGCCGGGTGAGAGGGGAAGGGTGAGGGGTTGCGGGGCGGCGCTGTACGGTGTGTGCCGGATATTACCACTCGCTGCTCTCCGGAGACGGCACGGGCACCGGACGGATCTGACATCTCCGGTCTCCCGCCTTCCAGGTAACCCCACCCACCCGGCGGCGCCATTACACCCGTGCATGTGTTACGTCACCATGTGCAGCATGACGCAACCCCGTGTGAGAGGGACATGCTGACGTACTTCATATGGGGGTCTGCTCACTACTATCGCTAGTACATGTGAGGGGGATACAGGGGCTGCTCACTACTATCACTAGTACATGTGAGGGGGATACAGGGTCTGCTCACTACTATCACTAGTACATGTGAGGGGGATACAGGGTCTGCTCACTACTATCACTAGTGCATGTGAGGGGGATACAGGGTCTGCTCACTATTCTCACTAGTACACGTGAGGGGGATACAGGGTCTGCTCACTACTATCACTAATACATGTGAGGGGGATACAGGGGCCGCCCACTACTATCACTAGTACATGTGAGGGGGATACAGGGGCCGCTCACTACTATCACTAGTACATGTGAGGGGGATACAGGGTCTGCTCACTACTATCACTAGTACATGTGAGGCCGGGATACAGGGTCTGCTCACTATTATCACTAGTACATGTGAGGGGGATACAGGGGCCGCCCACTACTATCACTAGTACATGTGAGGGGGATACAGGGGCCGCTCACTACTATCACTAGTACATGTGAGGGGGATACAGGGTCTGCTCACTACTATCACTAGTACAGGTGAGGGGGATACAGGGTCTGCTCACTACTATCACTAATACATGTGAGGCCGGGTCTGCTCACTACTATCACTAATACATGTGAAGGGGTACAGGGTCTGCTCACTACTATCACTAGTACATGTGAGGGGGATACAGGGCCCGTTCACTATTATCACTAGTACATGTGAGGGGGATACAGGGTCTGCTCACTACTATCACTAGTACATGTGAGGCCGGGATACAGGGTCTGCTCACTACTATCACTAGTACATGTGAGGGGGATACAGGGTCTGCTCACTACTATCACTAGTACATGTGAGGGGGATACAGGGGCCGCTCACTACTATCACTAGTACATGTGAAGGGGATACAGGGTCTGCTCACTACTATCACTAGTACATGTGAGGGGGATACAGGGTCTGCTCACTACTATTACTAGTACATGTGAGGGGGATACAGGGTCTGCTCACTACTATCACTAGTACATGTGAGGGGGATACAGGGTCTGCTCACTACTATCACTAGTGCATGTGAGGGGGATACAGGGTCTGCTCACTATTCTCACTAGTACACGTGAGGGGGATACAGGGTCTGCTCACTACTATCACTAATACATGTGAGGGGGATACAGGGGCCGCCCACTACTATCACTAGTACATGTGAGGGGGATACAGGGGCCGCTCACTACTATCACTAGTACATGTGAGGGGGATACAGGGTCTGCTCACTACTATCACTAGTACATGTGAGGCCGGGATACAGGGTCTGCTCACTATTATCACTAGTACATGTGAGGGGGATACAGGGGCCGCCCACTACTATCACTAGTACATGTGAGGGGGATACAGGGGCCGCTCACTACTATCACTAGTACATGTGAGGGGGATACAGGGTCTGCTCACTACTATCACTAGTACATGTGAGGGGGATACAGGGTCTGCTCACTACTATCACTTATACATGTGAGGCCGGGTCTGCTCACTACTATCACTAATACATGTGAAGGGGTACAGGGTCTGCTCACTACTATCACTAGTACATGTGAGGGGGATACAGGGCCCGTTCACTATTATCACTAGTACATGTGAGGGGGATACAGGGTCTGCTCACTACTATCACTAGTACATGTGAGGCCGGGATACAGGGTCTGCTCACTACTATCACTAGTACATGTGAGGGGGATACAGGGTCTGCTCACTACTATCACTAGTACATGTGAGGGGGATACAGGGGCCGCTCACTACTATCACTAGTACATGTGAAGGGGATACAGGGTCTGCTCACTACTATCACTAGTACATGTGAGGGGGATACAGGGTCTGCTCACTACTATTACTAGTACATGTGAGGGGGATACAGGGTCTGCTCACTACTATCACTAATACATGTGAGGGGTACAGGGGCCGCTCACTACTATCACTAGTACATGTGAGGGGGTACAGGGGCCGCTCACTATTACCACTAGTACATGTGAGAGAGGATACAGGGTCCCGCTCACTACTATCACTAGTACATGTGAGGGGGATACAGGGTCTGCTCACTATTATCACTAGTACATGTGAGGGGTATACATGGGCCGCTCACTACTATCACTAGTACATGTGAGGGGGATACAGGGGCCGCTCACTATTATCACTAGTACATGTGAGGGGGATACAGGGGCTGCTCACTATTATCACTAGTACATGTGAGGGAGATACAGGGGCTGCTCACTACTATCACTAGTACATGTGAGGGGTTACAGGGGCTGCTCACTACTATCACTTGTACATGTGAGGGGTTAAAGGGGCCGCTCACTACTATCACTAGTACATGTGAGGGGGATACAGGGCCCGTTCACTATTATCACTAGTACATGTGAGGGGGATACAGGGGCTGCTTACTGTTATCACTAGTACATGTGAGGGGGTACAGGGGCCTCTTACTACTATCACTAGTACATGTGAGGGGGTACAGTGGCCGCTCACTATTACCACTCATACATGTGAGGGGGGTACAGGGGCTGCTCACTATTACCACTAGTAAATGTGAGGGGGGTACAGGGGCTGCTCACTATTGCCACTAGTACATGTGAGGGGGATACAGGGGCCGCTCACTATTATCACTAGTGATTTTGAGTGTTATGATCTCTTCTGACATTGTTACGACTGGAGAGTAATGGGGGGTCTGTGCCTGGGACGGCATTATCTGCTCCCTTGGGGGCCGTTACCTGAATAGCTCCAGGCTGTTGACCCTGCAGAACAGACAGCGGCTATGGCTCCTTACATCTGTCCCTGGGAATGATGCTTATTACTGTATATATGTACATGGAGGCAGATGATTATACAGAGAATGCGTTCCAGAGCATAGTGCCCGTATTGTGAGTCTTCCAGCGGGCGCCATGTGCCCTGACAGCCAGTGATGTGTGTATATGTCTGATAATATGGTTGGAGGAACACAGTGCATTGGACTTGTCCCATATGATTGGGTAGTTTGCATGTCTGTTTGATGGCTGGGTAGCGGATCCAGATCAGCGATGTAACGACACACTCCAGGCACATGTGTGTGAGGACGCTAATTCGAAGCGCAGGCGAGATTTATACCTGACATGATATTACAGATTCGGTCACTGAAGCGCTGTGTACTACTGATTAGTGCTTAGGCAGGGAAAATGTATACAACCAGTATACGCACACCGTGTAGACATGGACGTCTGCAATCAGTATATCCAAATTATGTAGACAGTGAACATATTGACAAATCATAAGATCGACAACCAAAATGTAAACATGGTCAAAATATTGACAGTTGTAATAAAATAGCCGGCGTATCTGACACCTCTGTGATCCGGTGGGTTAGACGGTGCTAATAGCCGGCGTATCTGACACCTCTGTGATCTGGTGGGTTAGATGGTGCTAATAGCCGGCGTATCTGACACCTCTGTGATCTGGTGGGTTAGATGGTGCTAATAGCCGGTGTATCTGACACCTCTGTGATCCGGTGCGTCAGATGGTGCTAATAGCCGGCGTATCTGACACCTCTGTGATCCGCTGGGTCAGACGGTGCTAATAGGCGGCGTATCTGACACCTCTGTGATCTGGTGGGTCAGACGGTGCTAATAGCCGGCGTATCTGACACCTCTGTGATCCGGTGGGTTAGATGGTGCTAATAGCCGGCGTATCTGACACCTCTGTGATCCGGTGGGTCAGATGGTGCTAATAGCCGGCGTATCTGACACCTCTGTGATCTGGTGGGTCAGACGGTGCTAATAGCCGGCGTATCTGACACCTCTGTGATCCGGTGGGTTAGATGGTGCTAATAGCCGGCGTATCTGACACCTCTGTGATCCGGTGGGTCAGATGGTGCTAATAGCCGGCGTATCTGACACCTCTGTGATCCGGTGGGTTAGATGGTGCTAATAGCCGGCGTATCTGACACCTCTGTGATCCGGTGGGTTAGATGGTGCTAATAGCCGGCGTATCTGACACCTCTGTGATCCGGTGGGTTAGATGGTGCTAATAGCCGGCGTATCTGACACCTCTGTGATCCGGTGGGTTAGATGGTGCTAATAGCCGGCGTATCTGACACCTCTGTGATCTGGTGCGTCAGACGGTGCTAATAGCCGGCGTATCTGACACCTCTGTGATCCGGTGGGTTAGATGGTGCTAATAGCCGGCGTATCGGACACCTCTGTGATCCGCTGGGTTAGATGGTGCTAATAGCCGGCGTATCTGACACCTCTGTGATCCGGTGGGTTAGATGGTGCTAATAGCCGGCGTATCGGACGCCTCTGTGATCCGGTGCGTTAGATGGTGCTAATAGCCGGCGTATCGGACGCCTCTGTGATCTGGTGGGTTAGATGGTGCTAATAGCCGGTGTATCTGACACCTCTGTGATCCGGTGGGTTAGATGGTGCTAATAGCCGGCGTATCTGACGCCTCTGTGATCTGGTGGGTTAGATGGTGCTAATAGCCGGCGTATCTGACACCTCTGTGATCCGGTGGGTCAGACGGTGCTAATAGCCGGCGTATCTGACACCTCTGTGATCCGGTGGGTCAGACGGTGCTAATAGCCAGCGTATCTGACACCTCTGTGATCCGGTGGGTCAGACGGTGCTAATAGCCGGCGTATCTGACACCTCTGTGATCCGCTGGGTTAGATGGTGCTAATAGCCGGCGTATCGGACGCCTCTGTGATCCGGTGCGTTAGATGGTGCTGATAGCCGGCGTATCGGACGCCTCTGTGATCCGGTGGGTTAGATGGTGCTAATAGCCGGTGTATCTGACACCTCTGTGATCCGGTGGGTTAGACGGTGCTAATAGACGGGATAGATGATGGTAATAGCGGGGATAATGAGAATTGTTAACATTATTGTTCTTTACTTTAGGCCTATATGTCCCAGTAAGCCCACCACCGCATAATGGCACTTGTAGAACCATAACTGTCAGCATGCCTGGACATTAAGGATGCGATGAGAGCTGTAAAAAAAAAGAAGAAATACTAAAATAAACACAAGACTTACTCTCAGAATGTTATAGTATTTTATTTTGGAAAAAACCCTGTTCCCCACACAGCCCCCGCTCCCCACAGAATCCAGGAATCCCATGTAGACCACAGGGGGATACAACTGACCGTATGTCACAGGAGTACAGACTTATGCAGACAAAGTAACAGTGTCACATAATGACAGTGTGCAGTAATTATGTAAGGAAGTCGGGGGAGGGAGGGCCCTGCTCACACGGCCTTACAGTATAAAGGGGATATGGGTGGACATAGGCAGGTCGTCTGTGTTTGGTCTGGTCTGCCTCACTTCTGTGTATATAATGACTGGGCCGGGTGGGGCTTTTCCACATAACGTAGAAAGCTAATACACGCTGCACACTACGGCTGAATGGCCCCATTCTGTACAATACAGGTTATATGCCGTGCACAGCAGAGCCATCTATCTGTCCTGCAGAGCCGGATGCCCAACGCTGCGCTGCATGCACCTGACAGCATCACATGCAAAGCAGATGGAAAGCGGCTGCCAGGTCCCGGGAAGGAACCGGTGCTGTATACTCAGATGGTATATTAAGCCTGGTGATAACACACCAGCCAATCAACTCCTAATGGGGCCTACACACGTAGCGATGTCAGGCCATTTCATCAGCGATGTTTCTCAGAAAATGGCCCTACATTGCTTTGTGTGTAGGGGCCCCGTAGGACACTGGCCCTGACAGATCACTCAGCACACATCACTGCCACATCGCTAGTGGTTGGCGTTGCTACCTCATAGCACTGCAGTCATAGGTTTTATACTGACTGGTCCCATTTGGTGTGGAGTTTGCATGTTCTCCTGGGTTTCTATGTTCCGATGCATAATCCAGTTGCCTTTGACACTCCATAAACAGCAGTCAATGTTGTAAGTCCTGTGTGGTGCGGCCTCCATGATTTGGACTGCGCTCCCAGCACATCCCACAGATGCTTCATCAGACTGGGAGCTGGGGGATTGGAGGCCGAGTCAGCACCTTGTGCTTTCTGCCATGTTCCTGTGTGGGGTGCAGCCGGGCGCATTATCCTGCTGAGACTACTGCCAGGAATGGCGGCACTAGTAACACCACATGGCAGGAGCTGCAGTCTGGTGCCAGTTTCCTCCGTTGCTCCCTGGGGCCAGTATGGGTACTCTGCCTGCTTCTGTGGGTGCGCACAACTTACAAGTAAGTGATTATATTTATTTATTTATTTACAGTTTCTTATATAGCGCATCAGATTCCGTTACATCGTCTTATATAGCGCAGCAGATCCTGTTACAGTGTTTTATATAGAGCAGCAGATTCCGTTAGTGTCTTATATAGCGCAGCAGATTCCGTTACAGCGTCTTATATAGCGCAGCAGATTCCGTTACAGCGTCTTATATAGCGCAGCAGATTCCGTTACAGTGTCTTATATAGCGCAGCAGATTCCGTTACAGCGTCTTATATAGCGCAGCAGATTCCGTTACAGCGTCTTATATAGCGCAGCAGATTCCGTTACAGTGTCTTATATAGCGCAGCAGATTATGTTACAGCGTCTTAAGGTGCCCACAGACGCTACAATTGTACTGTGCTATGCGTTTTTGTCTGTACAATGGTTCTATACAATTTTTCTTCCAGCTTGCGATGCGATGTGCACTTGGATGCATGCGATGCGATGTGATGAACCCATGTTTGTAATGTTAATTTTCAGATGTAGTCTAAAAAGTACGTGCAGCACGTACTTTTTTAGACATACAATATCGGACTCCCGGGAACGCGCATCGCGTCGCACAAGCCCATAAACACCATCCAATAATTGTACATAAGATGCAATTTGTGCTTAAAAAGTACAAAACGCATTCGATAATTGATGCGTCTGTGGGCACCTTTATATAGCGCAGCAGATTCCGTTACAGCGTCTTATATAGCACAGCAGATTCCGTTACAGCGTCTTATATAGCGCAGCAGATTCCATTACAGCGTCTTATATAGCGCAGCAGATTCCGTTACAGCGTCTTATATAGCGCAGCAGATTCCGTTACAGCGTCTTATATAGCGCAGCAGATTCCGTTACAGCGTCTTATATAGCGCAGCAGATTCCATTACAGCGTCTTATATAGCGCAGCAGATTCCATTACAGTTTCTTATATAGCGCAGCAGATTCCGTTACAGCGTCTTATATAGCGCAGCAGATTCCATTACAGTTTCTTATATAGCGCAGCAGATTTCGTTACAGCGTCTTATATAGCGCAGCGGATTCCGTTACAGCGTCTTATATAGCGCAGCAGATTCCGTTACAGTGTCTTATATAAGACAGCAGATTCCGTTACAGAGTCTTATATAGCGCAGCAGATTCCGTTACAGTGTCTTATATAGCGCAGCAGATTCCGTTACAGTGTCTTATATAGCGCAGCAGATTCCGTTACAGTGTCTTATATAGCGCAGCAGATTCCGTTACAGCGTCTTATATAGCGCAGCAGATTCCGTTACAGCGTCTTATATAGCGCAGCAGATACCGTTACAGCGTCTTATATAGAGCAGCAGATTCCGTTACAGTGTCTTATATAGCGCAGCAGATTCCGTTACAGCGTCTTATATAGCGCAGCAGATTCCGTTACAGCGTCTTATATAGCGCAGCAGATACCGTTACAGCGTCTTATATAGAGCAGCAGATTCCGTTACAGTGTCTTATATAACGCAGCAGATTCCGTTGCGCTTTACAATAGTAGACAGTGATAAAACAAACTGGGTAACAACAGACAGACTTGAAGGTAGGTGGGCCCTGCTGCAAGCTTACAATCTATAGGGACATAGGAGGGAAACACAAGGACAGGCACCAGTAATAGCATAGCAGTCCCACCAAGTTACAAGTCCAGAAGGGAAGCTATATAATACATAAGTGCCTCAGAGGGTTATGGGTGCGGTATATAAATATGATAGGCTTGCCTGAAGAGGTGAGTTTTCAGGGTTATAAAACGTTATTCATTTCAATAGAAAGACATACAATACTGAGAGATCTTACAATATGTCTTAAGATATGACAGCTGTTCGGTTGAGCGCTGGTACTGTATATGCGCCAGTGTGTACCCAGCATTACACTTTCAGAACCGATTGCTTGTTTGCTGCCTTATGTACAATGTAACAAGATTATTAGTCTTCACTTCCTCTGTCACATTGTCTGTCTGTGACATTGTTACTGACCCTCAGCACAGGGGACACAAGGATATCAATCAGGTGTCACCTGTACTGCAGGCTTGTTGGACAGTTCTCCCAGGTAATCCCTAATTGTGTGATTACAGCAGTCAGGGTATTGTGTGTACACACATTTATCTGGTAATGTGACTGCATGAATAACCGGCACCCCCCTGCCCCCTCCCTGATTACATGCATTCCATCATAGAAGTAGTGTTTGTATATTTTGTTGAGTGAGTCCCGCCACAGTTCCCTGCTGCCTGTGGTGCACTCAGCTGGTGTCAGCCAGGTTATACTATTCCTGGTACACACCCCTGGGGCTCATGTCCTCCAGGGGAGAAGTAAATGTGCCTATTGGTTGTACAGCAAGGTGCGTGAGGAATGTGTACAGCGCTTTGCACACTTACAACATGCTCTTACATGCCCACAGTCTAAGATCATTCCCAGGGATACCCTGCTGCTCAGCAGGTGCCTGGAGACTGCATTCTCCTGGGGGGGGGGCACGATTACCCAACTGCAATCGGTAAATACTTGCACAACAGAGGGACACGCTCAGAGCCGTCCATCTCTGTACATGGTGACAGAGGAAGGGGCAGATGGGACTGTGCGGAGATAACCAGGCTGCAAGGAAGGATATTCCAAACCATTGAGTCATGTGACAGTGGTTGTCATGGTAGTCACATGGCTGCATTCTGTTAATCGTTCATTTCACAGCAGAAAGTCTCTCCGATTTTCCTGGATTTTCAGATGTCCCCTTCTGTCTCCTAACTCGGCTATCCACATAAGTGCGCGATGCTCCCTGATATCACACGTATGGCATGGTGCGCGATGCTCCCTGATATCACACGTATGGCATGGTGCGCGATGCTCCCTGATATCACACGTATGGCATGGTGCGCGATGCTCCCTGATATCACACGTGTAGCATGGTGCGCGATGCTCCCTGATATCACACGTGTGGCATGGTGCGCGATGCTCCCTGATATCACACGTGTGGCATGGTGCGCGATGCTCCCTGATATCACACGTATGGCATGGTGCGCGATGCTCCCCGATATCACACGTGTGGCATGGTGCGTGATGCTCCCCGATATCACACGTGTGGCATGGTGCGCGATGCTCCCTGATATCACACGTATGGCATGGTGCGCGATGCTCCCTGATATCACACGTATGGCATGGTGCGCGATGCTCCCTGATATCACACGTGTGGCATGGTGCGCGATGCTCCCTGATATCACACGTATGGCATGGTGCGCGATGCTCCCCGATATCACACGTATGGCATGGTGCGCGATGCTCCCCGATATCACACGTATGGCATGGTGCGCGATGCTCCCCGATATCACACGTATGGCATGGTGCGCGATGCTCCCCGATATCACACGTCTGGCATGGTGCGCGATGCTCCCCGATATCACACGTGTGGCATGGTGCGCGATTCTCCCCGATATCACACGTGTGGCATGGTGCGCGATGCTCCCCGATATCACACGTGTGGCATGGTGCGCGATGCTCCCCGATATCACACGTGTGGCATGGTGCGCGATGCTCCCTGATATCACACGTGTGGCATGGTGCGCGATGCTCCCTGATATCACACGTGTGGCATGGTGCGCGATGCTCCCTGATATCACACGTATGACCTGGTGCGCGATGCTCCCTGATATCACACGTATGGCATGGTGCGCGATGCTCCCTGATATCACACGTATGGCATGGTGCGCGATGCTCCCTGATATCACACGTGTGGCATGGTGCGCGATGCTCCCTGATATCACACGTCTTGCATGGCGCGCGATGCTCCCTGATATCACACGTGTGGCATGGCGCGCGATGCTCCCTGATATCACACGTATGGCATGGTGCGCAGCTGAGGGCTTGGCTCATATAATACAATACATACAATTGGAAGAATTAGTATTCCTCTGTGTTCAACGTACTGTTAGTGTGGTCCCAATAAATTGCTGTATTTATAAATTTAAATGTGACATTTGCGCTCTTTGATTTTTGACTATTCTTCTGTCTTCTCACCTCACATGCTTAAGGCCCCCATACATTAGGCCGACTTGTCCTAGGGACAAGTCGGACCCAATTTACCTGCGAGCCGCCCGGCAGCTCCCCGGGAGGCTCACATACAATTTGGCACTTGATGTGCCATTTTTTACATGGGATAAATCGCATGCAATTTATCCCATGTAAAAAAAAACTCCGGGGAACTGCAGGGCGGTGAGGAGTAGTGGGGGCGGCGGTGGTGGGGGCGGGCAGCGGCGGCCAGCGGTGGTGGGGGCGGGCGGCGAGTGCTGCTGACTGACCTGGCCGGGCAGTGTACTTACACATAACAGCAGCGGGGACGGGCACCGCAGTGGCGGCTATTATATTTTAAAAATACTTGTCAAATGACCGGCCGCTCTCTGATTGGCTGAGAGCTCTCCGGCCAATCAGAGAGCGGCCGGTCATTTGACAAGTATTTTAAAAATATAATAGCCGCCACTGCGCTGCCCGTCGTCCCCGCTGCTGCTATGTGTAAGTACACTGCCCGGCCAGGTCAGCAGCGCTCACCGCACCCGCCGCCCGCCCCCACCACCGCCCGGCCAGGTCAGTCAGCAGCACTCGCCAGTGCTCAGGGACCCGCTGCCCGCCCGGTGTCTGCATGCATATGCCTGTCAGGTGGCAGGCATATGCATACAGGGAGGTCGGACGTGATCGTATGTACAGACCGTCCGACCTCCCTGATCCGGTCCTATGCGCACGGGACCGCGCATCGGATCGGATCAGATATCACACACCTACGATTTTGGGCCGATTTCACCCGATTATCGGCACAAAGTGCCGAAATCGGATGAAATCGTCCCAAAATCGCATAGTGTATGGGGGCCTTTACTCCTCTCCCCCAACCCCCCGTCTCCTGCACTGGGCTCTGCCTCCCCCTACCCCCCGTCGCTGCCTCCACCTACCCCCGTCTCCTGCACTGGGTGCTGCCTCCCCCTACCCCCCATCTCCTGCACTGGGTGCTGCCTCCCCCTACCCCCCATCTCCTGCACTGGGTGCTGCCTCCCCCTACCCCCCATCTCCTGCACTGGGTGCTGCCTCCCCCTACCCCCCATCTCCTGCACTGGGTGCTGCCTCCCCCTACCCCCCATCTCCTGCACTGGGTGCTGCCTCCCCCTACCCCCCATCTCCTGCACTGGGTGCTGCCTCCCCCTACCCCCCATCTCCTGCACTGGGTGCTGCCTCCCCCTACCCCCCATCTCCTGCACTGGGTGCTGCCTCCCCCTACCCCCCATCTCCTGCACTGGGTGCTGCCTCCCCCTACCCCCCATCTCCTGCACTGGGTGCTGCCTCCCCCTACCCCCCATCTCCTGCACTGGGTGCTGCCTCCCCCTACCCCCCATCTCCTGCACTGGGTGCTGCCTCCCCCTACCCCCCATCTCCTGCACTGGGTGCTGCCTCCCCCTACCCCCCATCTCCTGCACTGGGCTCTGCCTCCCCCTACCTCCATCTCCTGCACTGGGCGCTGCCTCCCCCTACCCCCCATCTCCTGCACTGGGCACTGCAAGAAGCGCTGCCCTCTCCTACCCCCAGGTGGCATCTCCTGCACTGTAGCCCCATTCACACCACCCCACACACCCCACAGGCATGGCCAAACTATGGCCCTCCAACAGTGGCAAAACTACATGGCCCATCATGCCTTGCCCTGCTATTAGCGAATGCTAAAACTATGGCAAGGCATGCTGGGATGTGTAGTTTCACAGCAGCTGGAGGGCCGCAGTTTTGCCATGCCTGGTCTATAGGGTTGGAAGGCCATTTCAGTGTCTGTGACCACGATTAGTGAATATCTACACCCCAGTGGGCCGCTTCTCTGGGCAAGGTGCCTTGGCTGCCACCACTGTGCTTGGCACAGGTTACTCTTCACAGCTGTGGCTCACGGGGATGGTGACCATGGCGACTTTGTGGGGTGGACCTGTCGAATATGTTACTAGACGGTGTCTATCCATTACTCGCGTATTAGTGAGTGCGCCCACTCTTCTCGTGTATTAGTGAGTGCGCCCGCTCTTCTCGCGTATTAGTGAGTGCGCCCGCTCTTCTCGCGTATTAGTGAGTGCGCCCGCTCTTCTCGCGTATTAGTGAGTGCGCCCGCTCTTCTCGCGTATTGGTGAGTGCGCCCACTCTTCTCGCGTATTAGTGAGTGCGCCCGCTCTTCTCGTGTATTGGTGAGTGCGCCCACTCTTCTCACGTATTAGTGAGCGCGCCCACTCTTCTCGTGTATTAGTGAGCGCGCCCACTCTTCTCGCGTATTAGTGAGCGCGCCCGCTCTTCTCGCGTATTAGTGAGTGCACCCGCTCTTCTCGCGTATTAGTGAGTGCGCCCGCTCTTATCGCGTATTAGTGAGTGCGCCCGCTCTTATCGCGTATTAGTGAGTGCACCCGCTCTTCTCGTGTATTAGTGAGTGCGCCCGCTCTTCTCGTGTATTAGTGAGTGCACCCACTCTTCTCGTGTATTAGTGAGTGCGCCCGCTCTTCTCGCGTATTAGTGAGTGCGCCCGCTCTTCTCGTGTATTAGTGAGTGCACCCACTCTTCTCGTGTATCGTGAGTGCACGGCCTCCTGGAGTCTGATTAATAGCGTCCTAGCTGTTGTTGTTATACCCTTGGCGACTGGTGCTGCTGGATCAGAGCCCAACTGTGGTGGGCTGGCATTGACCGGGCATGCAAGGACAATATTTATTATTCTAATGTCCAGCAGCTGGAGGGCCGCAGTTTTGCCATGCCTGGTCTATAGGGTTGGAAGGCCATTTCAGTGTCTGTGACCACGATTAGTGAATATCTACACCCCAGTGGGCCGCTTCTCTGGGCAAGGTGCCTTGGCTGCCACCACTGTGCTTGGCACAGGTTACTCTTCACAGCTGTGGCTCACGGGGATGGTGACCATGGCGACTTTGTGGGGTGGACCTGTCGAATATGTTACTAGACGGTGTCTATCCATTACTCGCGTATTAGTGAGTGCGCCCACTCTTCTCGTGTATTAGTGAGTGCGCCCGCTCTTCTCGTGTATTAGTGAGTGCGCCCGCTCTTCTCGCGTATTAGTGAGTGCGCCCGCTCTTCTCGCGTATTAGTGAGTGCGCCCGCTCTTCTCGCGTATTAGTGAGTGCGCCCGCTCTTCTCGCGTATTGGTGAGTGCGCCCACTCTTCTCGCGTATTGGTGAGTGCGCCCGCTCTTCTCGCGTATTAGTGAGTGTGCCCACTCTTCTCGCGTATTAGTGAGTGCGCCCACTCTTCTCACGTATTAGTGAGCGCGCCCACTCTTCTCGTGTATTAGTGAGCGCGCCCACTCTTCTCGCGTATTAGTGAGCGCGCCCGCTCTTCTCGCGTATTAGTGAGTGCACCCGCTCTTATCGCGTATTAGTGAGTGCGCCCGCTCTTCTCTTGTATTAGTGAGTGCGCCCGCTCTTATCGCGTATTAGTGAGTGCACCCGCTCTTCTCGCGTATTAGTGAGTGCGCCCGCTCTTCTCGCGTATTAGTGAGTGTGCCCGCTCTTCTCGTGTATTAGTGAGTGCGCCCGCTCTTCTCGTGTATTAGTGAGTGCACCCACTCTTCTCGTGTATTAGTGAGTGCGCCCGCTCTTCTCGCGTATTAGTGAGTGTGCCCGCTCTTCTCGTGTATTAGTGAGCGCGCCCGCTCTTCTCGCGTATTAGTGAGTGCACCCGCTCTTCTCGCGTATTAGTGAGTGCGCCCGCTCTTCTCGCGTATTAGTGAGTGTGCCCGCTCTTCTCGTGTATTAGTGAGTGCACGGCCTCCTGGAGTCTGATTAATAGCGTCCTAGCTGTTGTTGTTATACCCTTGGCGACTGGTGCTGCTGGATCAGAGCCCAACTGTGGTGGGCTGGCATTGACCGGGCATGCAAGGACAATATTTATTATTCTAATGTCCATTGTAGCACCATGCACATAATCCATGAGGGGGGCGTATTTGGATACCTATCGTTTAACATTTTGCCCTTCAACATGAAAACCTGCCCCCTTGCTGACTAGTTGCTGGAGTGAACGCGCCACGTGGACCGACCTCTGACCTGATTGTTCCCGCGAAACCCAAAACACTTTCCATATCTCTGTTAAATATATTTATATTGGCGCCTTGGTTCCCTGAGGCTGAAGTCATTGACACTCCCTTTCTTCCATGCCACAGACTCGGAGCCACAGCTGCCACATTATACCCGGAGCGTATGGGAAGTGCCATATTCCTACGTGCCGCGGGTTATTGCAGGCTCCCACATTATACCCGGAGCGTATGGGCAGTGCCGTATTTCTATGTGCCGTGGGTTATTGCAGGCTCCCACATTATACCCCGGGCGTATGGGCAGTGCCATATTCCTATGTGCCGCGGATTATTGCAGGCTCCCACATTATACCCGGAGCGTATGGGCAGTGCCATATTCCTATGTGCCGCGGGTTATTGCAGGCTCCCACATTATACCCCGGGCGTATGGGCAGTGCCATATTCCTATGCCGCGGATTATTGCAGGCTCCCACATTAGAGTATCAGCTCCCTGTACACCGGGACAGGCCCTGTATTTTCCGATGGCTCCTGCTGAATTCCGCCTTTGTGATCGGATAAGAGGGAAGGAATTTTGCCTAATCTCCCTTCTCTTTTGGTGTGTGCCAGATATATTATTTTGGGAGGTAGTGTAAGGACACATCCTGCGCGGCGAGGTTAATACAGGGACCCATTGCCAAAGCTGCCCGTGACCTTGTCCCAGCCCTGATGCCGGCTCTGCACTGGAGGGGTTAACCCTCGCACAGCCGGCTATTATCAGATAGACCGGTCAGCGCTAAGCCTTATTTCCAATTGACTTGCTGGCGTTGGGCACCGTAGCTTTAAATAAATATTAGTGTTCGTGCTAGCACCCTGCATCTCCCAAAACCAGTGCAGTTCCTCTTGCTGCACGGTCTGCATATCAGTGCTGAAATACAGACCACACTGTGCTAGAAACAACACAGCGGAGAGTGACGCCTGTGGCAAAGGAGAGGAATTGGTGGGTTTTGAAAGTTGCAGGGTGAAGTGATGAAGAACCATGAAGCCTGGGTCCTGCTAAAATCCTACAGAGACCCTCCTGCGTTGTGTTCAGTTACCAGAACGGGGTTATTAGTGGATGAGTGATATAATTATATTGTTGTACCACCGGCCCCGCATGCACACACAGTATATTCATACATGCCTACCTGACCCTCTCCATGAGGGAGACAATTCTCTGTTCCTGGACTTCCCTGGTAATGTAGGATTGCCATCACCTGTGGGGAGCTGGGTAACTGATAAGAAAGGTGTCACCACAGGTGCTGGCAATCATACATTACCAGGGAAGCCCAGGGACAGAGCATTGTGTCCTCCTGGAGAGGGGCATGCTGGGAGGTATGGATAATGTAGGATTGCCAGCACCTGTGGGGAGCTAGGTAACTGATAAGAAAGGTGTCACCACAGGTGCTGGTAATCATACATTACCAGGGAAGCCCAGGAACAGAGCATTGTGTCCTCCTGGAGAGGGGCATGCTGGGAGGTATGGATAATGTATGATTGGCAGCACCTGTGGGGAGCTAGGTAACTGATAAGAAAGGTGTCACCACAGGTGCTGGCAATCATACATTACCAGGGAAGCCCAGGAACAGAGCATTGTGTCCTGGAGAGGGACATGCTGGGAGGTATGGATAATGTATGATTGCCAGCACCTGTGGGGAGCTAGGTAACTGATAAGAAAGGTGTCACCACAGGTGCTGGCAATCCTACATTACCCGGGAAGCCCAGGAACAGAGCATTGTGTCCTCCTGGAGAGGGGCATGCTGGGAGGTATGGATAATGTATGATTGCCAGCACCTGTGGGGAGCTGGGTAACTGATAAGAAAGGTGTCACCACAGGTGCTGGCAATCATACATTACCAGGGAAGCCCAGGAACAGAGCATTGTGTCCTCCTGGAGAGGGGCATGCTGGGAGGTATGGATAATGTATGATTGCCAGCACCTGTGGGAAGTTAGGTAACTGATAAGAAAGGTGTCACCACAGGTGCTGGCAATCATACATTACCAGGGAAGCCCAGTAACAGAGCATTGTGTCCTCCTGGAGAGGGGCATGCTGGGAGGTATGGATAATGTAGGATTGCCAGCACCTGTGGGGAGCTAGGTAACTGATAAGAAAGGTGTAACCACAGGTGCTGGCAATCATACATTACCAGGGAAGCCCAGGAGCAGAGCACTGTGTCCTCCTGGAGAGGGGCATGCTGGGAGGTATGTATAATGTATGATTGCCAGCACCTGTGGTGAGCTAGGTAACTGATAAGAAAGGTGTTTCACCACAGGTGCTGGCAATCATACATTACCAGGGAAGCCCAGGAGCAGAGCATTGTGTCCTCCTGGAGAGAGGCATGCTGGGAGGTATGGATAATGTATGATTGCCAGCACCTGTGGGGAGCTAGGTAACTGATTAGAAAGGTGTCACCACAGATGCTGGCAATCATACATTACCAGGGAAGCCCAGGAACAGAGCACTGTGTCCTCCTGGAGAGAGACATGCTGGGAGGTATGGATAATGTATGATTGCCAGCACCTGTGGGGAGTTAGGTAACTGATAAGAACGGTGTCACCACAGGTGCTGGCAATCCTACATTACCAGGGAAGCCCAGGAACAGAGCATTGTGTCCTCCTGGAGAGGGGCATGCTGGGAGGTATGGATAATGTATGATTGCCAGCACCTGTGGGGAGTTAGGTAACTGATAAGAACGGTGTCACCACAGGTGCTGGCAATCCTACATTACCAGGGAAGCCCAGGAACAGAGCATTGTGTCCTCCTGGAGAGGGGCATGCTGGGAGGTATGGATAATGTATGATTGCCAGCACCTGTGGGGAGCTAGGTAACTGATAAGAAAGGTGTCACCACAGGTGCTGGCAATCATACATTACCAGGGAAGCCCAGGAACAGAGCATTGTTACATAGTTACATAGTAGGTAAGGCTGAAAAAAGACTTGCGTCCATCTAGTTCAACCTGGTATAGATATCCATTGCTGATTTGGTAGGTTCTGGTATTTTACAGACAAATTATATTTCTTATTTGTACCCATGGATGTTTTTCTCCAGTAAATGTTTGTCCAACTTTGCCTTGAACGCATTTAATGAGCCAGCCGTTACCACCTCTCTGGGAAGAGAGTTCCAGAGTTTGACTGTTCTGACCGTAAAGAAATTCTTTCTACTAGCTGAATGAAATCTTTTTTCTTCTAATCTATACTCATGCCCTCGCGTCCTAGATTCCTTTCTAGTAGAAAATAGGGTGTGTGACAGTTCCTTATATTGGCCCTTGATATACTTGTACATGTTGAGCATGTCCCCCCTTAAACGTCTCTTTTCTAATGTAAATAGTCCCAAATTGCTTAATCTCTCCCCGTAGCTTAAATTCTCCATTCCCCTAATAAGCTTTGTTGCACGCCTTTGGACTTTTTCTAATTCTATGATGTCCTTTTTATAGTGTGGGGCCCAGAACTGTACTCCGTACTCTAGGTGAGGTCTCACCAATGCTTTATATAGTGGCATAATTACCCTTGAGTCCCTAGTTTCCATTCCCCTTTTAATACATGCCAGAATTTTGTTGGCCTTTTTTGTAGCTACATTACAATGGGCACTACATCCTAGATTGCTGTCTATTTGGACTCCTAGATCCTTTTCAAGTATGGAATTACCCAGTTCCTCTCCGCTAAGGTTGTAACTTGCACACTGGTTGTGTCTCCCAAGGTGCATAACCTTGCATTTATCTACATTGAACCTCATCTTCCATTTTTTTGCCCACTCATCTAGAATTGCAAGATCATTTTGAAGCATGGTGACATCTTCTGGTGATTTGATGACTTTGCTAAGTTTTGTATCGTCCGCAAAGATGGATACATTGCTGAGTAACCCTATCCCAATATCGTTAATAAAAATGTTAAACAAAATGGGCCCCAAAACCGAACCCTGGGGCACTCCACTTAGTACCGGTATCATATCTGATACGGCACCATTCACAACCACTCTTTGTTCTCTATTACATAGCCAATTCCCTACCCATCTGCAGATATTTTCACCCAATCCTAGGTTCTCCATTTTATTAATCAATCTCTTGTGTGGGACAGTATCAAATGCTTTAGCAAAATCTAGGAAAATCACATCTACAGCATTTCCATTATCGAGGTTTTTGCTAACCTCTTCATCGAACCCTAGTAGATTAGTTTGGCATGAACGATTTTTCACGAACCCATGTTGGTTAGTACTGAGTAGAAGGTGATGATCTAAATATTCCCAGATACCATCCCTTAAAAATCCTTCAAATAGTTTACCCACAATTGATGTTAAACTAACGGGTCTGTAATTAGCTGGATCTTCCTTTTTTCCTTTTTTGAATATTGGCACTACCTCTGCTATTCTCCAATCTTTTGGTACTATACCTGACGATAGTGACTTGCTAAAGATATAATGTAGGGGGGTAGCTAGTTCATCCCTTAATTCCATTAATACCCTCGGATGAATCCCATCTGGCCCTGGTGACTTATTTGTTTTGAGTTTGCTTAGCCTCAGTATTATTTCTTTCGGCGTGAAATCCACAATGAGATCTGGCTTATTTGTCCCGTTTGTGGTAAATGTTCGTTCCACAGTCTGCTCTCCCTTAGTAAATACTGATGAGAAGAACTCATTTAACAGTTTTGCTTTTCCCTTGTCCTCAGTAACACTTTTTCCACTAGTATCAGTTAGTGGGCCTATGTTTTCCTTAATTAAACGTTTAAAAAATTTCTTTGGGTTGTTTTTGCTTTCAGTGGCTATGCACTCTTCATATAATATTTTAGCTGCTTTGATTACCCCTTTACAAGTTTTGTTTGATTCTTTGTATTTTGCGAATGCCTCCTCATTCAAGTTATTTTTATAGAATTTAAAGGCTCTGGTTTTATTGTTGATAGCTGACCTTACTTCTTTGTCCAACCATGGTGGCTTTTTTTTGTTGAATTTACCTTTAGTTACTTTAGGAATGTATTCAATAGTTAGTGAATCAAGCACCTTTTTTAGAGTATCCCACATTTCCTCTGCATTTTTTCCCTCCATAACCGTTTCCCACCCAATTCCTGTTAGGGCTTCCCTGAATAATTCAAAGTTCGCTTTTCTGAAGTTTAGTATTTTTGCAGATCCTTTTTGATGTAATTTACTGAAGTTGATTTCCAGTGAAACCATATTGTGATCACTGTTCCCTAATTGTTCAATTACTTTTGTGTTTGAAACTAAGTCTGTGTTATTTGTTAATACTAAGTCCAAGAGTGCCTCATCACGAGTTGGAGTTTCTACCGTTTGTGTAATAAACTGGTCTTTAAGTAAGCTTAAGAACCCATTGCTTCTTGCTGATTTACCTGTTTCGTTTTCCCAATCAATGTCGGGTAAATTAAAATCCCCCATAATTAATACCTGACCCTGATTTGATGCTTGTTTGATTTGGTTTAAAAGAAGAGACTCTTCCCTTTCATTTATATTTGGTGGTCTATAGCATACCCCTATTATAAATTTGTTTTTTGGTTTCTTATTATTGTCGGTTATCTCTGCCCACACTGTCTCCGAGTTGTCGTCTTCCAGGTCTGTGCTCATATTTTTCTCACATGATGTTAAGTTATTATTTACATATAGGCACACACCCCCGCCCCTTCTATTTTCCCTGTCTTTCCTGTAGAGTGTATATCCCTCCATGTGTCCTCCATTGTGTCCTCCTGGAGAGGGGCATGCTGGGAGGTATGGATAATGTATGATTGCCAGCACCTGTGGGGAGTTAGGTAACTGATAAGAACGGTGTCACCACAGGTGCTGGCAATCATACATTACCAGGGAAGCCCAGGAGCAGAGCATTGTGTCCTCCTGGAGAGGGGCATGCTGGGAGGTATGGATAATATATGATTGCCAGCACCTGTGGGGAGTTAGGTAACTGATAAGAACGGTGTCACCACAGGTGCTGGCAATCATACATTACCAGGGAAGCCCAGGAGCAGAGCATTGTGTCCTCCTGGAGAGGGGCATGCTGGGAGGTATGGATAATGTAGGATTGCCAGCACCTGTGGGGAGCTGGGTAACTGATTAGAAAGGTGTCACCACAGGTGCTGGCAATCATACATTACCAGGGAAGCCCAGGAACAGAGCATTGTGTCCTCCTGGAGAGGGGCATGCTGGGAGGTATGGATAATGTATGATTGCCAGCACCTGTGGGGAGCTAGGTAACTGATAAGAAAGGTGTCACCACAGGTGCTGGCAATCATACATTACCAGGGAAGCCCAGGAGCAGAGCATTGTGTCCTCCTGGAGAGGGGCATGCTGGGAGGTATTGATAATGTAGGATTGCCAGCACCTGTGGGGAGCTAGGTAACTGATAAGAAAGGTGTCACCACAGGTGCTGGCAATCATACATTACCAGGGAAGCCCAGGAGCAGAGCATTGTGTCCTCCTGGAGAGGGGCATGCTGGGAGGTATGGATAATGTATGATTGCCAGCACCTGTGGGGAGCTGGGTAACTGATAAGAAAGGTGTCACCACAGGTGCTGGCAATCATACATTACCAGGGAAGCCCAGGAGCAGAGCATTGTGTCCTCCTGGAGAGGGGCATGCTGGGAGGTATGGATAATGTAGGATTGCCAGCACCTGTGGGTAGCTGGGTAACTGATAAGAAAGGTGTCACCACAGGTGCTGGCAATCATACATTACCAGGGAAGCCCAGGAGCAGAGCATTGTGTCCTCCTGGAGAGGGGCATGCTGGGAGGTATGGATAATGTAGGATTGCCAGCACCTGTGGGGAGCTAGGTAACTGATAAGAAAGGTGTCACCACAGATGCTGGTAATCCTACATTACCAGGGAAGCCCAGGAGCAGAGCATTGTGTCCTCCTGGAGAGGGGCATGCTGGGAGGTATGGATAATGTAGGATTGCCAGCACCTGTGGGGAGCTAGGTAACTGATAAGAAAGGTGTCACCACAGGTGCTGGCAATCATACATTACCAGGGAAGCCCAGGAGCAGAGCATTGTGTCCTCCTGGAGAGGGGCATGCTGGGAGGTATGGATAATGTAGGATTGCCAGCACCTGTGGGTAGCTGGGTAACTGATAAGAAAGGTGTCACCACAGGTGCTGGCAATCATACATTACCAGGGAAGCCCAGGAGCAGAGCATTGTGTCCCGCATGGAGAGGGTCAGGTAGGCGAGTATGACCTGCTATTACACCAGAATATGGTTCTATACCACTCTGCACACCCAGGCTAGCAGCCATGTGGTTGGAGGAAGGAATATTTATGTGGCAGTGGGCTGTGAGGAATGGCCTGGGTGAAAGTTCAGCCTCTCCCTCTGGGCATCTCACATGGGAACACAGATCTGTCATAGTGGCTGGGGTTCTGTTCTAGTTTCCTCCTTGTCAGAGAGGTGCTGGTGTATGGGGGGGGGGGGGGCTAGGGGGGATGGAGAAGGAGACGGACCCTTCCTGACCCTGTGCCTCTGATTCCCATGGGAATACCCGCTGATCTGCTGCACATAGAGCCGGGACCCTGTTGGCACGTGATCCCTGCTTGCTCGGGGCCCACCAGCACCCGGTCTGCTCTGTCATATCATGCTCGACCGTCCCTATTTGTATTTATATAATGCTGTCTTATTTCATAGTGCTTATCAGTAGGAAACCATAATAAGATGAGGCTGCATGTGTTACAGTGCCTCGTGCCTCACTCTGCGTGTCGTTTACCGCTGTGTGTGACTTATACTGTAGGTACAGATATTCCAGACTGGACTGATGCTTCCTGCTACACTGATCGGTGTGTTGCTAGGACTTCTAGTCCCTTATTCCCATTAGGCCTCGGCAGTCACACAGATGCACTCTGCCGTAACCATCTCTAATGAAGTTACGGAGACATGTCATCACTGGAAATGCATTATGGGTACGTGCTGTGCGTTATGTGGAGAATATGTCCGCTGTCTGCTTTTTGTAAATGTAGTGTTTAAGGTTTTACACTTCTGCGGAAATAAAAACCCAATAACATAACGTGTAAGGAAAATAAGGACATTGTAAGTCCATAAGTTGCGCCATTTGTAGGGACTAAATGCTGATGGCTGATGATGTTATCCCTAAATCTAACTGTGCTGGGTAATGTCTCCCTTGCCAAGACCTAGATTTATACAGGGGAACTACTAGTTCCATAACGGCTTAATGTTTTATCTGTTCTATAGTGATTTTCTTTGATCAGTTATTATATGTAGGACTCATTCTTAGGACGTCACTGGTTGCTGCCATATTTCAGTGAATGTCCGTCCCTAAGGTATTATCCTTATGGAGTGAAAACCACCCTACAACAGGACTCTTTTGTATCTGATATTGTTCTGTATCTTACATAAGTCAGTAATCATAACAGTCCTGTGTATTAGCCATGGGCTAATAGCAAAAAATAATGAAATCCGTTACCGCAGCCAGCTACGTCCTCCTCCCCATCTGTACCTCGGTGTCCTCCTCCCTCTCTGTACCACTGTATCCTCCTCCCCTCTCTGTACTGCGCTGTATCCTCCTCCCGATATGTACAGCGGTGTCCTCTTCCCGATCTGTACCGCTGTGTCCTCCTCCCTCTCTATACCGCTGTATCCTCCTCCCCTCTCTGTCCTGCGCTGTATCCTCCTCCCCTCTCTGTCCCGCTATATCCTCCTCCCCTCTCTGTCCCGCGCTGTATCCTCCTCCCCTCTCTGTCCTGCGCTGTATCCTCCTCCCCTCTCTGTCCTGCGCTGTATCCTCCTCCCCTCTCTGTCCCGCACTGTATCCTCCTCCCTTCTCTGTCCCGCGCTGTATACTCCTCCCCTCTCTGTCCCGTGCTGTATCCTCCTCCCCTCTCTGTCCCGCGCTGTATCCTCCTCCCTTCTCTGTCCTGCGCTGTATCCTCCTCCCCTCTCTGTACCACTGTATCCTCCTCCCCTCTCTGTACTGCGCTGTATCCTCCTCCCTTCTCTGTCCCACGCTGTATCCTCCTCCCTTCTCTGTCCTGCGCTGTATCCTCCTCCCCTCTCTGTCCCGCGCTGTATCCTCCTCCCCTCTTTGTACTGCGCTGTATCCTCCTCCCTTCTCTGTCCCGCGCTGTATCCTCCTCCCCTCTCTGTCCCGCGCTGTATCCTCCTCCCCTCTCTGTACCACTGTATCCTCCTCCCCTCTCTGTACTGCGCTGTATCCGCCTCCTGATATGTATTGCAGTGTCCTCTTCCCGATCTGTACCGATGTATCCTCCTCCCCTCTCTGTCCCGCGCTGTATCCTCCTCCCCTCTCTGTCCCGCTATATCCTCCTCCCTTCTCTGTCCCGTGCTGTATCCTCCTTCCCTCTATGTCCCGCTATATCCTCCTCCTCTCTCTGTACCGCGCTGTATCCTCCTCCCCTCTCTGTCCCGCTATATCCTCCTCCCCTCTCTGTCTCGCGCTGTATCCTCCTCCCCTCTCTGTCCCGCGCTGTATCCTCCTCCCCTCTCTGTCCCGCGCTGTATCCTCCTCCCCTCTCTGTCCCGCTATATCCTCCTCCCCTCTCTGTCTCGCGCTGTATCCTCCTCCCCTCTCTGTCCCGCGCTGTATCCTCCTCCCCTCTCTGTCCCGCGCTGTATCCTCCTCCCTTCTCTGTCCCGCGCTGTATCCTCCTCCCCTCTCTGTCCCGCGCTGTATCCTCCTCCCCTCTCTGTCCCGCGCTGTATCCTCCTCCCCTCTCTGTCCCGCGCTGTATCCTCCTCCCCTCTCTGTCCCGCTATATCCTCCTCCCCTCTCTGTCTCGCGCTGTATCCTCCTCCCCTCTCTGTCCCGCGCTGTATCCTCCTCCCCTCTCTGTCCCGCGCTGTATCCTCCTCCCCTCTCTGTCCCGCGCTGTATCCTCCTCCCCTCTCTGTCCCGCGCTGTATCCTCCTCCCTTCTCTGTCCCGCGCTGTATCCTCCTCCCCTCTCTGTACCACGCTGTATCCTCCTCCCCTCTCTGTCCCGCTATATCCTCCTCCCCTCTCTGTCCCGTGCTGTATCCTCCTTCCCTCTATGTCCCGCTATATCCTCCTCCTCTCTCTGTACCGCGCTGTATCCTCCTCCCCTCTCTGTCCCGCTATATCCTCCTCCCCTCTCTGTCTCGCGCTGTATCCTCCTCCCCTCTCTGTCCCGCGCTGTATCCTCCTCCCCTCTCTGTCCGGCGCTGTATCCTCCTCCCCTCTCTGTACTGCGCTATATCCTCCTCCCCTCTCTGTCTCGCGCTGTATCCTCCTCCCCTCTCTGTCCCGCGCTGTATCCTCCTCCCCTCTCTGTCCCGCGCTGTATCCTCCTCCCTTCTCTGTCCCGCGCTGTATCCTCCTCCCCTCTCTGTCCCGCGCTGTATCCTCCTCCCCTCTCTGTCCCGCGCTGTATCCTCCTCCCCTCTCTGTCCCGCGCTGTATCCTCCTCCCCTCTCTGTCCCGCTATATCCTCCTCCCCTCTCTGTCTCGCGCTGTATCCTCCTCCCCTCTCTGTCCCGCGCTGTATTCTCCTCCCCTCTCTGTCCCGCGCTGTATCCTCCTCCCCTCTCTGTCCCGCGCTGTATCCTCCTCCCCTCTCTGTCCCGCGCTGTATCCTCCTCCCTTCTCTGTCCCGCGCTGTATCCTCCTCCCCTCTCTGTACCACGCTGTATCCTCCTCCCCTCTCTGTCCCGCTATATCCTCCTCCCCTCTCTGTCCCGTGCTGTATCCTCCTTCCCTCTATGTCCCGCTATATCCTCCTCCTCTCTCTGTACCGCGCTGTATCCTCCTCCCCTCTCTGTCCCGCTATATCCTCCTCCCCTCTCTGTCTCGCGCTGTATCCTCCTCCCCTCTCTGTCCCGCGCTGTATCCTCCTCCCCTCTCTGTCCTGCGCTGTATCCTCCTCCCCTCTCTGTCCCGCTATATCCTCCTCCCCTCTCTGTCTCGCGCTGTATCCTCCTCCCCTCTCTGTCCCGCGCTGTATCCTCCTCCCCTCTCTGTCCCGCGCTGTATCCTCCTCCCTTCTCTGTCCCGCGCTGTATCCTCCTCCCCTCTCTGTCCCGCGCTGTATCCTCCTCCCCTCTCTGTCCCGCTATATCCTCCTCCCCTCTCTGTCTCGCGCTGTATCCTCCTCCCCTCTCTGTCCCGCGCTGTATCCTCCTCCCCTCTCTGTCCCGCGCTGTATCCTCCTCCCCTCTCTGTCCTGCGCTGTATCCTCCTCCCCTCTCTGTCCCGCTATATCCTCCTCCCCTCTCTGTCTCGCGCTGTATCCTCCTCCCCTCTCTGTCCCGCGCTGTATCCTCCTCCCCTCTCTGTCCCGCGCTGTATCCTCCTCCCTTCTCTGTCCCGCGCTGTATCCTCCTCCCCTCTCTGTCCCGCGCTGTATCCTCCTCCCCTCTCTGTCCCGCTATATCCTCCTCCCCTCTCTGTCTCGCGCTGTATCCTCCTCCCCTCTCTGTCCCGCGCTGTATCCTCCTCCCCTCTCTGTCCGGCGCTGTATCCTCCTCCCCTCTCTGTCCGGCGCTGTATCCTCCTCCCCTCTCTGTCCCGCGCTGTATCCTCCTCCCCTCTCTGTCCCGCGCTGTATCCTCCTCCCCTCTCTGTCCCGCGCTGTATCCTCCTCCCCTCTCTGTCCCGCGCTGTATCCTCCTCCCCTCTCTGTACCGCGCTGTATCCTCCTCCCCTCTCTGTCCCGCGCTGTATCCTCCTCCCCTCTCTGTCCCGCGCTGTATCCTCCTCCCCTCTCTGTCCCGCGCTGTATCCTCCTCCCCTCTCTGTCCCGCGCTGTATCTCCTCCCCTCTCTGTCCCGCGCTGTATCTCCTCCCCTCTCTGTACCGTGCTGTATCCTCCTCCCTTCTCTGTACCGCGCTGTATCCTCCTCCCCTCTCTGTACCGCGCTGTATCCTCCTCCCCTCTCTGTACCACGCTGTATCCTCCTCCCCTCTCTGTACCGCGCTGTATCCTCCTCCCCTCTCTGTACCATGCTGTATCTTCTCCCCTCTCTGTACCGCGCTGTATCCTCCTCCCCTCTCTGTACCGCGCTGTATCCTCCTCCCCTCTCTGTACCGCGCTGGGGTGCGCACTCCTTTGTCACTGACGGCGTCCCTCATTCATAGTTCCCTGGTTGTAGATATTTCTGTGCGTATACAGATGGTGTTACGGTGTCTGCTGATATCTGTGGACATTAGTGTGTTCTCTGGAATTAATGATTGATAGGTAATCAGTGAGAGTGTATGGATGACGTCATTTACACGACTACTCTCCTGGCCAGCATCCAGCATGAAGCGTGATTCCCCCATGTATGTACAAGGTGCAGCGCGGACTGGCTGATGGCACAGGTCACCTATTGTGCAGTGTACAGGTAATAGTAACTCAGGTGTCCCCCCACCTACCTGGTGACTGCAAATGCCATGAACCTGGCATGTCAGGGCATCCTTGTCTGGTGTGCTGGCATTCCCAGATGTCTTTAGATATCAGAAATGTGTTTTTGACTAACTTAATTTTGCAAGTTAAAAGCAAATCTCTGTTGCCTATGTGAAGGGAGGAATATCTTATAACTCTTAATGACACATGCTATCTTGGAATGCATGGATGTTTATGTAAGCCCATTTTATTACCATTCATTATAGTAGGGGGGTTGGGATTGGGTGGGGAAAGTCCAATTAATGAGTGCAGATGCATTTAATGGTCATTACATAGGCTGTGTGCATAATAGTTTTGAAGTGCGGCATAATTTAAATATAACTGTGGCGTTATACCGGCGTTACACTGAAGTGAAACAGAAGGACAGAAGCAACAAGTGAGAAAACCAAAGACTGCTTTGAGTGAGTTCAATTCAGTCTCACAACATACTACTCCTGGCTACTTAATCTGGATATTCAACCATAACATCATCATTATTACATCTGCAAACACCTTTTACTATCACTGTTAATAATTGTATGTGCACTGTCAGTTTTGAAAATGCCCTGCTGTACCTCTAATGACTTCACCTGTCCTGCTCTTCCATTGATTTTAGGTGTCCCCCAAAAATTTTTTCTTGGCCCTCTTCTTCTCTATCTCTATACGTCCTCTCTGGGGGGGTTATTCTGCTTCACTCCTTCTGACAAATTCCTTCTTAGATGGACAAAACCATGTGCACTGCAGGTGGGGCAGATGTAACATGTGCAGACAGAATTAGATTTGGGTGGGGTTTTACTTCAAAGTGAGATCTATATTGCAGTGTAAAAATAAAGCAGCCAGTATGTACCCTGCACAGAAACAAAATAACTCACCCAAATCTAATTCTCTCTGCACATTTTACATCTGCCCCACCTGCAGTGCACTTGGTTTTGTCCATCTAAGAAGGAATTTTCCAGAAGAAGTGAACCAGAATAATCATCTGGGTGAGCTAATTTGCTCACTCACTTCCACTATCACATCTATGCTGATAACACTGAAATCTACTGCTCCTCTCCTGATCGCTCTCCCTCTATCCTCACTCATATCTCCAACTGTCTCTCTGCTGTCTACTCCTGGATGACCCAGCTCTTTTTTAGACTTAAAATATCAAGGACTAAGCTGAACTCTTCCCACCCTCCTGCATAAAACCCGACCATCTCTCATCCTAACCTACTGTTTATGCTCACGTCTTCCCCTTCTGTGTTACCCCTGTCTGTCTAACCCTCCCCTTTAGAATGTAAGCTCTCACGAGCAGGGCCCTCTCTCCTCATGTGCCTTTCTTAGAATATATAAACCTCTGCCACCCTGATCCTGTGTCCTGTCCACTGATGCAACTATCCATATTAACCATGTACTTGTCCTAAACTGTCTTGTGCTGTAATTCGTTATGTGTTTTTGCTAATAACTATGCTCTGTAAAGCGCTGCAGAATATGTATGCGCTATATAAGAAACTGTTAATAAATAAATAAATAAATAATGATGACATAGCTCTGTATAGTGCTCAATAGCTTGCACACCATTATCACACCTGTGTGTTATATATGCCGGGTGTGTCACTGTAATGTGATGCACTGCCCCTAGCACACATCTTCCCATTACATTAGCAGCATTTCCTGTCCTCAGTTGGAGACTGTAGCCCTTAATAGTCCTGCCCCTGTTATATACACATAACCTGTACATGTTGTATAGTCAGATGGCTCTAATACTAACCCTGCGCCCTCTCACATAACCTGTACATGTTGTATAGTCAGATGGCTCTAATACTAACCCTGCGCCCTCTCACATAACCTGTACATGTTGTATAGTCAGATGGCTCTAATACTAACCCTGCGCCCTCTCACATAACCTGTACATGTTGTATAGTCAGATGGCTCTAATACTAACCCTGCGCCCTCTCACATAACCTGTACATGTTGTATAGTCAGATGGCTCTAATACTAACCCTGCGCCCTCTCACATAACCTGTACATGTTGTATAGTCAGATGGCTCTAATACTAACCCTGCGCCCTCTCACATAACCTGTACATGTTGTATAGTCAGATGGCTCTAATACTAACCCTGCGCCCTCTCACATAACCTGTACATGTTGTATAGTCAGATGGCTCTAATACTAACCCTGCGCCCTCTCACATAACCTGTACATGTTGTATATTCAGATGGCTCTAATACTAACCCTGCGCCCTCTCACATAACCTGTACATGTTGTACAGTCAGATGGCTCTAATACTAACCCTGCGCCCTCTCACATAACCTGTACATGTTGTACAGTCAGATGGTTCTAATACTAACCCTGCGCCCTCTCACATAACCTGTACATGTTGTATAGTCAGATGGCTCTAATACTAACCCTGCGCCCTCTCACATAACCTGTACATGTTGTATAGTCAGATGGCTCTAATACTAACCCTGCGCCCTCTCACATAACCTGTACATGTTGTATAGTCAGATGGCTCTAATACTAACCCTGCGCCCTCTCACATAACCTGTACATGTTGTATAGTCAGATGGCTCTAATACTAACCCTGCGCCCTCTCACATAACCTGTACATGTTGTATAGTCAGATGGCTCTAATACTAACCCTGCGCCCTCTCACATAACCTGTACATGTTGTATAGTCAGATGGCTCTAATACTAACCCTGCGCCCTCTCACATAACCTGTACATGTTGTATAGTCAGATGGCTCTAATACTAACCCTGCGCCCTCTCACATAACCTGTACATGTTGTATATTCAGATGGCTCTAATACTAACCCTGCGCCCTCTCACATAACCTGTACATGTTGTACAGTCAGATGGCTCTAATACTAACCCTGCGCCCTCTCACATAACCTGTACATGTTGTACAGTCAGATGGTTCTAATACTAACCCTGCGCCCTCTCACATAACCTGTACATGTTGTATAGTCAGATGGCTCTAATACTAACCCTGCGCCCTCTCACATAACCTGTACATGTTGTATAGTCAGATGGCTCTAATACTAACCCTGCGCCCTCTCACATAACCTGTACATGTTGTATAGTCAGATGGCTCTAATACTAACCCTGCGCCCTCTCACATAACCTGTACATGTTGTATAGTCAGATGGCTCTAATACTAACCCTGCGCCCTCTCACATAACCTGTACATGTTGTATAGTCAGATGGCTCTAATACTAACCCTGCGCCCTCTCACATAACCTGTACATGTTGTATAGTCAGGTGGCTCTAATACTAACCCTGCGCCCTCTCACATAACCTGTACATGTTGTATAGTCAGATGGCTCTAATACTAACCCTGCGCCCCCTCACATAACCTGTACATGTTGTATAGTCAGATGGCTCTAATACTAACCCTGCGCCCCCTCACATAACCTGTACATGTTGTATAGTCAGATGGCTCTAATACTAACCCTGCGCCCTCTCACATAGCCTGTACATGTTGTATAGTCAGATGGCTCTAATACTAACCCTGCGCCCTCTCACATAACCTGTACATGTTGTATAGTCAGATGGCTCTAATACTAACCCTGCGCCCTCTCACATAACCTGTACATGTTGTATAGTCAGATGGCTCTAATACTAACCCTGCGCCCTCTCACATAACCTGTACATATTGTATAGTCAGATGGCTCTAATACTAACCCTGCGCCCTCTCACATAACCTGTACATGTTGTATAGTCAGATGGCTCTAATACTAACCCTGCGCCCTCTCACATAACCTGTACACGTTGTATAGTCAGATGGCTCTAATACTAACCCTGCGCCCTCTCACATAACCTGTACATGTTGTATAGTCAGATGGCTCTAATACTAACCCTGCGCCCTCTCACATAACCTGTACATGTTGTATAGTCAGATGGCTCTAATACTAACCCTGCGCCCTCTCACATAACCTGTACATGTTGTATAGTCAGATGGCTCTAATACTAACCCTGCGCCCTCTCACATAACCTGTACATGTCGTATAGTCAGATGGCTCTAATACTAACCCTGCGCCCTCTCACATAACCTGTACATGTTGTATAGTCAGATGGCTCTAATACTAACCCTGCGCCCTCTCACATAGCCTGTACATGTTGTATAGTCAGATGGCTCTAATACTAACCCTGCGCCCTCTCACATAGCCTGTACATGTTGTATAGTCAGATGGCTCTAATACTAACCCTGCGCCCTCTCACATAACCTGTACATGTTGTATAGTCAGATGGCTCTAATACTAACCCTGCGCCTACTCACATAACCTATACATGTTGTATAGTCAGATGGCTCTAATACTAACCCTGCGCCCTCTCACATAACCTGTACATGTTGTATAGTCAGGTGGCTCTAATACTAACCCTGCGCCCTCTCACATAACCTGTACATGCTGTATAGTCAGGTGGCTCTAATACTAACCCTGCGCCCTCTCACATAACCTGTACATGTTGTATAGTCAGATGGCTCTAATACTAACCCTGCGCCCTCTCACATAACCTGTACATGTTGTATAGTCAGATGGCTCTAATACTAACCCTGCGCCCTCTCACATAACCTGTACATGTTGTATAGTCTGATGGCTCTAATACTAACCCTGCGCCCTCTCACATAACCTGTACATGTTGTATAGTCAGATGGCTCTAATACTAACCCTGCGCCCTCTCACATAACCTGTACATGTTGTATAGTCAGATGGCTCTAATACTAACCCTGCGCCCTCTCACATAACCTGTACATGTTGTATAGTCAGATGGCTCTAATACTAACCCTGCGCCCTCTCACATAACCTGTACATGTTGTATAGTCAGATGGCTCTAATACTAACCCTGCGCCCTCTCACATAACCTGTACATGTTGTATAGTCAGGTGGCTCTAATACTAACCCTGCGCCCTCTCACATAACCTGTACATGTTGTATAGTCAGATGGCTCTAATACTAACCCTGCGCCCACTCACATAACCTGTACATGTTGTATAGTCAGATGGCTCTAATACTAACCCTGCGCCTACTCACATAACCTGTACATGTTGTATAGTCAGGTGGCTCTAATACTAACCCTGCGCCCTCTCACATAACCTGTACATGTTGTATAGTCAGGTGGCTCTAATACTAACCCTGCGCCCTCTCACATAACCTGTACATGCTGTATAGTCAGGTGGCTCTAATACTAACCCTGCGCCCTCTCACATAACCTGTACATGTTGTATAGTCAGATGGCTCTAATACTAACCCTGCGCCCTCTCACATAACCTGTACATGTTGTATAGTCAGATGGCTCTAATACTAACCCTGCGCCCTCTCACATAACCTGTACATGTTGTATAGTCTGATGGCTCTAATACTAACCCTGCGCCCTCTCACATAACCTGTACATGTTGTATAGTCAGATGGCTCTAATACTAACCCTGCGCCCTCTCACATAACCTGTACATGTTGTATAGTCAGATGGCTCTAATACTAACCCTGCGCCCTCTCACATAACCTGTACATGTTGTATAGTCAGATGGCTCTAATACTAACCCTGCGCCCTCTCACATAACCTGTACATGTTGTATAGTCAGATGGCTCTAATACTAACCCTGCGCCCTCTCACATAACCTGTACATGTTGTATAGTCAGATGGCTCTAATACTAACCCTGCGCCCTCTCACATAACCTGTACATGTTGTATAGTCAGATGGCTCTAATACTAACCCTGCGCCCTCTCACATAACCTGTACATGTTGTATAGTCAGATGGCTCTAATACAAACCCTGCGCCCTCTCACATAACCTGTACATGTTGTATAGTCAGATGGCTCTAATACTAACCCTGCGCCCTCTCACATAACCTGTACATGTTGTATAGTCAGATGGCTCTAATACTAACCCTGCGCCCTCTCACATAACCTGTACATGTTGTATAGTCAGATGGCTCTAATACTAACCCTGCGCCCTCTCACATAACCTGTACATGTTGTATAGTCAGATGGCTCTAATACTAACCCTGCGCCCTCTCACATAACCTGTACATGTTGTATAGTCAGATGGCTCTAATACTAACCCTGCGCCCTCTCACATAACCTGTACATGTTGTATAGTCAGATGGCTCTAATACTAACCCTGCGCCCTCTCACATAACCTGTACATGTTGTATAGTCAGATGGCTCTAATACTAACCCTGCGCCCTCTCACATAACCTGTACATGTTGTATAGTCAGATGGCTCTAATACTAACCCTGCGCCCTCTCACATAACCTGTACATGTTGTATAGTCAGATGGCTCTAATACTAACCCTGCGCCCTCTCACATAACCTGTACATGTTGTATAGTCAGATGGCTCTAATACTAACCCTGCGCCCTCTCACATAACCTGTACATGTTGTATAGTCAGATGGCTCTAATACTAACCCTGCGCCCTCTCACATAACCTGTACATGTTGTATAGTCAGATGGCTCTAATACTAACCCTGCGCCCTCTCACATAACCTGTACATGTTGTATAGTCAGATGGCTCTAATACTAACCCTGCGCCCTCTCACATAACCTGTACATGTTGTATAGTCAGATGGCTCTAATACTAACCCTGCGCCCCCTCACATAACCTGTACATGTTGTATAGTCAGATGGCTCTAATACTAACCCTGCGCCCTCTCACATAACCTGTACATGTTGTATAGTCAGATGGCTCTAATACTAACCCTGCGCCCTCTCACATAACCTGTACATGTTGTATAGTCAGATGGCTCTAATACTAACCCTGCGCCCCCTCACATAACCTGTACATGTTGTATAGTCAGATGGCTCTAATACTAACCCTGCGCCCCCTCACATAACCTGTACATGTTGTATAGTCAGATGGCTCTAATACTAACCCTGCGCCCTCTCACATAACCTGTACATGTTGTATAGTCAGATGGCTCTAATACTAACCCTGCGCCCTCTCACATAACCTGTACATGTTGTATAGTCAGATGGCTCTAATACTAACCCTGCGCCCTCTCACATAACCTGTACATGTTGTATAGTCAGATGGCTCTAATACTAACCCTGCGCCCCCTCACATAACCTGTACATGTTGTATAGTCAGATGGCTCTAATACTAACCCTGCGCCCCCTCACATAACCTGTACATGTTGTATAGTCAGATGGCTCTAATACTAACCCTGCGCCCTCTCACATAACCTGTACATGTTGTATAGTCAGATGGCTCTAATACTAACCCTGCGCCCTCTCACATAACCTGTACATGTTGTAAAGTCAGATGGCTCTAATACTAACCCTGCGCCCTCTCACATAGCCTGTACATGTTGTATAGTCAGATGGCTCTAATACTAACCCTGCGCCCTCTCACATAGCCTGTACATGTTGTATAGTCAGATGGCTCTAATACTAACCCTGCGCCCTCTCACATAACCTGTACATGTTGTATAGTCAGATGGCTCTAATACTAACCCTGCGCCCTCTCACATAACCTGTACATGTTGTATAGTCAGGTGGCTCTAATACTAACCCTGCTCCCTCTCACATAACCTGTACATGCTGTATAGTCAGGTGGCTCTAATACTAACCCTGCGCCCTCTCACATAACCTGTACATGTTGTATAGTCAGATGGCTCTAATACTAACCCTGCGCCCTCTCACATAACCTGTACATGTTGTATAGTCAGGTGGCTCTAATACTAACCCTGCTCCCTCTCACATAACCTGTACATGCTGTATAGTCAGGTGGCTCTAATACTAACCCCGCGCCCTCTCACATAACCTGTACATGTTGTATAGTCAGATGGCTCTAATACTAACCCTGCGCCCTCTCACATAACCTGTACATGTTGTATAGTCTGATGGCTCTAATACTAACCCTGCGCCCTCTCACATAACCTGTACATGTTGTATAGTCTGATGGCTCTAATACTAACCCTGCGCCCTCTCACATAACCTGTACATGTTGTATAGTCAGATGGCTCTAATACTAACCCTGCGCCCTCTCACATAACCTGTACATGTTGTATAGTCAGATGGCTCTAATACTAACCCTGCGCCCTCTCACATAACCTGTACATGTTGTATAGTCAGATGGCTCTAATACTAACCCTGCGCCCTCTCACATAACCTGTACATGTTGTATAGTCAGATGGCTCTAATACTAACCCTGCGCCCTCTCACATAACCTGTACATGTTGTATAGTCAGATGGCTCTAATACTAACCCTGCGCCCTCTCACATTTCCCACAGTACCCAGACCCCTTGTCGCTTTCTCATTTTCTGGAAGAATATTTTGTCCTCGTCATTTCCCCCTCCTGTGTAGGGTGTTAGGTCTACAACAACTAGGTAGACAAGCATTGGGTCGACATGGGTCTAGGTTGACAGGACATTAGGTCGACACAAGCATTATGCCGATGGAGTTTTTCACTGTTTTTTTATCCGAATGTCAACACAGTTGACATGGACACAGTTTGAAGTGCGCTATCACTGCACTCGCGATGCTTCGGGCACACTATTTTATTCTCCCACCATTCCCTAGTGGATGGTAGGGCATGAAATACCACCTGTCGGCACATGTCGGCTCAAAAAACAGTGAAAAACCCAATGTCGACCTTTTGACTGTCGACCTTGCCCATGTCAACCTAATGCTTTTGTCGACATAATGACCTGTCAACCTAAACCCATGTTGATCTTGTTGACTGTCGACCCAGTGGTGTCAACCCAATGCTTGGCGACCTAGTTGCTGTAGACCTAATGACCGTATCCCCCTGTAATCCACAGCAATGGCTCAGGGGTAGTTAGTGTGGGTGTGGTATAACACACCGACAGTCAGGATTCCAACAGTCATTATCCCGACCTCAGAATCCCGACTGTTGAGACTCCGACACCGGGGCGAGCACAACGAAGCACCTTGCACGCTCGCCACCTATTTTATTCTCCCTCTATGGGGATTGTGGACCCCCACGAGGGAGAATAGCCGGTGGCCATGTGTCGGGATAATAACTGTCGGAAATCCAACTGCCGGTGAGTCCTCCGGCACCCGGGAGGGTAATGTTACTCAGGTGTAGGGACTGTACCCCCGGGTGTTATACCTTATCTGAGGGTGTCACAGAGGATCTGGTAGTGTAAAGTTACTCAGGTGTAGGGACTGTACCCCCGGGTGTTATACCTTATCTGAGGGTGTGACGGAGGATCTGGTAGTGTAACGTTACTCAGGTGTAGGGACTGTACCCCTGGGTGTTATACCTTATCTGAGGGTGTCACAGAGGATCTGGTAGTGTAACGTTACTCAGGTGTAGGGACTGTACCCCCGGGTGTTATACCTTATCTGAGGGTGTCACAGAGGATCTGGTAGTGTAACGTTACTCAGGTGTAGGGACTGTACCCCCGGGTGTTATACCTTATCTGAGGGTGTGACGGAGGATCTGGTAGTGTAACATTACTCAGGTGTAGGGACTGTACCCCCGGGTGTTATACCTTATCTGAGGGTGTGACAGAGGATCAGGTAGGGTAACGTTACTCGGGTGTAAGGCTGTACCCCCGGGTGTTATACCTTATCTGACGGTGTGACGGAGGATCTGGTAGTGTAACATTACTCAGGTGTAGGGACTGTACCCCCGGGTGTTATACCTTATCTGAGGGTGTCACAGAGGATCAGGTAGTGTAACGTTACTCAGGTGTAGGGACTGTACCCCCGGGTGTTATACCTTATCTGAGGGTGTGACGGAGGATCTGGTAGTGTAACGTTACTCAGGTGTAGGGACTGTACCCCCGTGTGTTATACCTTATCTGAGGGTGTGACGGAGGATCTGGTAGTGTAACATTACTCAGGTGTAGGGACTGTACCCCCAGGTGTTAAACCTTATCTGAGGGTGTGACAGAGGATCAGGTAGTGTAACGTTACTCGGGTGTAAGGCTGTACCCCCGGGTGTTATACCTTATCTGAGGGTGTGACGGAGGATCTGGTAGTGTAACATTACTCAGGTGTAGGGACTGTACCCCCGGGTGTTATACCTTATCTGAGGGTGTGACAGAGGATCAGGTAGTGTAACGTTACTCAGGTGTAGGGACTGTACCCCCGGGTGTTATACCTTATCTGAGGGTGTCACAGAGGATCTGGTAGTGTAACATTACTCAGGTGTAGGGACTGTACCCCCGGGTGTTATACCTTATCTGAGGGTGTGACAGAGGATCAGGTAGTGTAACGTTACTCAGGTGTAGGGACTGTACCCCCGGGTGTTATACCTTATCTGAGGGTGTCACAGAGGATCTGGTAGTGTAACATTACTCAGGTGTAGGGACTGTACCCCCGGGTGTTATACCTTATCTGAGGGTGTGACAGACAGAGGATCTGGTAGGGTAACGTTACTCTGGTGTAGGGCTGTACCCCCGGGTGTTATACCTTATCTGAGGGTGTCACAGAGGATCAGGTAGTGTAACGTTACTCAGGTGTAGGGACTGTACCCCCGGGTGTTATACCTTATCTGAGGGTGTGACGGAGGATCTGGTAGTGTAACGTTACTCAGGTGTAGGGACTGTACCCCCGTGTGTTATACCTTATCTGAGGGTGTGACGGAGGATCTGGTAGTGTAACATTACTCAGGTGTAGGGACTGTACCCCCAGGTGTTAAACCTTATCTGAGGGTGTGACAGAGGATCAGGTAGTGTAACGTTACTCGGGTGTAAGGCTGTACCCCCGGGTGTTATACCTTATCTGAGGGTGTGACGGAGGATCTGGTAGTGTAACATTACTCAGGTGTAGGGACTGTACCCCCGGGTGTTATACCTTATCTGAGGGTGTGACAGAGGATCAGGTAGTGTAACGTTACTCAGGTGTAGGGACTGTACCCCCGGGTGTTATACCTTATCTGAGGGTGTCACAGAGGATCTGGTAGTGTAACATTACTCAGGTGTAGGGACTGTACCCCCGGGTGTTATACCTTATCTGAGGGTGTGACAGAGGATCAGGTAGTGTAACGTTACTCAGGTGTAGGGACTGTACCCCCGGGTGTTATACCTTATCTGAGGGTGTCACAGAGGATCTGGTAGTGTAACATTACTCAGGTGTAGGGACTGTACCCCCGGGTGTTATACCTTATCTGAGGGTGTGACAGACAGAGGATCTGGTAGGGTAACGTTACTCTGGTGTAGGGCTGTACCCCCGGATGTTATACCTTATCTGAGGGTGTCACAGAGGATCTGGTAGTGTAACGTTACTCAGGTGTAGGGACTGTACCCCCGGGTGTTATAACTTATCTGAGGGTGTGACGGAGGATCTGGTAGGGTAACGTTACTCGGGTGTAGGGACTGTACCCCCGGGTGTTATACCTTATCTGAGGGTGTGACGGAGGATCTGGTAGTGTAACGTTACTCGGGTGTAGGGACTGTACCCACGGGTGTTATACCTTATCTGAGGGTGTGACAGAGGATCGGGTAGTGTAATGTTACTCGGGTGTAAGGCTGTACCCCCGGGTGTTATACCTTATCTGAGGGTGTGACGGAGGATCTGGTAGGGTAACGTTACTCGGGTGTAGGGACTGTACCCCCGGGTGTTATACCTTATCTGAGGGTGTCACAGAGGATCTGGTAGGGTAACGTTACTCAGGTGTAGGGACTGTACCCCCGGGTGTTATAACTTATCTGAGGGTGTGACGGAGGATCTGGTAGGGTAACGTTACTCGGGTGTAGGGACTGTACCCCCGGGTGTTATACCTTATCTGAGGGTGTGACGGAGGATCTGGTAGGGTAACGTTACTCAGGTGTAGGGACTGTACCCCCGGATGTTATACCTTATCTGAGGGTGTCACAGAGGATCTGGTAGTGTAACGTTACTCGGGTGTAGGGACTGTACCCCCAGGTGTTATACCTTATCTGAGGGTGTGACGGAGGATCTGGTAGGGTAACGTTACTCAGGTGTAGGGACTGTACCCCCGGGTGTTATACCTTATCTGAGGATGTGACAGAAGATCTGGTAGGGTAACGTTACTCGGGTGTAGGGACTGTACCCCCGGGTGTTATACCTTATCTGAGGGTGTGACGGAGGATCTGGTAGTGTAACGTTACTCAGGTGTAGGGACTGTACCCACGGGTGTTATACCTTATCTGAGGGTGTGACGGAGGATCTGGTAGGGTAACGTTACTCGGGTGTAGGGACTGTACCCCCGGGTGTTATACCTTATCTGAGGGTGTGACAGACAGTGGATCTGGTAGTGTAACGTTACTCAGATGTAGGGACTGTACCCCCGGGTGTTATACCTTATCTGAGGGTGTGACGGAGGATCTGGTAGTATAACGTTACTCGGGTGTAGGGACTGTACCCCCGGGTGTAATACCTTATCTGAGGGTGTGACGGAGGATCTGGTAGGGTAACGTTACTCAGGTGTAGGGACTGTACCCCCGGGTGTTATACCTTATCTGAGGGTGTGACGGAGGATCTGGTAGGGTAACGTTACTCAGGTGTAGGGACTGTACCCCCGGGTGTTATACCTTATCTGAGGGTGTGACGGAGGATCTGGTAGTGTAACGTTACTCAGGTGTAGGGACTGTACCCCCGGGTGTTATACCTTATCTGAGGGTGTGACGGAGGATCTGGTAGGGTAACGTTACTCAGGTGTAGGGACTGTACTCCCGGGTGTTATACCTTATCTGAGGGTATGACAGAGGATCTGGTAGGGTAACGTTACTCGGGTGTAGGGACTGTACCCCCGGGTGTTATACCTTATCTGAGGGTGTGACGGAGGATCTGGTAGGGTAACGTTACTCGGGTGTAGGGACTGTACCCCCGGGTGTTATACCTTATCTGAGGGTGTGACAGAGGATCGGGTAGTGTAATGTTACTCGGGTGTAAGGCTGTACCCCCGGGTGTTATACCTTATCTGAGGGTGTGACGAAGGATCTGGTAGTGTAACGTTACTCAGGTGTAGGGACTGTACCCCCGGGTGTTATACCTTATCTGAGGGTGTGACAGACAGAGGATCTGGTAGTGTAACGTTACTCAGATGTAGGGACTGTACCCCCGGGTGTTATACCTTATCTGAGGGTGTGACGGAGGATCTGGTAGGGTAACGTTACTCAGGTGTAGGGACTGTACCCCCGGGTGTTATACCTTATCTGAGGGTGTGACGGAGGATCTGGTAGTGTAACGTTACTCAGGTGTAGGGACTGTACCCCCGGGTGTTATACCTTATCTGAGGGTGTGACGGAGGATCTGGTAGGGTAACGTTACTCAGGTGTAGGGACTGTACTCCCGGGTGTTATACCTTATCTGAGGGTATGACAGAGGATCTGGTAGGGTAACGTTACTCGGGTGTAGGGACTGTACCCCCGGGTGTTATACCTTATCTGAGGGTGTGACGGAGGATCTGGTAGGGTAACGTTACTCGGGTGTAGGGACTGTACCCCCGGGTGTTATACCTTATCTGAGGGTGTCACAGAGGATCTGGTAGGGTAACGTTACTCGGGTGTAGGGACTGTACCCCCGGGTGTTATACCTTATCTGAGGGTGTGACAGAGGATCGGGTAGTGTAATGTTACTCGGGTGTAAGGCTGTACCCCCGGGTGTTATACCTTATCTGAGGGTGTGACGGAGGATCTGGTAGGGTAACGTTACTCGGGTGTAGGGACTGTACCCCCGGGTGTTATACCTTATCTGAGGGTGTGACAGACAGAGGATCTGGTAGTGTAACGTTACTCAGATGTAGGGACTGTACCCCCGGGTGTTATACCTTATCTGAGGGTGTGACGGAGGATCTGGTAGGGTAACGTTACTCAGGTGTAGGGACTGTACCCCCGGGTGTTATACCTTATCTGAGGGTGTGACGGAGGATCTGGTAGTGTAACGTTACTCAGGTGTAGGGACTGTACCCCCGGGTGTTATACCTTATCTGAGGGTGTGACGGAGGATCTGGTAGGGTAACGTTACTCAGGTGTAGGGACTGTACTCCCGGGTGTTATACCTTATCTGAGGGTATGACAGAGGATCTGGTAGGGTAACGTTACTCGGGTGTAGGGACTGTACCCCCGGGTGTTATACCTTATCTGAGGGTGTGACGGAGGATCTGGTAGGGTAACGTTACTCGGGTGTAGGGACTGTACCCCCGGGTGTTATACCTTATCTGAGGGTGTGACGGAGGATCTGGTAGGGTAACATTACTCGGGTGTAGGGACTGTACCCCCGGGTGTTATACCTTATCTGAGGGTGTGACGGAGGATCTGGTATTGTAAACAACACGGGCATAGCGCCCACCACTGGGCCATGCCCGCAGTCACATGATAACACTATGCACCCGCCTGTCCGCTCTCTGCAGATGCTGCATTGCAGTTTTGGCTTTTCTTACATTTGGCATCTGCTGGTCACTGAATTATCTATTTCGGGAAATTCCTCCTCTGATCACAGACTACTAATGTCATCCTGTATTTCATATATAAACCACAGAAGTGACCGAGACCACTGAGGAAGCCTTCCACCCAATGTATTACTTATTAGCAGTTTCCTACATAGCACAGGGTGTACTGTTAGGAGTGTGATACATGAGGATAAGTGTTACATATTGCAGTAATAAGCTGTGACTGGGGAATAACAGACATAGAGGTAGGAGGGCCCTGCTCGCAGGCTTACACTATATAGGGAAATAGGAGGGTGATACATGAGGATAATGCTACATATTGCAGTAATAAGATGTGACTGGGGAATAACAGACATAGAGGTAGGAGGGTCCTGCTCGCAGGCTTACACTATATAGGGATATAGGAGTGTGATACATGAGGATAAGTGTTACATATTGCAGTAATAAGCTGTGACTGGGGAATAACAGACATAGAGGTAGGAGGGTCCTGCTCGCAGGCTTACACTATATAGGGAAATAGGAGTGTGATACATGAGGATAAGTGCTACATATTGCAGTAATAAGATGTGACTGGGGAATAACAGACATAGAGGTAGGAGGGTCCTGCTCGCAGGCTTACACTATATAGGGAAATAGGAGTGTGATACATGAGGATAAGTGCTACATATTGCAGTAATAAGATGTGACTGGGGAATAACAGACATAGAGGTAGGAGGGCCCTGCTCGCAGGCTTACACTGTATAGGGAAATAGGAGTGTGATACATGAGGATAAGTGCTACATATTGCAGTAATAAGATGTGACTGGGGAATAACAGACATAGAGGTAGGAGGGTCCTGCTCGCAGGATTACACTATATAGGGAAATATGAGTGTGATACATGAGGATAAGTGCTACATATTGCAGTAATAAGATGTGACTGGGGAATAACAAATATAGAGGTAGGAGGGCCCTGCTCGCAGGCTTACACTATATAGGGAAATAGGAGTGTGATACATGAGGATAAGTGCTACATATTGCAGTAATATAGGAGTGTGATGCATGAGGATAAGTGCTACATATTGCAGTAATAAGATGTGACTGGGGTATAACAGACATAGAGGTAGGAGGGCCCTGCTCGCAGGATTACACTATATAGGGAAATAGGAGTGTGATGCATGAGGATAAGTGCTACATATTGCAGTAATAAGATGTGACTGGGGAATAACAGACATAGAGGTCGGAGGGCCCTGCTCGCAGGCTTACACTATAGGGAAATAGGAGTGTGATACATGAGGATAAGTGCTACATATTGCAGTAATAAGATGTGACTGGGGAATAACAGACATAGAGGTAGGAGGGCCCTGCTCGCAGGCTTACACTATATAGGGAAATAGGAGTGTGATACATGAGGATAAGTGCTACATATTGCAGTAATAAGATGTGACTGGGGAATAACAGACATAGAGGTAGGAGGGCCCTGCTCGCAGGCTTACACTATAGGGAAATAGGAATGTGATACATGAGGATAAGTGCTACATATTGCAGTAATAAGATGTGACTGGGGAATAACAGACATAGAGGTAGGAGGGTCCTGCTCGCAGGCTTACACTATAGGGAAATAGGAATGTGATACATGAGGATAAGTGCTACATATTGCAGTAATAAGATGTGACTGGGAAATAACAGACATAGAGGTAGGAGGGCCCTGCTCGCAGGCTTACACTATTTAAGGAAATAGGAGTGTGATACATGAGGATAAGTGCTACATATTGCAGTAATAAGATGTGACTGGGGAATAACAGACATAGAGGTAGGAGGGCCCTGCTCGCAGGCTTACACTATATAGGGAAATAGGAGTGTGATACATGAGGATAAGTGCTACATATTGCAGTAATAAGATGTGACTGGGGAATAACAGACATAGAGGTAGGAGGGTCCTGCTCGCAGGCTTACACTATATAGGGAAATAGGAGTGTGATACATGAGGATAAGTGCTACATATTGCAGTAATAAGATGTGACTGGGGAATAACAGACATAGAGGTAGGAGGGTCCTGCTCGCAGGATTACACTGTATAGGGAAATAGGAGTGTGATACATGAGGATAAGTGCTACATATCGCAGTAATAAGATGTGATTGGGGAATAACAGACATAGAGGTAGGAGGGTCCTGCTCACAGGCTTACACTATATAGGGAAATAGGAGTGTGATACATGATGATAAGTGCTACATATTGCAGTAATAAGATGTGACTGGGGAATAACAGACATAGAGGTAGGAGGGCCCTGCTCGCAGGCTTACACTATATAGGGAAATAGGAGTGTGATACATGAGGATAAGTGCTACATATTGCAGTAATAAGATGTGACTGGGGAATAACAGACATAGAGGTAGGAGGGCCCTGCTCGCAGACTTACACTATATAGGGAAATAGGAGTGTGATACATGAGGATAAGTGCTACATATTGCAGTAATAAGATGTGACTGGGGAATAACAGACATAGAGGTAGGAGGGTCCTGCTCGCAGGCTTACACTATATAGGGAAATAGGAGTGTGATACATGGGGATAAGTGCTACATATTGCAGTAATAAGATGTGACTGGGGTATAACAGACATAAGAGGTAGAAGGGCCCTGCTCGCAGGCTTACACTATATAGGGAAATAGGAGTGTGATACATGAGGATAAGTGCTACATATTGCAGTAATAAGATGTGACTGGGGAATAACAGACATAGAGGTAGGAGGGTCCTGCTCGCAGGCTTACACTATATAGGGAAATAGGAGTGTGATACATGAGGATAAGTGCTACATATTGCAGTAATAAGATGTGACTGGGGAATAACAGACATAGAGGTAGGAGGGTCCTGCTCGCAGGCTTACACTATATAGGGAAATAGGAGTGTGATACATGAGGATAAGTGCTACATATTGCAGTAATAAGATGTGACTGGAGAATAACAGACATAGAGGTAGGAGGGCCCTGCTCGCAGGCTTACACTATATAGGGAAATAGGAGTGTGATACATGAGGATAAGTGCTACATATTGCAGTAATAAGATGTGACTGGGGAATAACAGACATAGAGGTAGGAGGGCCCTGCTCGCAGGCTTACACTATATAGGGAAATAGGAGTGTGATACATGAGGATAAGTGCTACATATTGCAGTAATAAGATGTACCTGGGGAATAACAGACATAGAGGTAGGAGGGTCCTGCTCGCAGGCTTACACTATATAGGGAAATAGGAGTGTGATACATGAGGATAAGTGCTACATATTGCAGTAATAAGATGTGACTGGAGAATAACAGACATAGAGGTAGGAGGGTCCTGCTCGCAGGCTTATACTATATAGGGAAATAGGAGTGTGATACAGGAGGATAAGTGCTACATATTGCAGTAATAAGATGTGACTGGGGAATAACAGACATAGAGGTAGGAGGGCCCTGCTCGCAGGCTTACACTGTATAGGGAAATAGGAGTGTGATACATGAGGATAAGTGCTACATATTGCAGTAATAAGATGTGACTGGGGAATAACAGACATAGAGGTAGGAGGGCCCTGCTCGCAGGCTTATACTATATAGGGAAATAGGAGTGTGATACATGGGGATAAGTGCTACATATTGCAGTAATAAGATGTGACTGGAGAATAACAGACATAGAGGTAGGAGGGCCCTGCTCGCAGGCTTACACTATATAGGGAAATAGGAGTGTGATACATGAGGATAAGTGCTACATATTGCAGTAATAAGATGTGACTGGGGAATAACAGACATAGAGGTAGGAGGGCCCTGCTCGCAGGCTTACACTATATAGGGAAATAGGAGTGTGATACTTGGGGATAAGTGCTACATATTGCAGTAATAAGATGTGACTGGGGAATAACAGACATAGAGGTAGGAGGGCCCTGCTCGCAGGCTCACACTATAGGGAAATAGGAGTGTGATACATGAGGATAAGTGCTACATATTGCAGTAATAAGATGTGACTGGGGAATAACAGACATAGAGGTAGGAGGGCCCTGCTCGCAGGCTTACACTATAGGGAAATAGGAGTGTGATACATGAGGATAAGTGCTACGTATTGCAGTAATAAGATGTGACTGGGTTATAACAGACATAGAGGTAGGAGGGTCCTGCTCGCAGGCTTACACTATATAGGGAAATAGGAGTGTGATACATGAGGATAAGTGCTACATATTGCAGTAATAAGATGTGACTGGAGAATAACAGACATAGAGGTAGGAGGGCCCTGCTCGCAGGCTTACACTATATAGGGAAATAGGAGTGTGATACATGAGGATAAGTGCTACATATTGCAGTAATAAGATGTGACTGGGGTATAACAGACATAGATGTAGGAGGGTCCTGCTCGCAGGCTTACACTATATAGGGAAATAGGAGTGTGATACATGAGGATAAGTGCTACATATTGCAGTAATAAGATGTGACTGGGGAATAACAGACATAGAGGTAGGAGGGTCCTGCTCGCAGGCTTACACTATATAGGGAAATAGGAGTGTGATACATGAGGATAAGTGCTACATATTGCAGTAATAAGATGTGACTGGGGAATAACAGACATAGAGGTAGGAGGGCCCTGCTCGCAGGCTTACACTATATAGGGAAATAGGAGTGTGATACATGAGGATAAGTGCTACATATTGCAGTAATAAGATGTGACTGGGGAATAACAGACATAGAGGTAGGAGGGCCCTGCTCGCAGGCTTACACTGTATAGGGAAATAGGAGTGTGATACATATGGATAAGTGCTACATATTGCAGTAATAAGATGTGACTGGGTAATAACAGACATAGAGGTAGGAGGGTCCTGCTCGCAGGCTTACACTATATAGGGAAATAGGAGTGTTATACATGAGGATAAGTGCAACATATTGCAGTAATAAGATGTGACTGGGTAATAACAGACATAGAGGTAGGAGGGCCCTGCTCGCAGGCTTACACTATATAGGGAAATAGGAGTGTGATACATGAGGATAAGTGCTACATATTGCAGTAATAAGATGTGACTGGGGAATAACAGACATAGAGGTAGGAGGGTCCTGCTCGCAGGCTTACACTATATAGGGAAATAGGAGTGTGATACATGAGGATAAGTGCTACATATTGCAGTAATAAGATGTGACTGGGGAATAACAGACATAGAGGTAGGAGGGCCCGGCTCGCAGGCTTACACTATATAGGGAAATAGGAGTGTGATACATGAGGATAAGTGCTACATATTGCAGTAATAAGATGTGACTGGGGAATAACAGACATAGAGGTAGGAGGGCCCTGCTCGCAGGCTTACACTGTATAGGGAAATAGGAGTGTGATACATGAGGATAAGTGCTACATATTGCAGTAATAAGATGTGACTGGGGAATAACAGACATAGAGGTAGGAGGGCCCTGCTCGAAGGCTTACACTATATAGGGAAATAGGAGTGTGATACATGAGGATAAGTGCTACATATTGCAGTAATAAGATGTGACTGGGGAATAAAAGACATAGAGGTAGGAGGGCCCTGCTCGCAGGATTACACTATATAGGGAAATAGGAGTGTGATACATGAGGATAAGTGCTACATATTGCAGTAATAAGATGTGACTGGGGAATAACAGACATAGAGGTAGGAGGGCCCTGCTCGCAGGCTTACACTATATAGGGAAATAGGAGTGTGATACATGAGGATAAGTGCTACATATTGCAGTAATAAGATGTGACTGGGGAATAACAGACATAGAGGTAGGAGGGCCCTGCTCGCAGGCTTACACTGTAGGGAAATAGGAGTGTGATACATGAGGATAAGTGCTACATATTGCAGTAATAAGATGTGACTGGGGAATAACAGATATAGAGGTAGGAGGGCCCTGCTCGCAGGCTTACACTATATAGGGAAATAGGAGTGTGATACATGAGGATAAGTGCTACATATTGCAGTAATAAGATGTGACTGGGGAATAACAGACATAGAGGTAGGAGGGCCCTGCTCGCAGGCTTACACTATATAGGGAAATAGGAATGTGATACATGAGGATAAGTGCTACATATTGCAGTAATAAGATGTGACTGGGGAATAACAGACATAGAGGTAGGAGGGTCCTGCTCGCAGGTATACACTATATAGGGAAATAGGAGTGTGATACATGAGGATAAGTGCTACATATTGCAGTAATAAGATGTGACTGGGGAATAACAGACATAGAGGTAGGAGGGTCCTGCTCGCAGGCTTACACTGTATAGGGAAATAGGAGTGTGATAAATGAGGATAAGTGCTACATATTGCAGTAATAAGATGTGACTGGGGAATAACAGACATAGAGGTAGGAGGGTCCATGCTACGTGCTGCATGAAAGATCAGAAGATTTAACAAAAGATCTATAGGAACGCACATGGGATCCTAAGAAAAATCTTTGGTAAAGATGTGCGGACAAAAGATTTCAAGGCTAATTTATGCGCACATCTTAAGATCAAAGATCTTTCTAGTGTGTGGGCACCTTTATTCAGGAATTATATAGTGTTCCCTCTAGGCTGTCCCTCCAGCAGTGCCCTGCTAAAAGAGCCTGCTGCCTGACTTGCTGGTGTGCCCGGGGAAGCTCCAGGCACCGCAATCTCGGCAGCGCTAGGCTTCCCATGCAGCTCAGGGACTTCGTCGGGGCCAGGTCCACCCCCTTGCACGACGGGGGAAGCCTAGGCACGCCCCCTTTAGTGATGCGCGGCCTGGGCACGCCCCCTTTAGTGATGCGGGGCCTGAGCACGCCTCCTTTAGTGACGTCACGGCCCGGGCACGCCCACTTTAGTGACATCGGCGGCCCAGGACCACCTACAATGATGACATCGACGGGCCCGGTCAGCCCCGATTGCGCTGCCCCCATGCAGCGGCACCCTGCCCCCCAAAATTCCTAGAGGGAACACTAATATATATCAAAGAGTTCTTTTTTAACCTCGATTTTTAAACAAACAATACAATATGCAATTCTAAATTAACAATTCATCAGAATGGGACAACTTAATCTTTAAAATGTAACCTCATTTATGGATTTTGGTTAAGGATGAAGGGAGAAAAGGGAGCGTCATTTTCGCACGGGCCACCTAGTAGTTTTTATTTATTTTTCCTTACATTTTTGACATACCACTCGAGGAGCTCTTCCCCTTTTATTATAGAAGAGGGGCCTGGGTCTCTGTGCAACCTGTCTGCAGAGACAGGGAAGGACGGATCAAGGGCTGTGTATATAGATGTTTATAACTTAAAGTGAAGCCTTGGCAGTGGTGGTATAATCTAAAACTGTTTTTAAATGTTATTATGGTTCCATTGTTTCCTCATGTATGGAATGCATGATGACACGCATAATTCCATCGGGTTAGTATGTGACACCCCTACACAGTAATTGACTGCGATATGTAAACACACAACACGATGTGCAATTGTAAATCTCAAAAAAAGGGACACCAGGCCGTTGTGAGCCAGCGTTTCAAAGCCGACTGGCTTCATCAACCTGGTGTCCCTTTATTTGAGTGCCGCCACTCCCTCGTCTGTGTATGTATGTATGTTGTATGTATGTATGTGTATGTATGACTAAAACTTGGCTCAGTTTGGCTCAGCAAGCATTTCAGGTATCCTATTATATAGGTGATCTACAAAGCAACTGTAGAGTTTGCCCCAATAATTTACCACTAAAGGAGGGGCCAAATTGAGCCCCTATTAGTTTTTTCACTAAATGGGACCGTGTGAATAGGCCTGGTGCCTTTTCTTTGTCACGCAAAAAGACTTTGGATTTATTAAGCTTGGAGAAGAGATAAACTGGAGATAAAGCAGAGAAAAGGTAAAAGGAGATAAAGCACCAGCCAATCAGCTGTGTTTGAAAAAGACAGTTGGGAGTTGATTGGCTGGTGCTTTATCTCCTTTTACCTTTTCTCTGCTTTATCTCCAGTTTATCTCTTCTCCAAGCTTAATAAATCTGCCCCCTATACACTATCCACCCTACTTGTACTATTCTTCATTGAATACCAGAAGCTGATACCCCTGAAGAAGCCCCGTGCTGGGTGAAACAGTGCGTTTTTATAACTTTGTATCAAGCAATCTACAGTGAAGAACTGTCTACTCTACTGTGAAAGAAAAGAGAAAAAAAAAACTTTTTAATGAAGAAAATACTAGTTAAACAAATACTTTGTGTATTACAATGTGGATCTATATTGATTGTTGCATTGTTGCGCCACTCCACATTTGTCTTTATATCTTTTCATCTTCCCCTAGCCCACAGGGGTATTGTGGATAAGGCAGCCCATCACTAGCATTCTACACATATTAATCTTAACTCTAGCGTGTATATGTATGTGTGTATATATATATATATATATATATATATATATTTATATACATACAGGGCTATTTTTCAGCAGGCTCCAGCAGGAACTGAGGGCCTTATTCTAGTTCACTCTTTCTGACAAAATCCTTCTTAAGCCGCCCATACACGTTGCATTTCCCGGCGGTGCGATGTGTGCTTTGAGGTGCGCGCTCCTGCGGCACCTCATCGCACAGTACAAAAAGTATGTGCTGCACATACTTTTTGTACTTGCTTTTCATCACATCGCATTGCATGCACAAGGCATGCAATGCGATGTGATGGATGCTATTTAAGCCCACAACGCACGCCGGGGTCACAGCGTGTATGGGCAGTATTAGATGGACAAAACCATGTGCACTGCAGGTGGGGAAGGTGTTACTTGTGAAGAGAGAATTAGATTTGGGTGGGGTTTTACTTCAAAGTGAGATCTATATTGCAGTGTAAAAATAAAGCAGCCAGTATTTACCCTGCACAGCAACAAAATGACTCACCCAAATCTAATTCTCTCTGCACATTTTAAATCTGCCCCCCCCTGCAGTGCACATGGTTTTGTCCACCTAAGAAGGATTTTGTCAGAAAGAGTGAACTAGAATAAGGGCCTCAGTTCCTGCTGGAGCCTGCTGAAAAATAGCTATATATATATATATATATATATATATATATATATATATATAATCTCCTATGCTATTTCGATCCCAACTATCTGATAACTTGTAGCTGTCTGATAACATGTAGCACGCATCCCTGTCTATTTATGTCTGCGGCCTGCTCTGCAGTATTATATGAACGGTTGTGAAATAACCGGAGGCTATATAGTCAGTGTTTACCATTGTCTTCCTCTGGCACAGGTTGCCCTGGTAGAACACAGGGGCTTCTTTCACTGTGCGGGCAGGATCTGACTGACAGCTTGGTAGACTTGCAGTACAGGAATGCTTGGTTTGGATTGGTCCCTTCATTCACATGGGCAGGGCCAGTTATGTCACAGCAGCTCAGATTACTGTAGCCTTAGCTTCCCATTGGTGTGGGGTGGGGGGATCATTGCTGACTATAATGCATTTTAATGTGAGCTACACTACAGTATCCGGGTACAATGTACCTGGTTCATGTGTGATCAAACTAACCAGAGTGTTTTCTTCTCTCATGCAGGTTTCACATGTTCCCGATAAGTAGAGAACCAGCGGTGGAGTAGGTATTACACGATGGATCGAAGGTGACAGCAGCTGAGGATGCCCCTGACTGATAAGCTACGTGAGAGGATATCACAGGCCTTCTACAGGCATGGTCTGCTGTGTGCATCCTACCCCATTCCTATCATCCTCTTCACAGCCCTGTGCATCCTAGCCTGCTGGTGAGTACCTGAGCCTGTGGTGGGTGTAGGGGTAGCCAGGACTGCTGCACTCTACCTGTACAGGTATCTCTGATTGCTGATCCCAGCCTGCTGGTAAGTGCCTGAGCACCGGGTGGGTATAGGGGTAGCCAGGACTGCTGCTATCTGTACAGGTATCTCTACTTGCTGATCCTAGCCTGCTGGCGAGTGCGTGAGCCCAGGGGTGGGTATAGGGGTATCCAGGACTGCTGCACTCTACCTGTACAGGTATCTCTGATTGCTGATCCCAGCCTGCTGGTGAGTGCCTGAGCCTGGGGTGGGTGTAGGGGTAGCCAGGACTGCTGCACTCTACCTGTACAGGTATCTCTGATTGCTGATCCCAGCCTGCTGGTAAGTGCCTGAGCACCGGGTGGGTATAGGGGTAGCCAGGACTGCTGCTATCTGTACAGGTATCGCTACATGCTGATCCTAGCCTGCTGGTAAGTGCCTGATCACCGGGTGGGTGTAGGGGTAGCCAGGACTGCTGCACTACCTGTACAGGTATCTCTGATTGCTGATCCCAGCCTGCTGGTGAGTGCGTGAGCCAGGGGTGGGTATAGGGGTAGCCAGGACTGCTGCACTCTACCTTACAGGCATCTCTACTTGCTGATCCTAGCCTGCTGGCGAGTGTGTGAGCCAGGGGTTGGTATAGGGGTAGCCAGGACTGCTGCACTACCTGTACAGGTATCTCTGATTGCTGATCCTAGCCTGCTGGTAAGTGCCTGATCACCTGGTGGGTGTAGGGGTAGCCAGGACTGCTGCACTCTACCTTACAGGCATCTCTACTTGCTGATCCTAGCCTGCTGGTGAGTGCGGGAGACAGGGATGGGTGTAGGGGTAGCCAGGACTGCTGCACTCTACCTTACAGGTATCTCTACTTGCTGATTCTGGCCTGCTGGTGAGTGCATGAGCCAGGGGTGGGTGTAGGGGTAGCCGGGACTGCTGCACTCTACCTTACAGGCATCTCTACTTGCTGATCCTAGCCTGCTGGTGAGTGCGGGAGACAGGGGTGGGTGTAGGGGTAGCCAGGACTGCTGCACTCTACCTTACAGGTATCTCTACTTGCTGATTCTGGCCTGCTGGTGAGTGCATGAGCCAGGGGTGGGTATAGGGGTAGCCAGGACTGCTGCACTCTACCTTACAGGCATCTCTACTTGCTGATCCTAGCCTGCTGGCGAGTGTGTGAGCCAGGGGTTGGTATAGGGGTAGCCAGGACTGCTGCACTCTACCTTACAGGCATCTCTACTTGCTGATCCTAGCCTGCTGGTGAGTGCGGGAGCCAGGGGTGGGTATAGGGGTAGCCAGGACTGCTGCACTCTACCTTACAGGCATCTCTACTTGCTGATCCTAGCCTGCTGGCGAGTGTGTGAGCCAGGGGTTGGTATAGGGGTAGCCAGGACTGCTGCACTCTACCTTACAGGCATCTCTACTTGCTGATCCTAGCCTGCTGGTGAGTGCGGGAGCCATGGGTGGGTATAGGGGTAGCCAGGACTGCTGCACTCTACCTTACAGGCATCTCTACTTGCTGATCCTAGCCTGCTGGTGAGTGCGGGAGACAGGGGTGGGTATAGGGGTAGCCAGGACTGCTGCACTCTACAGGTATCTCTACTTGCTGAGCCTGTTTGGAGAGGCGATGGTACTAGAACATTGTCTCTTTAGCTCCATAAAGCAGCACATTTACATTTCAGGAACTTATTCTATCGGTAAAGAAGTTTTCCAGTTTTTATTGATGTTTGCCCCCACGTTCTCATACAGTAAAGTAGACATCTAGAGGTCAGGTAATATCCATGGAGAGACAGAGTGGGGGCGTCTGCCGCACAGGAATTAATATCATGGTCAAACGATGAATATTGTGGCCCCCTATTTGTATAAATAATGATAACCAGTACCTTTCAGGGGTGTGCTACCACTGACACTATCATATTACAATATACACATAGAAAGAAAAGTGTGTTGTGGTGCGGTTCACCATAGGAAAATAAATCATACCAATAAAATATAACCTTTATTAGACATGGTTAAAACTGTCTAATAGTTTTATAGAAAAGCAGAGTAAATTAGGATTAATTTGGGTCTTTTTGCTTTCTTCTCCGACGGGTTTGTCTGACTCGTCAAGCGTTGGCGCACATGCGTGGAAAGGGACGGGGACTACGTTGAAAAGTGACTAGCGCATTACATAGAGGATAAAATGTGTTCACAAATAACAAACTTGTAGCCATGGAGGCATTGCTTGTCATCCCAGCCTCGTAGAAGGAGGCCGTGGGTTTGTGTTAGTGGAGCAATGACACACCATATATTACATCACTCCATGTGTGCTATGGGGGATCAGCGAGTTCACCTGTCCTGCCCAGGTGATACATACATGCAGGGTTGGCATAGGCCCTTCCTATAGATAAGATGTCATTGTGCTGGTGGGGAATTCCTGGTGTCAGACTCCTCACCTTTCACACCGCACTCACTCATGTTACACACTGGAAATACCGGACTGATGACTATGCCGGTACTGAGCAACGCTCTCCTATGCACTCGCGTCTCTCTCAATGGGGCTGATGCATTAAGCCTGGAGAAGAGATAAAGCACCAGCCAATGGCTGGTGTGTTTGAAAATGACAGTTGGGAGATGATTGGCTGGTGCTCCACTTTATCTCTCATCTGCTTCAATGTACTCCAGGACAGTTCATCAATTAGACAATAGACAACAGATAGTGATGTTCTGCAGCGCTGTACAGCACAGCATCCAGGACTCTGACGCCAGCACCTAGTACAGGGGACTATATGTATGTGTGCGTGTGTGTAATGTATATGTAAAGTATCCCTTATCCAAACACACGTGAAATACACACAAATATATTATATTTCTGCATGAAACAAGGTTTGAAAACATGGAACAAAGTTGGTGTACTACAGTATATTAGACACTGAATTTAAATGCCAAGAAATTGCGTTTTAAATTTTGGATATCATTGGATTGCGATGCTTTATCAATGTTGCTGACCCCTAGTGGTATGTCATATTTGATTTATTTTAGTGGAATATCATTCTAAACGAATTTCCATATGTCAAAAAAAATTTTTTTTTTATTCCACCTTTTCAGCGTGAACCATTTCCAAGGTTTACCCTTTCGCATGAAAATCTCTGCTGTATGTTTCTTAATTAAACAATAAGAACTTTATAGGTATGTCATATCTCGAATTACCTCATTGGGACTCTGATTGATTAATTAATTAAAATAAAATTTTTTTCTATTAGTGTGAGAATTCTCACCGTGGTTTTACTTTTATCACCTTCCATTCAAGCTGACTATAGGCGTTCATGTTGTGAAAATTCGCACCGTGGTTTTTCTCTTATCTCTTGTTCAAGCTAAAAGATGGTATATATGCATGATCCACAAATTGGGTGCCAAATAAATATATTTCGGCCACTGAGACTCTTTCTCGATAAACAAGGGTTTCAAGTGGTTCTCCCGCTATCCTCCTCCTCACGTTATGTCCTCTATCATCATCATGTTCTTCATTTACTTATATTTTTTAATATTTTTAATATTGCTTTTATGTACAATTGACATCAATCTGTTATGATTTTACAGTGTGAAATTGCTTTGTACTACTCTGCTTCCAATGCCCCTGATGAAGTCAAGCTGTTGACGAAACGCGTTGGGCCTGTATCATCTCTTGGAAGAATTCTGATTAAAAAATTTATTTTAAGATTCTGCTTCTAATTACCGTTTGTTCAACAATACTGTTGTATATGCAAATGAATTGGCGCACTCTGATACCCCACTTTCTTTATCTCTAAACCCTGGGTCCTGTCTAACAGGGGGCCCCTCAGAGGTGCTGCCATCTCTCTGTGAGGCGCGGTTGGGTTTTTCGATCTTATAGATATATATATATATAATGTGTGTGTGATGTTAATATATGTGCTGCCTCCTATAATGTAATGCTGCTACACACCTTCCTACTGCTAGGCAACACCACAGTGCATTGTGGGGGTATTAGTTAGAGAAAGCAAACAATGGAACTGTACTTTGGTGAAACTTGTTATCTGAAGTTAGTTCTGTCACAGGAACTAGGCAAAGATTTATACCTGCATTATGTTCTGTCCCTTAATTGGGCTTTCCACTATACAGCTAGGAAATACCTTCCCTTTCCTATAATATTGCCCCAACATTCCCTGCGTCTTCCATATACAGAGGAGCGTCCCCGCTGCTCAGCCGTCTGTGTGTGTGTGTGTGTGTGTGTACAGGCTTTGTCCCTGCTGCTCAGCTGCCTCTGTCTGTGTGTACAGGATGTGTCCCCGCTGCTCAACCGCCTCTGTCTGTATGTACAGGATATGTCCCTGCTGCTCAGCTGCCCCTGTCTGTGTGTACAGGATGTGTCCCTGCTGCTCAGCCGCCTCTGTCTGTGTGTGTGTACAGGCTATGTCCCCGCTGCTCAGCCGTCTGTCTGTATGTACAGGATGTGCCCCCGCTGCTCAGCCACCTCTGTGTGTGTGTGTGTCCAGTCTGTGTCCCCGCTGCTCAGCTGCCTCTGTCTGTGTGTACAGTCTGTGTCCCCGCTGCTCAGCTGCCTCTGTCTGTATGTACAGGATGTGTCCCCGCTGCTCAGCCGCCTCTGTCTGTATGTACAGGATGTGTCCCTGCTGCTCAGCCGCCTCTGTCTGTATGTACAGGATGTGTCCCCGCTGCTCAGCCGCCTCGGTCTGTGTGTACAGGATGTGTCCCCGCTGCTCAGCCGCCTGTCTGTGTGTGTACAGGATGTGTCCCCGCTGCTCAGCCGCCTCGGTCTGTATCTACAGGATGTGTCCCCGCTGCTCAGCTGCCTCTGTCTGTACGTACAGGATGTGTCCCCGCTGCTCAGCCGCCTCGGTCTGTATGTACAGGATGTGTCCCCGCTGCTCAGCCGCCTCTGTCTGTGTGTACAGGATGTGTCCCCGCTGCTCAGCCGCCTCTGTCTGTATGTACAGGATGTGTCCCCGCTGCTCAGCCGCCTCTGTATGTACAGGATGTGTCCCCGCTGCTCAGCCACCTCTCTGTGTGTGTGTGTGTACAGGATGTGTCCCTGCTGCTCAGCCGCCTCTGTCTGTATGTACAGTCTGTGTCCCCGCTGCTCAGCCGCCTCTGTCTGTATGTACAGGATGTGTCCCCGCTGCTCAGCCGCCTCTGTATGTACAGGATGTGTCCCCGCTGCTCAGCCACCTCTCTGTGTGTGTGTGTGTGTGTGTGTATACAGAATGTGTCCCCGCTGCTCAGCCGCCTCTGTCTGTATGTACAGGATGTGTCCCCGCTGCTCAGCCGCCTCTGTCTGTATGTACAGGATGTGTCCCCGCTGCTCAGCCACCTCTGTCTGTATGTACAGGATATGTCCCCACTGCTCAGCCGCCTCTGTCTGTATGTACAGGATGTGTCCCCGCTGCTCAGCCGCCTCTGTCTGTATGTACAGGATGTGTCCCCGCTGCTCAGCCACCTCTGTCTGTATGTACAGGATATGTCCCCACTGCTCAGCCGCCTCTGTCTGTATGTACAGGATATGTCCCTGCTGCTCAGCCGCCTCTATCTGTATGTACAGGATGTGTCCCCGCTGCTCAGCCACCTCTATCTGTATGTACAGGATGTGTCCCCGCTGCTCAGCCGCCTCTGTCTGTACAGGATGTGTCCCCGCTGCTCAGCCGCCTCTGTCTGTATGTACAGGATGTGTCCCAGCTGCTCAGCCGCCTCTGTCTGTATGTACAGGATATGTCCCCGCTGCTCAGCCGCCTCTATCTGTATGTACAGGATGTGTCCCCGCTGCTCAGCCACCTCTGTCTATATGTACAGGATGTGTCCCCGCTGCTCAGCCGCCTCTGTCTGTATCAGGGCTGTGGAGTCGGTAGATAAATGTTCCGACTCCTCATACTTTCGACTCCGACTCCTCTGTATTAATATGCGAATGTATTTGATACATTCCTTGAAGGAAAGAAAGGCAACATACATATTATTACTACAGAAACTAGAGGCTGGGAAGCCAACAGTCTACTGCAGAGGTTCCCAATCTTTTTCTAATCACGGCACCCTAGAGTATCAGAATTTTTCCACGGCACCCCTAGGCCCCAAAAAATATATGTCAAATAAGTAGATTGTGTTTATATGTGCTTCTTAAATTCAGTTATGTGGTAAAGGGCAGGATTTGGTTCTGATTGTACACATTTTATGATTGGCAGCCACCAGCACTGGTTTTGTCCAGATATAATTGATCATAAATAATTTTAATTGGTCCTGGACGACCAACCCGAGGCACCCCTGCAAGTGTCCCGAGGCACCCCAGGGAGCCTAGGCGCACAGTTTGGGAACCTCTGGTCTACTGTATTGAACAGTTAAAGCAAAGGACAAACACAATGAAAACAAAGTTGTATTAATTTTTTTTATTAATTAATTAAATGACTGGATAGTAGCAGTAGGCATAAACTTCAGGAACAGAAACTTTACCAGTTCAAAGATAAAAACCACATTATTTGGTTGTTTTGGGAACAAAAACAAAGCTTATCTATAACCAAATCGTTACTGGTGACGAAAAATGGTGCCTGTACATCAATATGAACCAGCGTAAGGAATGGCTTAGCCAAGGTAAACAAACAACCCCGCGCATGAAACAAGATCTTCATCCGCATAAAAAGATGTTGTGCGTATGGTGGGAGAGCTTGGTTGAATGAATTTTTCAAGTCTACACCAGGTGATTTCTACCAACGAGGTATTGAAAACCTTATTGAACTTTGGAAATAAGTTGTAAACTACAAGGGAGAATACATTTATAAGTATTGGTGCTCCGAATTGTGCGTTGCGTGCCATATAGTGAAGCACATGAAAAGCATGCTTTTTTATGGTCACTTAACGTGTTCGTTTTGCGGTTACGTGAGGCACTGCATGCATTGGTCTTTATTCTTACAGTAGAGAAGTCATTAATTATAATTTTCGGAGCCGGTGCATTGTTTGCCGACTCCGACTCCAGGTACTCGAGATTTCCTTCGACTCCGACTCCACAGCTCTGGTCTGTATGTACAGGATGTGTCCCCGCTGCTCAGCCGATTCTGTTTGAATGTACAGGATGTGTCCCCGCTGCTCAGCCGCTTCTGTCTGTATGTACAGGATGTGTCCCCGCTGCTCAGCCACCTCTGTCTGTGTGTACAGGATGTGTCCCTGCTGCTCAGCCGCCTCTGTCAGTGTGTACAGGATATGTCCCCGCTGCTCAGCCGCCTCTGTCTGTACATACAGGATGTGTCCCCGCTGCTCAGACACCTCTATGTACAGGATATGTCCCCGCTGCTCAGCTGCCTCTGTCTGTATGTACAGGATGTGTCCCTGCTTCTCAGCCGCCTTTGTCTGTATGTACAGGATATGTCCCCGCTGCTCAGCCGCCTCTGTCTGTATGTACAGGATGTGTCCCCGCTGCTCAGCCGCTTCTGTCTGTATGTACAGGATGTGTCCCCGCTGCTCAGCCGCTTCTGTCTGTATGTACAGGATGTGTCCCCGCTGCTCAGCCGCTTCTGTCTGTATGTACAGGATGTGTCCCCGCTGCTCAGCCGCCTCTGTCTGTATGTACAGGATGTGTCCCCGCTGCTCAGACACCTCTGTGTATGTGTACAGGATGTGTCCCTGCTAATCAGCCGCTTCTGTCTGTGTGTACAGGATGTGTCCCCGCTGCTCAGCCGCCTCTGTCTGTACATACAGGATGTGTCCCCGCTGCTCAGACACCTCTGTATGTACAGGATATGTCCCTGCTTCTCAGCCGCCTTTGTCTGTATGTACAGGATGTGTCCCCGCTGCTCAGCCGCCTCTGTATGTACAGGATATATCCCCGCTGCTCAGCCACCTCTGTCTGTGTGTGTGTGTACAGGATGTGTCCCCGCTGCTCAGCCGCCTCTGTCTGTACAGGATGTGTCCCCGCTGCTCAGCCGCCTGTCTGTATGTACAGGATGTGTCCCCGCTGATCAGCCACCTCTGTCTGTATGTACAGGATGTGTCCCCGCTGCTCAGCCGCTTCTGTCTGTATGTGCAGGATATGTCCCCGCTGCTCAGCCGCCTTTGTCTGTATGTACAGGATATGTCCCCGCTGCTCAGCCGCCTTTGTCTGTATGTACAGGCTGTGTCCTCGCTGCTCAGCCACCTCTGTGTGTGTGTACAGGATGTGTCCCTGCTGCTTAGCCGTCTGTATGTACAGGATGTGTCCCCGCTGCTCAGCCGCCTCTATCTGTATGTACAGGATGTGTCCCCGCTGCTCAGCCGCCACTGTCTGTATGTACAGGATGTGTCCCCGCTGCTCAGCTGCCTCTGTCTGTATGTACAGGATGTGTCCCCGCTGCTCAGCTGCCTCTGTCTGTATGTACAGGATGTGTCCCCGCTGCTCAGCTGCCTCTGTCTGTACGTACAGGATGTGTCCCCGCTGCTCAGCCGCCTCTATGTATGTACAGGATGTGTCCCCGCTGCTCAGCCGCCTCTATCTGTATGTACAGGATGTGTCCCCGCTGCTCAGCCGCCTCGGTCTGTATGTACAGGATGTGTCCCCGCTGCTCAGCCGCCTCGGTCTGTATGTACAGGATGTGTCCCCGCTGCTCAGCCGCCTCTGTCTGTGTGTACAGGATGTGTCCCCGCTGCTCAGCCGCCTCTGTCTGTGTGTACAGGATGTGTCCCCGCTGCTCAGCCGCCTCTGTCTGTATGTACAGGATGTGTCCCCGCTGCTCAGCCGCCTCTGTCTGTATGTACAGGATGTGTCCCCGCTGCTCAGCCGCCACTTCTGTGTGTACAGGATGTGTCCCCGCTGCTCAGCCGCCTCTATCTGTATGTACAGGATGTGTCCCCGCTGCTCAGCCGCCTCTGTCTGTATGTACAGGATGTGTCCCCGCTGCTCAGCCACCTCTGTCTGTACGTACAGGATGTGTTCCTGCTGCTCAGCCGCCTCTGTCTGTATGTACAGGATGTGTCCCCGCTGCTCAGCCACCTCTGTCTGTATGTACAGGATGTGTCCCCGCTGCTCAGCCGCCTCTGTCTGTATGTACAGGATGTGTCCCCGCTGCTCAGACACCTCTGTGTATGTGTACAGGATGTGTCCCCGCTGCTCAGCCGCCTCTGTCTGTGTGTACAGGATATGTCCCCGCTGCTCAGCCACCTTTGTCTGTGTGTACAGGATGTGTCCCCGCTGCTCAGCCGCCTCTGTGTACAGGATGTGTCCCCGCTGCTCAGCCGCCTCTATGTATGTACAGGATGTGTCCCCGCTGCTCAGCCGCCTCTATGTATGTACAGGATGTGTCCCCGCTGCTCAGCCGCCTCTATGTATGTACAGGATATGTCCCTGCTTCTCAGCCGCCTCGGTCTGTATGTACAGGATGTGTCCCCGCTGCTCAGCCGCCTCTATCTGTATGTACAGGATGTGTCCCCGCTGCTCAGCCGCCACTGTCTGTATGTACAGGATGTGTCCCCGCTGCTCAGCTGCCTCTGTCTGTATGTACAGGATGTGTCCCCGCTGCTCAGCTGCCTCTGTCTGTATGTACAGGATGTGTCCCCGCTGCTCAGCTGCCTCTGTCTGTACGTACAGGATGTGTCCCCGCTGCTCAGCCGCCTCTATGTATGTACAGGATGTGTCCCCGCTGCTCAGCCGCCTCTATCTGTATGTACAGGATGTGTCCCCGCTGCTCAGCCGCCTCGGTCTGTATGTACAGGATGTGTCCCCGCTGCTCAGCCGCCTCTGTCTGTGTGTACAGGATGTGTCCCCGCTGCTCAGCCGCCTCGGTCTGTATGTACAGGATGTGTCCCCGCTGCTCAGCCGCCTCTGTCTGTGTGTACAGGATGTGTCCCCGCTGCTCAGCCGCCTCTGTCTGTGTGTACAGGATGTGTCCCCGCTGCTCAGCCGCCTCTGTCTGTATGTACAGGATGTGTCCCCGCTGCTCAGCCGCCTCTGTCTGTATGTACAGGATGTGTCCCCGCTGCTCAGCCGCTTCTGTCTGTATGTACAGGATGTGTCCCCGCTGCTCAGCCGCCTCTGTCTGTATGTACAGGATGTGTCCCCGCTGCTCAGACACCTCTGTCTGTGTGTACAGGATGTGTCCCCGCTGCTCAGCCGCCTCTATCTGTATGTACAGGATGTGTCCCCGCTGCTCAGCCGCCTCTGTCTGTATGTACAGGATGTGTCCCCGCTGCTCAGCCACCTCTGTCTGTATGTACAGGATGTGTTCCTGCTGCTCAGCCGCCTCTGTCTGTATGTACAGGATGTGTCCCCGCTGCTCAGCCACCTCTGTCTGTATGTACAGGATGTGTCCCCGCTGCTCAGCCGCCTCTGTCTGTATGTACAGGATGTGTCCCCGCTGCTCAGACACCTCTGTGTATGTGTACAGGATGTGTCCCCGCTGCTCAGCCGCCTCTGTCTGTGTGTACAGGATATGTCCCCGCTGCTCAGCCACCTTTGTCTGTGTGTACAGGATGTGTCCCCGCTGCTCAGCCGCCTCTGTGTACAGGATGTGTCCCCGCTGCTCAGCCGCCTCTATGTATGTACAGGATGTGTCCCCGCTGCTCAGCCGCCTCTATGTATGTACAGGATGTGTCCCCGCTGCTCAGCCGCCTCTATGTATGTACAGGATGTGTCCCTGCTGCTCAGCTGCCTCTGTCTGTACGTACAGGATGTGTCCCCGCTGCTCAGCCGCCTCTATGTATGTACAGGATGTGTCCCCGCTGCTCAGCCGCCTCTATGTATGTACAGGATGTGTCCCCGCTGCTCATCCGCCTCTATGTATGTACAGGATGTGTCCCCGCTGCTCATCCGCCTCTATGTATGTACAGGGGGTTGGGATCATTTGGTCTATTGCATTATGGTCGAAAGTCATTAGGTCGAATCCATTAGGTCGACATGCTAAAAGGTCGACATGACTCTAGGTCGACATGGGAAAAGGTCGACATGATTCTAGGTCGAAAGGTCATTAGTTCGACAGGTCATTAGTTCGACAGGTCATTAGTTCGACAAGGTCATTAGTTCGACATTGTCTATGTCGACATTCACAAGGTCGACATGGGGTTTTTCACTGTTTTTTTACCTGAATGTCAACACAGTCGACATGGACACAGTTTAAAGTGCACTGCATCCCCTCGCATCGCTCGCTGCGCTCGCAATGCGTCGGGCACGGTGCCTCGCTACGCTCGGCACACTATTTTATTCTCCCACCACGCCCTAGTGGATGGTAGGGCATGAAATACCGCCTGTCGGCACATGTTGGCTCAAAAAACAGTGAAAAACTACATGTCGACCTTGTGAATGTCGACATAGACAATGTCGAACTAATGACCTTGTCGAACTAATGACCTTGTCGAACTAATGACCTGTCGAACTAATGACCTTTCGAACTAGAATCATGTCGACCTTTTCCCATGTCGACCTAGAGTCATGTCGACCTTTTAGCATGTCGACCTAATGGATTCGACCTAATGACTGTCTACCATAATGCAGTAGACCAAATGACCGCATCCCTGTACAGGATGTGTCCCCGCTGCTCAGCCGTCTGTCTGTATGTACAGGATGTGTCCCCGCTGCTCAGTCGCCTCTGTCTGTATGTACAGGATGTGTGTGTGTGTGTGTGTGTGTGTGTGTGTGTGTGTGTGTATATATAGAGTTACTGTGGTGGCTTCTATTCTACAATGGTAATGGATTCATCTGCACACAGAATCAGTGATAAATATACATAAATGTGTTATTGTATGCTGTCATTTTGATATGAATTCTTTATTCTCTCCCCTTCTTATCTATCCTCCTATCTCTATCTTTCCCTCTCCCCCTTCTCTCTCTCTCCCCATTCTCTCTCTCTCCCCCTTCTCTCTCTCACCCTTCTCTCTCTCTCTCTCACCCTTCTCTCTCTCTCTCTCTCTCTCTCACCCTTCTCTCTCTCTCTCACCCTTCTCTCTCTCTCCCCCTTCTCTCTCTCTCCCCCTTCTCTCTCTCCCCCCCCCTTCTCTCTCTCTCCCCCTTCTCTCTCTCTCCCCCTTCTCTCTCTCACCCTTCTCTCTCTCTCCCCCTTCTCTCTCTCTCCCCCTTCTCTCTCCCTCCCCCTTCTCTCTCTCTCCCTCTCTCTCTCTCCCCCTTCTCTCTCCCTCCCCCTTCTCTCTCTCTCACCCTTCTCTCTTTCTCACCCTTTTCTCTCACCCTTCTCTCTCTCTCTCTCTCTCTCACCCTTCTCTCTCTCTCTCTCTCTCACCCTTCTCTCTCTCTCACCCTTCTCTCTCTCTCTCTCCCCCTTCTCTTTCTCCCCCTTCTCTCTCTGTCCGTTCCTCCTTCTGATCCTCTTTTCTCCTCACTCTTTCTCTCTCTCACCCTCATCTCCCTTCTCTCTCTGTCTCACTCTCCCCTCCCTTCTTTCTCCCCCTCATCTCCCTTCTCTCTCTGTCTCACTGTCCCCTCCCTTCTCTCTTCCCCTCATCTCCCTTCTCTCTGTCTCACTGTCCCCTCCCTTCTCTCTTCCCCTCATCTCCCTTCTCTCTCTGTCTCACTGTCCCCTCCCTTCTCTCTTCCCCTCATCTCCCTTACTTCTCTCTCTGTCTCACTGTCCCCTCCCTTCTCTCTCCCCCACATCTCCCTTACTTCTCTCTCTGTCTCACTGTCCCCTCCCTTCTCTCTTCCCCTCATCTCCCTTCTCTCTCTGTCTCACTGTCCCCTCCCTTCTCTCTTCCCCTCATCTCCCTTACTTCTCTCTCTGTCTCACTGTCCCCTCCCTTCTCTCTCTGTCTCACTGTCCCCTCCCTTCTCTATCCCCCTCATCTCCCTTCTCTCTCTGTCTCACTGTCCCCTCCCTTCTCTCTCCCCCTCATCTCCCTTCTCTCTCTGTTTCACTGTCCCCTCCCTTCTCTCTCCCCTGCTCTCAGTTACCCCCTGTTAAAGCTCCCTCTGCCCGGGACCGGACCAGTGGAGTACATCACCCCTGTGAAGGATTACGCTCCCCCTCCTGCTGATGTGAGCCCTGACACCCTCAGCGAGCGGCCGGATTGGGTGAGCGGCGTTATACATCCAGTCTCTCTGATATAATGTGTGTATGTATGTATATATATATGCGCAGAGGCGCCGCTGGCCTGTGTGAGGACATCCCAGTACACCAGCGAGTGATCAGATAATTCCTGGACGTGGCCTTGGCTGGGGCCGCTCTTATCTGTCCACGTGTGATGTTATCTACAAGGGAAGGATCTGATTACTGACCTTGGTACCATGAATTCACTGACACATCCAGGAATACAGCTGGGGGGGGGGGGGGGTGCAGTTATCTGTGTCCGGCAGGGATCGGTAACCCTGTGAGTGCCAATGGTGCTGTGAGAGATGTGCAAAGTATCCGCTAAACATGCCGGCACTGATCACAGCGACCGGTCTTTTCTTGAGCGCAGTATTTATCGAAGCTTCAATTAATTGACTTTTAAAGGATCATTGGTGCTTGTTTCGTTTCACGTTGTCAGCCACCGCCGTGAAACCAGACTGGGAGCAGGGTGGTGGGTGGCAGAGGAAGCAGGGTGGTGGGTGGCAGAGGGAGCAGGGTGGTGGGTGGCAGAGGGAGCAGGGTGGTGGGTGGCAGAGGGAGCAGGGTGGTGGGTGGCAGAGGGAGCAGGGTGGTGGGTGCTTGCTTTTATACTTACCGTCCTCCGGTCAGCGATCCCCGCGGGCGACGGTCACTCAACGGCAGCAGCTTTCAGTCCCCCCTCCTCCAGCAGTTACTCCCCGGCGCCAGCAATGTATGTAATTCAGCGTATTGCTAATGGAGGAGCATCACATGGTTTCCCTGCTCCCCCAGCGGCGCTGCGCTAATTGCGTACATTGTCCAGTGCCGGAGGAGGGGGACTGAACGCTGGTGCCGGGGAGTGACTGCCGGAGGAGGGGGACTGAACGCTGGCGCCGGGGAGTGACTGCCGGAGGAGGGGGACTGAACGCTGGCGCCGGGGGGGGACTGAACGCTGGTGCCGGGTAGTGACTGCCGGAGGAGGGGGACTGAACGCTGGCGCCGGGGAGTGACTGCCGGTGGAGGGGGACTGAACGCTGGCGCCGGGGAGTGACTGCCGGAGGAGGGGGACTGAACGCTGGCGCCGGGGAGTGACTGCCGGAGGAGGAGGAGGACTGAACGCTGGCGCCGGGGAGTGACTGCCGGAGGAGGGGGACTGAACGCTGGCGCCGGGGGGGGACTGAACGCTGGCGCCGGGTAGTGACTGCCGGAGGAGGGGGACTGAACGCTGGCGCCGGGGAGTGACTGCCGGAGGAGGGGGACTGAACGCTGGCGCCGGGGAGTGACTGCCGGAGGAGGGGGACTGAACGCTGGCGCCGGGGAGTGACTGCCGGAGAAGCGGGACTGAACGCTGGCGCCGGGGAGTGACTGCCGGAGGAGGGGGACTGAACGCTGGCGCCGGGGAGTGACTGCCGGAGGAGGGGGACTGAACGCTGGCGCCGGGAGTGACTGCCGGAGGAGGGTGACTGAACACTGCCCATCTGTGGATTTGATGGATGCGGTGGCCGTGCTGGAGGAAGGTAAGTATAAAGCACCACACACACATTTCTCCCACTATCCACATCATATTACCACTATCCACGTCATATCACCACTATCCACGTCATATCACCACTATCCACGTCATATCACCACTATCCACGTCATATCCCCACTATCCGCGTCATATCCTCACTATCCGCGTCATATCCTCAGTATCCACGTCATACCCCCAGTATCCACGTCATACCCCCAGTATCCACGTCATATCACCACTATCCACGTCATATCACCACTATCCACGTCATATCACCATTATCCACGTCATATCACCATTATCCACGTCATACCCCCAGTATCCACGTCATACCCCCAGTATCCACGTCATACCCCCATTATCCACGTCATACCCCCAGTATCCACGTCATACCCCCAGTATCCACGTCATACCCCCAGTATCCACGTCATACCCCCACTATCCACGTCATATCACCATTATCCACGTCATATCACCATTATCCACGTCATACCCCCAGTATCCACGTCATACCCCCAGTATCCACGTCATACCCCCAGTATCCACGTGGGCGTGGAGTTGATTTTATAAAGTGTGGTGAGCGGACGCGGATCAATTGCAGGCAATAACTAAAGTGATTCATATTCCTCCACTACAGCGCTGACCCTTTTAGCGGATATTTTGCACGGCTCTCACGGCAACGTTGGCACTGGAAGAGTTAATAACCGTTACTAATATAGTGACATCTCCAGATGAGGTATTGTGCTCCCTTATTCATATAACAGGCACCGTATTCATACTACAGACACCGTATTCATATAACAGGCACCGTATTCATACTACAGACACCGTATTCATACAACAGGCACCGTATTCATACAGCAGGCACCGCATTCATACAACAGGCCCCGTATTCATACAACAGGCCCCGTATTCATACTACAGACACCGTATTCATATAACAGGCACCGTATTCATATAACAGGCACCGTATTCATACAGCAGGCACCGCATTCATACAACAGGCCCCGTATTCATACAACAGGCCCCGTATTCATACTACAGACACCGTATTCATATAACAGGCACCGTGTTCATATAACAGGCACCGTATTCATATAACAGGCACCGTATTCATACAACAGGCACCGTATTCATACTACAGACACCGTATTCATATAACAGGCACCGTATTCATACAACAGGCACCGTATTCATACAACAGGCACCGTATTCATACAGCAGGCACCGCATTCATACAACAGGCCCCGTATTCATACAACAGGCCCCGTATTCATACTACAGACACCGTATTCATACAACAGGCACCGTGTTCATATAACAGGCACCGTATTCATATAACAGGCCCCGTATTCATACAACAGGCCCCGTATTCATATAACAGGCCCCATATTCATACAACAGGCCCCGTATTCATACAGCAGGCACCGCATTCATACAACAGGCCCCGTATTCATACAACAGGCCCCGTATTCATACTACAGACACCGTATTCATATAACAGGCACCGTGTTCATATAACAGGCACCGTATTCATATAACAGGCCCCGTATTCATACAACAGGCACCGTATTCATATAACAGGCACCGTGTTCATATAACAGGCCCCGTATTCATACAACAGGCCCCGTATTCATACAACAGGCACCGTATTCATACAACAGGCACCGTATTCATACAACAGGCACCGTATTCATATAACAGGCACCATCTCTTATATATTTGGCTACATCTGTCACTCAATGTGTGAGTGTGTCTATAACGCTGGGTGGAGTCATAGGCTAATAGCCTATCAGAGCCTCTGACTCCGCCCACACACACTCACACCCTGCCTCCCCATGCTGCCAGGCAAAGACACTGCTACTCCACAGCCACCAGGTGAGCAGCAGGTCACTTGTAGCAATTCACTCCAATGGCTCCATATCAGTCTTCAGTATAACGTGAGCCTATAGTCATTGTGGGTGTGTTGTAATGATCACCCTGATGTTTCTATTTGGGGGTCAGTGCCGTATTCCAGGTGGTGAGTACCCTGGTGCGGCTGGATCACAGCGGAAGGCGATCAGCTGCCCTGTGTCCGAGGCTCCGCCTTGTTGCAGACGTGAGCGCCGGTCCTGAGGGCGGGGAGCTGACTACTACTATACGGCAGACAAGAGACAGCTTACCTTCTGCCTGTCATTTCTGTGTGCAGCAGGTCTAGCTGGGGAGCTGACGGCCGTGCAGTCAGGACCAACGTTTGTGTTTGCACCAAGGTGGAGCCTCTGACATAAGGCATCTGATGGCACACCGCTGTAATCCACCTGCACATGCCAGGATAGACCTGCGCCACTCCGTAGATCATGATTTGTAGCATGCACACCGTTCTCTTATCTCTGCAAGACATAATATGGCACAGTCCTATGTACATGTATAATATATGGAAACCTTTCCCCGCAGTATCTCGGCTTACCCGTAGCCTACATCCAGCAAGTCCTGGTGAAAGGGGTCGTGTCTCCGTGGGACAAGAACTTCCTGGCTGTCGATGTGTTCCGCTCCCCTCTCTCCCGAGTGTTCCAGTTAGTGGAGGAGATCCGTAACCATGTTCTGCGAGAGAGGTAACGGCAGCTTACGTCCTAAACAGCCCACATACCCCTGGAAAGAATTTCAAAAGCGACCAATGGAATATGGCGCCCAGTAACCAGATATAGGACCCATAGCACCACATCTGACTGGGCACAGACAGATAACCGGTTTCTGTTGTGTGTTCCCTGCAGGACCAGTGAGAAGAGCCTGGAGGACGTGTGTCTGCAGGTGACCGACCTCCTGCCAGGACTGAAGAAGCTACGGAACAGACTACCAGAACATGGCTGCCTCCTGCTGTCACCGGCTAACTTCTGGCAGAACAGCCGCGAGCAGTTCAATAACGACCCAGATCTTATTCGGACCATTCAGCAACATGAGCCCAAGACGCTGCAGACCTCGGCCACACTTAGAGGTTGGAGGAATATCCATAGTCCGTTAGATGTGTGCCCACCCATTCTGTAGCATGTGACTGGTGTATATGAATCCCTTATTGGGGAATACAGTGTTGGGTGCTGTTCTCAGTGTCCCCCCAGTTCTGGTCGGATTATTTTATCCTCTCTCTTTGTCCCGCAGAATTACTTTTTGGCGTTCCAGGGAAGCAGAGCGGAATCAGCCTGTACAACCGTAAGCGAATCGTGTCGTACACCGTCACACTGGCCCTGCGCACGCATGATGCAAAGTAAGTCGTGTGGAGGATGAGCAGAACCTTTGCACAAAGCCGCTGTTTGCCGTCATGTCTGACAGATGGTGCGTAAGGCTGTCTGCTTGTGTAACACGTTGGGTATCTCTGCTCTGTCTGATAGATTCCTGAGTAGCCTGAGGTCTCGTCTCCGACAGCTCTATCCAAGCACCAACAGCACCTCCCGAGGGCAGAACATTGTCCACGTCCATTTCAAGGAGGAGATCGGGATCGCAGAGCTGATTCCTCTGGTCACCACCTACTTCATACTGTTCGCATACATCTACTTCTCCACCAGTAAGTGCGCGACTCCCCCGCCAGCCTGGACTCGTACCCCATCCCCCCCACTAGCCTTGACACGTACACCGCCCCCCGCACTAGCCAGGCCGCGTACCCCCCCCCCCCGCACTAGTCAGGCCGCGTACCCCCCCCACACACTAGCCAGGGCGCGTACCCCCCGCACTAGCCAGGGCGCGTACCCCCCGCACTAGCCAGGGCGCGTACCCCCCGCACTAGCCAGGGCGCGGTTACCCCGCACTAGCCAGGACGCGTACCCGACACACTAGCCATGACGCATACCGCCCGCAATAGCCAGGACGCGTACCCCCCGCAATAGCCAGGACGCGTACCCCCCCCACTAGCCATGATGCGTACCCGCCACACTAGCCATGGCACATACCCCCCGCACTAGCCAGGACACGTACCCCCCCACTAGCCATGATGCATACCCGCCACACTAGCCATGGCACATACCCCCCGCAATAGCCAGGACGCGTACCCCCCGCAATAGCCAGGACGCGTACCCCCCCCACTAGCCATGATGCGTACCCGCCACACTAGCCATGGCACATACCCCCCGCACTAGCCAGGACACGTACCCCCCCACTAGCCATGATGCATACCCGCCACACTAGCCATGGCACATACCCCCCGCAATAGCCAGGACGCGTACCCCCCGCAATAGCCAGGACGCGTACCCCCCCCCCACTAGCCATGATGCGTACCTGCCACACTAGCCATGGCACATACCCCCCGCACTAGCCAGGACACGTACCCCCCCACTAGCCATGATGCGTACCCGCCACACTAGCCATGGCACATACCCCCCGCAATAGCCAGGACGCGTACCCCCCCCACTAGCCATGATGCGTACCCGCCACACTAGCCATGGCACATACCCCCCGCACTAGCCAGGACACGTACCCCCCGCACTAGCCAGGACGCGTACCCGACACACTAGCCATGACGCATACCGCCCGCAATAGCCAGGACGCGTACCCCCCGCAATAGCCAGGACGCGTACCCCCCCCACTAGCCATGATGCGTACCCGCCACACTAGCCATGGCACATACCCCCCGCACTAGCCAGGACACGTACCCCCCCACTAGCCATGATGCGTACCCGCCACACTAGCCATGGCACATACCCCCCGCAATAGCCAGGACGCGTACCCCCCGCAATAGCCAGGACGCGTACCCTCCGCAATAGCCAGGACGCGTACCCCCCGCACTAGCCAGGACGCGTACCCCCCGCACTAGCCAGGACGCGTACCCCCCGCACTAGCCAGGACGCGTCCCCCCGCACTAGCCATGACGCGTACCCCCCGCACTAGCCAGGACGCATAACCCCCGCACTAGCCAGGACGCGTACCCCCCGCACTAGCCAGGACGCGTACCCCCCGCACTAGCCAGGACGCGTACCCCCCCCCCGCACTAGCCAGGACGCGTACCCCCCCCCCCCCCCCCGCACTAGCCAGGACGCGTACCCCCCCCCCCCCCCCCCGCACTAGCCAGGACGCGTACCCCACCACCCGCACTAGCCAGGACGCGTACCCCCCCCCCCCCCCGCACTGGCCAGGACGCGTACCCCCCCGCACTAGCCAGGACGCGTACCCCCCGCACTAGCCAGGACGCGTACCCCCCGCACTAGCCAGGACCCGTACCCCACCCGCACTAGCCAGGACGTGTACCCCCCCCCCCGCACTAGCCAGGACACGTACCCCCCCCCCCCCCCCCGCACTAGCCAGGACGCGTACCCCCCGCAATAGCCAGGACGTGTACCCCCCGCACTAGCTAGGACACATCTCCCTTCCCCCAGCCCGGGCACGTGTCACCCCACCACCACCAGCCAGGACGTGTCTCCCGCACCAGTTACCCTGCTCATTACTAGTCCCTGCTAGGGTGTGTATTTATATGTACAGTACACAGCGAGGCACCGTTATAAATAATCAGTAATAATAATACAGGAAGACTCGGCACAATGTTCCTATTATACGGGTTACCTGTGTAAACACCAGACCTGTCTATGTCACCAACCTTTTTCCTTGTCGTGCTTTTTACCTTAAAGAAGCCGCAATCATGCAACAAATTTTACAGAGGTTGTGGTCATTATGTTCTACATTTGCTTTGCTGGCCCCTATATATAGTTTGTGTCCGGCTTAAGGGCCCGCACATTTGGCAGCGATCAGGACAATTCCCGTTCTGCCCATAACTGGGCAGGGGATCAGCGAAACCCAACACTTTGGAAATGTGGCAATTCCTGATTCCAAGGCGGAGCTCTTCTTATCAAGTCCGTGTATAGGATGAGACAGGCGGAACAGGAAATCGGGCATTACATGTTTTACCTGCATCATCATTAAGCTGTAATTGTGGGAAATCTATGCACTGTGTGGGGTCCTGAGGACCGAGTTTGAGAACCTGTGATATAAACCAACAGTAATTATAAATGCATTTTGGGATATGAAATCCTAAATAATTTGACCATATACAAAACGAGTTTTGATTTATTTTTTTCTAGGGAAGATTGACTTGGTAAAGTCCAAATGGGGCCTAGCTCTGGCGGCCGTGGTGACGGTCCTGAGCTCGCTGCTCATGTCCGTGGGACTCTGCACTCTTTTTGGACTGACGCCGACCCTCAATGGCGGGTATGTACCAGCCATTAGCCCGGGGTGTGTCATTGTCACACTGTGGGAAAGTCCTCACTTACCTGTTGTGTCCCGCAGAGAGATCTTCCCCTACCTTGTTGTGGTCATCGGTTTGGAAAACGTTTTGGTGCTGACGAAATCTGTTGTGTCCACTCCGGTGGACCTTGAGGTTAAGCTCCGTATAGCACAAGGTGAGCGAGCTGGCTGGGAATGTGTTGTGGTCGTTTAGAAGTGGTTCCGGCTGTGTTCCCACGTTCATCTGTCCTGTGCCCGCAGGGTTGAGTAATGAGAGTTGGTCCATCATGAAGAACATGGCTACAGAGTTGGGGATCATCCTGATCGGTTATTTCACCCTGGTTCCTGCCATTCAGGTAACCCCTTATTACAGAGTCCCACTCTGTGTCACCGGCCATCTGGACATTTCCTGTATGTGCTATAGCTGTTATTGATCCGTGTCGGTATTAATATATCACCGTGAGGTTGTGTACGCAGTGCGCCCGAATGCTCCCGGTGTGCTGGGTATTCCCGCTAACCTGCTCACACAGTGATGCTAGTGCATCTCATTAATACATGGGGGTCATACCCAGAATCCCCAGCTGCAGCGATACAGCTGTATACTGAGCGATTGTCTCTGGTTATAAACCGCACCGGAATATAACGTTTCTTGTGTTGCCTCAGAATTGGTAATGTGTGAAGGTACGTGATTGGTCGATGTCATTTCATGGAGTCAAACTGAATGGGGGTATCCAATAAGGGGCCTAATTCGGAACGGATCGCTAATCAGAGAAAAAGCCGTTGACTTCAATCAGAAAGCTGCTGCCCAGTGCGAAATTGTGACTGCATCGAAAATAACGATCCATTCGCAGATCCATGCACAATTCCCGGAACGTGGAAGGGTACTTTCCATCTGTGAATATGTCTGAGGCCGCCATTAATCTGCAGCTGAGATGAGCTGGAAGTGGGCAGCACTGACATTATGGACCCCAAAAACTCCTGCACATGACTCCACTCCCATAAACCGCCATGTTTCTACGCAGGAATGACGACTTCCACTCAATCAAACTGTGACTGCTTTGTAAATGGAAATTTATAGGCGGATTCAGTAAATAGCGATCTGTGCTGAATTAGGCACTAAGGGGTAAATTTACTAAGATAGAAACTTTCACATATATCAAGGGCTTTAACAAGGTCCAGGTGGGAGACATTCTTCACAGGAAGAGGAGCAGCAGAACACGAGGACATGCACTGACACTAGAGGAAGGTACAGGTGGGAGACATTCTTCACAGGAAGAGGAGCAGCAGAACACGAGGACATGCACTGACACTAGAGGGAGGAAGGTACAGGTGGGAGACATTCTTCACAGGAAGAGGAGCAGCAGAACACGAGGACATGCACTGACACTAGGGGGAGGAAGGTACAGGTGGGAGACCTTAGTCACAGGAAGAGGAGCAGCAGAACACGAGGACATGCACTGACACTAGGGGGAGGAAGGTACAGGTGGGAGACATTCTTCACAGGAAGAGGAGCAGCAGAACACGAGGACATGCACTGACACTAGAGGGAGGAAGGTACAGGTGGGAGACATTCTTCACAGGAAGAGGAGCAGCAGAACACGAGGACATGCACTGACACTAGGGGGAGGAAGGTACAGGTGGGAGACCTTAGTCACAGGAAGAGGAGCAGCAGAACACGAGGACATGCACTGACACTAGGGGGAGGAAGGTACAGGTGGGAGACATTCTTCACAGGAAGAGGAGCAACAGAACACGAGGACATGCACTGACACTAGAGGGAGGAAGGTACAGGTGGGAGACATTAGTCACAGGAAGAGGAGCAGCAGAACACGAGGACATGCACTGACACTAGGGGGAGGAAGGTACAGGTGGGAGACATTCTTCACAGGAAGAGGAGCAGCAGAACACGAGGACATGCACTGACACTAGGGGGAGGAAGGTACAGGTGGGAGACATTCTTCACAGGAAGAGGAGCAACCGAACACGAGGACATGCACTGACACTGGGGGGAGGAAGGTACAGGTGGGAGACATTCTTCACAGGAAGAGGAGCAGCAGAACACGAGGACATGCACTGACACTAGAGGGAGGAAGGTACAGGTGGGAGACATTAGTCACAGGAAGAGGAGCAGCAGACCACGAGGACATGCACTGACACTAGAGGGAGGAAGGTACAGGTGGGAGACATTCTTCACAGGAAGAGGAGCAGCAGAACACGAGGACATGCACTGACACTAGGGGGAGGAAGGTACAGGTGGGAGACCTTAGTCACAGGAAGAGGAGCAGCAGAACACGAGGACATGCACTGACACTAGGGGGAGGAAGGTACAGGTGGGAGACATTCTTCACAGGAAGAGGAGCAGCAGAACACGAGGACATGCACTGACACTAGAGGGAGGAAGGTACAGGTGGGAGACATTCTTCACAGGAAGAGGAGCAGCAGAACACGAGGACATGCACTGACACTAGAGGAAGGTACAGGTGGGAGACATTCTTCACAGGAAGAGGAGCAGCAGAACACGAGGACATGCACTGACACTAGAGGGAGGAAGGTACAGGTGGGAGACATTCTTCACAGGAAGAGGAGCAGCAGAACACGAGGACATGCACTGACACTAGGGGGAGGAAGGTACAGGTGGGAGACCTTAGTCACAGGAAGAGGAGCAGCAGAACACGAGGACATGCACTGACACTAGGGGGAGGAAGGTACAGGTGGGAGACATTCTTCACAGGAAGAGGAGCAGCAGAACACGAGGACATGCACTGACACTAGAGGGAGGAAGGTACAGGTGGGAGACATTCTTCACAGGAAGAGGAGCAGCAGAACACGAGGACATGCACTGACACTAGGGGGAGGAAGGTACAGGTGGGAGACCTTAGTCACAGGAAGAGGAGCAGCAGAACACGAGGACATGCACTGACACTAGGGGGAGGAAGGTACAGGTGGGAGACATTCTTCACAGGAAGAGGAGCAACAGAACACGAGGACATGCACTGACACTAGAGGGAGGAAGGTACAGGTGGGAGACATTAGTCACAGGAAGAGGAGCAGCAGAACACGAGGACATGCACTGACACTAGGGGGAGGAAGGTACAGGTGGGAGACATTCTTCACAGGAAGAGGAGCAGCAGAACACGAGGACATGCACTGACACTAGGGGGAGGAAGGTACAGGTGGGAGACATTAGTCACAGGAAGAGGAGCAGCAGAACACGAGGACATGCACTGACACTAGGGGGAGGAAGGTACAGGTGGGAGACATTCTTCACAGGAAGAGGAGCAACCGAACACGAGGACATGCACTGACACTGGGGGGAGGAAGGTACAGCTGGGAGACATTCTTTCACAGGAAGAGGAGCAGCAGAACACGAGGACATGCACTGACACTAGAGGGAGGAAGGTACAGGTGGGAGACATTAGTCACAGGAAGAGGAGCAGCAGACCACGAGGACATGCACTGACACTAGAGGGAGGAAGGTACAGGTGGGAGACATTAGTCACATGAAGAGGAGCAGCAGAACACGAGGACATGCACTGACACTAGGGGGAGGAAGGTACAGGTGGGAGACATTCTTCACAGGAAGAGGAGCAGCAGAACACGAGGACATGCACTGACACTAGAGGGAGGAAGATACAGGTGGGAGACATTAGTCACAGGAAGAGGAGCAGCAGAACACGAGGACATGCACTGACACTAGGGGGAGGAAGGTACAGGTGGGAGACATTAGTCACAGGAAGAGGAGCAGCAGAACACGAGGACATGCACTGACACTAGAGGGAGGAAGGTAGAGGTGGAAGACATTCTTCACAGGAAGAGGAGCAGCAGAACACGAGGACATGCACTGACACTAGAGGGAGGAAGGTACAGGTGGGAGACATTCGTCACAGGAAGAGGAGCAGCAGAACATGAGGACATGCACTGAAACTAGGGGGAGGAAGGTACAGGTGGGAGACATTCGTCACAGGAAGAGGAGCAGCAGAACACCAGGACATGCACTGACACTAGAGGGAGGAAGGTACAGGTGGGAGACATTAGTCACAGGAAGAGGAGCAGCAGAACACGAGGACATGCACTGACACTAGGGGGAGGAAGGTACAGTTGGGAGACATTCTTCAAAGGAAGAGGAGCAGCAGAACACGAGGACATGCACTGACACTAGGGGGAGGAAGGTACAGGTGGGAGACATTCTTCACAGGAAGAGGAGCAGCAGAATACGAGGACATGCACTGACACTAGGGGGAGGAAGGTACAGGTGGGAGACATTCTTCACAGGAAGAGGAGCAGCAGAACATGGGGACATGCACTGAAACTAGGGGGAGGAAGGTACAGGTGGGAGACATTCGTCACAGGAAGAGGAGCAGCAGAACACGAGGACATGCACTGACACTAGAGGGAGGAAGGTACAGGTGGGAGACATTCTTCACAGGAAGAGGAGCAGCAGAACACGAGGACATGCACTGACACTAGAGGGAGGAAGGTACAGGTGGGAGACATTCTTCACAGGAAGAGGAGCAGCAGAACACGAGGACATGCACTGACACTAGAGGGAGGAAGGTACAGGTGGGAGACATTAGTCACAGGAAGAGGAGCAGCAGAACACGAGGACAGGCACTGACACTAGATGGAGGAAGGTACAGGTGGGAGACATTCGTCACAGGAAGAGGAGCAGCAGAACATGAGGACATGCACTGAAACTAGGGGGAGGAAGGTACAGGTGGGAGACATTCGTCACAGGAAGAGGAGCAGCAGAACACCAGGACATGCACTGACACTAGAGGGAGGAAGGTACAGGTGGGAGACATTAGTCACAGGAAGAGGAGCAGCAGAACACGAGGACATGCACTGACACTAGGGGGAGGAAGGTACAGTTGGGAGACATTCTTCAAAGGAAGAGGAGCAGCAGAACACGAGGACATGCACTGACACTAGGGGGAGGAAGGTACAGGTGGGAGACATTCTTCACAGGAAGAGGAGCAGCAGAATACGAGGACATGCACTGACACTAGGCGGAGGAAGGTACAGGTGGGAGACATTCTTCACAGGAAGAGGAGCAGCAGAACATGGGGACATGCACTGAAACTAGGGGGAGGAAGGTACAGGTGGGAGACATTCGTCACAGGAAGAGGAGCAGCAGAACACGAGGACATGCACTGACACTAGAGGGAGGAAGGTACAGGTGGGAGACATTCTTCACAGGAAGAGGAGCAGCAGAACACAAGGACATGCACTGACACTAGAGGGAGGAAGGTACAGGTGGGAGACATTCTTCACAGGAAGAGGAGCAGCAGAACACGAGGACATGCACTGACACTAGAGGGAGGAAGGTACAGGTGGGAGACATTAGTCACAGGAAGAGGAGCAGCAGAACACGAGGACAGGCACTGACACTAGATGGAGGAAGGTACAGGTGGGAGACATTAGTCACAGGAAGAGGAGCAGCAGAACACGAGGACATGCACTGACACTAGGGGAGGAAGGTACAGGTGGGAGACATTAGTCACAGGAAGAGGAGCAGCAGAACACGAGGACATGCACTGACACTAGAGGGAGGAAGGTACAGGTGGGAGACATTAGTCACAGGAAGAGGAGCAGCAGAACACGAGGACATGCACCGACACTAGAGGGAGGAAGGTACAGGTGGGAGACATTAGTCACAGGAAGAGGAGCAGCAGAACACGAGGACATGCACTGAAACTAGAGGGAGGAAGATTCAGGGGAAATGTGAGGAAGAATTACTTCACAGAAAGAGTAGTAGATAAGTGGAATAGCCTCCCAACAGAGGTCGTAGACGCAAATAGAGTAGTACAATGAAAACATGCTTGGGATAGGTATATTGATATCCTTACAAAGCAATAAGGATCAAATATGGTTTGAGGTAACATTGTTTAAAAAAGGGGCAAACTAGATGGGCCAAGTGGTTCTTATCTGCCGTCACATTCTATTGTAGACGGGGTGTTGCCCATAGCAACCAATCACATTCTATTATCTTCTAAAAGGTGCTTAATAAGAAGTCGAATCTGATTGGTTGCTACAGGCAACATCCCATCTTAGTAAATTTACCCCTTAGTGGGATGAAACATCGGGCTTTTTTCCGATGTATTACTGATTTTAAAAAAAATTATGGGGTATACAAATAGATCTCCCATAAAAAAAATATATTTTAGTGCGTTTTCACCACCACAGAGTTAAAAATCCAGCACTTACTGTATCTGGGATTTTTTGTTCAATGATAAGCCGCGGTGACCCCTCCATTCCGTGTGCCGTGCAGCATCTGGGGACAGCAGGGGTGGAGCTTCTGTAACCCACATCCCCCGGCTCCTCCATCACATGACCCGGCCTGGCAGAGGTAATGTGATGGGGGAGACGGAGCTGTGAAGGGCCATAGCTGTTGGGTGGAGCCGGTGCCCGGCAATGTAACACTGGTAATTGGATATCTGCCATTGTCACATCCACACCCAGTAGTTATCTGGTAGGTCCAAACAGCCACAGTGATGATTGTCAGCGCATGTGTGTCCCGGGGGAGCTGGCTGAGGAAAGGGGGCTATATAAAGGCACTGAGAGGGAAGGTCGTATGTATGTAGTATGTAGCCATTTTCTTGAAGTCCGTATTCTCCCTCATCCTCTCCCTGTGTCTTCCCTCTGCCAGGAGTTCTGCCTCTTCGCTGTCGTCGGGCTGGTGTCTGACTTCTTCCTCCAGATGTTGTTCTTCACCACCGTCTTATCCATCGACATCCGCAGGATGGAGGTACGGAGAGCGCGGGAGCGGCTGAGCGAGTCATATGGGACTCATAGGGCCCGCTGTGGTCCGGAACACAGTATAGGGTGAACGTAATCTATGGAGGCACAGAGCAGCCAGATTGAGTGTAAATGCTCAACCGGCTCCAGTGAGGTGGGGTGCGCCCTATCTGCCCAGCATTTGTGGGCTACGTGCAAAAGCAGCCTGTATTTACCCTGCATGCAAGAAACCGAGTAATGCGCACGGTTAGTCAGCCCCTATGTGATTCCTACCTGGTATCTGGGTTTCCCCCATACATCCAACAACCTGTATACATGACAATTCCTGAGCTGCGGCCTACAACGGGGTAATGGCCTAACTCAGACCTGATCGCTGGGCTGCGAGCCGTCGGACACCGCCTCCAAGGTCTCTCCTGTGCATTGGAATTAGCCTCCGAGTGTCACGTGAGCCGGCAGCGCTGTAAAATATACCTGATCATAGATGTAACATAGTTACATCCATTACTGGTCCAATCTGTGTCCTAAGACCCTAGTGTCTACCATCAGCCAGCTGCTGCATGTCCTACACAGAGGCCAGGAAACCTCCATCCTTGAGATCTTGGCCTCTTCCTTCCCAGCGACACGCCTCTGATTTATCAGGCAGTCACTGCCCCCAAATGACATCATTGACTATCTGATGCCGTCCTATGTTCCCCGTCGCAGTCCCATACTGAGCATCAGTACGTTGCAGCGTGCACCACAGATCCCGTGGGATCTGAATGAGGGCCGCGATGTAGAACAATCCTATATGAAGTAACAGCAGGAGAGCCGCGACCTCCAGGGACTAGTGGGGAAGGAAACAGAATGTGTCACTTCCTGGGAACACTCTGACTATTCTCAACGTTCCATTGTGTATTACTTGTAGCTCGCTGACCTGAACAAGCGTATGCCAGCTGAAGCCTGCATGCTGCCCGCCAAGGCCCGCACACCCAGATACGAGCGCCAACAAGCCCTGCGCCCCAACACCCCTCACACCATCACCCTGCAGCCCTTCCGAAATCTGCGCCTTCCCAAAAGACTTCGCCTCATCTACTTCTTTGCCAGAACGCGGCTGGCGCAGCGGATCATCATGGTAAGACCTGTGCATCTTATATTTAATTATGTTACATTGTAACATTGGTGTAACCGCGGTGCCTTCTCCTTCCAATCGGGGGGACACTGCTCACCATGGGGCCGGAGGAGTTGGCACTTCTTCAACTGGTGTAACGTTTCTAGAGTTTTATAGCAGAGGACAGTTTCGTATCCTCCGTAGTACTGGTTCTAAGCTGCTCATTAATTTTCTTCTTTAGACAGGAACTGTGGTCTGGATTGGAATCCTTCTGTACACCGACCCTACAGGCCTTCGCACCTACCTAACTACAGTCCAGGTCACGGAGCAGAGTCCCATGGGCGGAGCAGTGGTGCCCCCTATTCCCGTGCCCGTCCTGCCAGCTTCTGATCCCCAGAGCTCACTCTCCATCTTCCCTACCGGCTCATCGCAACTCCTGGAGAACCAGTCTCAAAGAGACCACCAGGAGGTACTGGAGACCCTCCGAGGGGGATTGGATGTAAACCCCAGAGGCTGGGGAGAAAGCCACCCAAAGGACCAAAGCAAACTCAGACCACAGACCAAGGAGGACCAGGCCTATACGGAGGTGACCTGGGGCCCGGAGGATGAGGAGACCTGGAGAAAGCTGTCCTTCCGCCACTGGCCAACACTCTTCAGCTACTACAACCTCACCCTGGCCAAGAAGTGAGTGTCCCTACAAAACAGGTGGAGATGGAACTCTCCACATTGTCATTACCAGTAGAACCCTCATTATAAAGCCTCTATTGTTAGGCACCATGTAACAGACACACGCACATGTACTCACCACACAACCTCTTCATACATCATCTGATGAGATGGGCTTCTCATCCACTTACATTGAGATGTTACCAGAACTCCGTCCGATGTCTCACTGGGCATCGACTCTTTCTCTTTGGTTCTAGGTACATCAGCATCTTACCCATAATTCCCATCACACTGTACCTCACCCCAGAGGAGGTGTCCGAGGCCCGACACCCACATGAAGCTCAGAACTCCCACATCTTTCAGCCCCAGCGGGACGGACGTTTGGAGGACGACAAAGCTGCCCCCCCTCCCAGCAAAGTCCAGGGGCATGTGGATGTCACATTGTACAAGTAAGAGAGAGGATGTCTCCTGTGTCCTGTCTCCTCCTGTCTGCCCCCCCCCCCCCCCCCCCCATCTTTGTCTCCTCTACCACTTCTCACCTTGTCCCTGCCCCCCCCCCCCCCCCCCCCTTCTGCTTATGTCCCCTCTCCGTCCCTCCGTTATACACCCATTGCTGTCCACGTCCCTCTACAGAGTCGCTGCTCTGGGTCTGGCTTCTGGGATTTTCCTGGTTCTGCTTCTCTTCTGTCTCTACCGGCTGCTGTGCCCTAAAAACTACGGACAGAATGGGCGGTCTCACAACCGGCGGAAGAAGGGGGACCTCCCGTGTGACGACTACGGGTACTCACCACCCGAGACCGAAATCGTGCCGCTGGTTCTGAGAGGTCATCTTATGGTGCGTATGCTGGACCTGCGTGTGGTATAGAATGATACTTATGTAGTGTTGCAGCCTCTAATATTCTCCCCTCTCTCTGTCTCCCCCTCTCTCATCTGTCTCTGCCTCTCGCTATCTCTACCCTTCTCTCTCCTATTCTGCCTCCCGCCATCTCTACCCCTCTCTCTCCTATTCTGCCTCCCGCCATCTCTACCCCTCTCTCATCTGTCTCTACCTCCCGCCATCTCTACCCCTCTCTCTCCTGTCTCTGCCTCCCGCCATCTCTCCCCCTCTCTCATCTGTCTCTGCCTCCCGCCATCTCTACCCCTCTCTCATCTGTCTCTACCTCCCGCCATCTCTACCCCTCTCTCTCCTGTCTCTGCCTCCCGCCATCTCTCCCCCTCTCTCATCTGTCTCTGCCTTCTGTTATCTATCCCCCTCTCTCATCTGTCTCTGCCTTCCTCTCTCTCTGCCTTCCACTATCTCTCCCCCTCTCTCATCTGTCTCTGCCTTCTGTTATCTATCCCCCTCTCTCATCTGTCTCTGCCTTCCACTATCTCTGCCCCTCTCTCATCTGTCTCTGCCCCTCTCTCATCTGTCTCTGCCTGCCTCTCTCTCTCTCTGCCTCTCGCTATCTCTCATCTGTCTCTGCCTCTCTCTCTCTCTGCCTCTCGCTATCTCTCCCCCTCTCATATCTGTCTCTGCCTCTCGCTATCTCTCCCCCTCTCTCATCTGTCTCTGCCTCTCTCTCTCTCTGCCTCTCGCTATCTCTCCCCCTCTCATATCTGTCTCTGCCTCTCGCTATCTCTCCCCCTCTCATATCTGTCTCTGCCTCTCGCTATCTCTCCCCCTCTCTCATCTGTCTCTGCCTCCCTCTCTCTCTCTGCCTCTGCCTCCCTCTCTCTCTCTGCCTCTCGCTATCTCTCCCCCTCAATCATCTGTCTCTGCCTCTCACTACCTCTACCCCCCTCTCATCTGTCTCTGCCTCCCTCTCTCTCTCTCTCTCTGCCTCTTGCTATCTCTCCCCCTCTCTCATATGTCTCTGCCTCTCGCTATCTCTCCCCCTCTCTCATCTGTCTCTGCCTCTCTCTCTCTGCCTCTCCTATCTCTCCCCCTCAATCATCTGTCTCTGCCTCTCACTATCTCTACCCTTCTCTCATCTGTCTCTGCCTCCCTCTATCTCTACCCCTCTCTCATCTGTCTCTGCCTCCCTCTATCTCTACCCCTCTCTCATCTGTCTCTGCCTCCCTCTCTCTCTCTCTCTGCCTCTTGCTATCTCTCCCCCTCTCTCATCTGTCTCTGCCTCTCGCTATCTCTCCCCCTCTCTCATCTGTCTCTGTCTCTCGCTATCTCTCCCCCTCTCTCATCTGTCTCTGCCTCTCTCTCTCTGCCTCTCCTATCTCTCCCCCTCAATCATCTGTCTCTGCCTCTCACTATCTCTACCCTTCTCTCATCTGTCTCTGCCTCCCTCTATCTCTACCCCTCTCTCATCTGTCTCTGCCTCCCTCTATCTCTACCCCTCTCTCATCTGTCTCTGCCTCCCTCTCTCTCTGCCTCTTGCTATCTCTCCCCCTCTCTCATCTGTCTCTGCCTCTCGCTATCTCTCCCCCTCTCTCATCTGTCTCTGTCTCTCGCTATCTCTCCCCCTCTCATATCTGTTTCTGCCTCCCTCTCTCTCTCACTGCCTCTCGCTCTCTCTCCCCCTCAATCATCTGTCTCTCTCTCTCTCTCTCTCTTTCTTGGTTCCATTCTCTCTCCCGCAGGACATTGAGTGTCTGGCCAGTGACGGGATGCTGTTAGTGAGCTGCTGTTTGGCGGGGCAGATTCGTGTGTGGGATGCACAGACTGGAGATTGTCTCACTGTTATTCCCAAGCAGGGGTGAGCTGGAAGTGTTTATTATTATTATTATATGTACAGTGCACAGCAGGAACGTTATGTATTCTACAGACGCAGGAAGTAGGGGACCCCGAACTTAGTGCATGCACCCCTAAATTCACAAGTTATTGCATCACTTGTTACCCAGGATAAATCCTAAATAAGTACAGTATACACACATACATAAATAAATATATATATATATATATATATACCAGTCCAGATCAGCGGCACCCAACGGACTTCTCACAGATGAATGACACAGGACACCAGAACTGCAAGCTTTCGGGTTTATTCACCCTTCATCAGGCGGCATACAAATACGAGTACTTGTATGCCGCCTGATGAAGGGTGAATAAACCCGAAAGCTTGCAGTTCTGGTGTCCTGTGTCATTCATCTGTGAGAAGTCCGTTGGGTGCCGCTGATCTGGACTGGTCTGTACATTTATTTATTCAGCAAGTGCACCACGGCAGCTGTTTACAACTTTGGAGGGTGCCGGCTTATTGGATTGTTCTATATATATATATATATACAAAAGAAGGAGAAGCGCACCATGAGCGAAATAAAAGTACAATTCCTTTACTGATTTTATATGCTCACATACATGGGGGTTAAGAATAAACAGCTTGCCCCTGACGAAGTCCTTGTACGAAACGCGTTGGACGTGGCCTATACGGTGGACGTAGTGACGTCTGTCTGGTGGAGTGAGCTGTGGATTATCGGTGAGGGAAGACTGACCTGTGAAAGTGCAGCGTGAGAGGCTGTCCTGGTATCCACGTGTTCCTGTGTCCACCTTGGCTTGGCAAGCTGTTTATTCTTAACCCCCATGCATGTGAGCATATAATATCAGTAAAGGAATTGTACTTTTATTTCGCTCATAGTGCGCTTCTCCTTCTTTTGTATATTACACTACTTTGGACGGTGGTAGAGTCCTGGAGTGAGCTGCAGACTACGGGGGACAGATTGAACTAATTTCTGTGACAGGAGGTTATTTGCGCAGTGGTAATTTGTCTGTATGTATATATATATATATATATATATATATAGAAATTGTTGTATGGTCGGCACTCCGATGGAGACAATAAAACAACCGGTGCAGTGCCCTCTAAGCTTTGCAGCAATGATATAGACAGGGTTCGGTGGCGGCACTCGCAATCTCAATAATAACTGACTCAAAGAGCTCAGAATAAGTTCATAACGTTTCGGAATTTATTTCCGTCTTCAGATAAAAAAGTACATATCAGTGCTCACCTTTATACAAGTGTTAAGTGTAGAGGGGCCTCCCCTCACCGCCTTCACCGTGCTTGCACCGGAAACACCCCAGGTGCTCACAAAAAAATGTTCAGTGGTAAGTGTCCGGAAACAATACTCCATAACATACCGTTCCTGGTGAACGAAGGCGAGGGGATGCGGCACTGTACGAAAATATACACTAAGTAACAGTATGTACAAAGGATAAACAATACATTCCTCTGTTGCATACAATGTACAATATAATCGTAAATTGAATAAAACATGCAAAGAATCAGAAGAAACAATTATAGCTCACATATTCATTTAACCCCGCTGGTGCCACCGTCCTGAGACGGTTGATCCAGCTTGCTTCCCTCTGTAAAAGAAGTCGTCCGAAACGTTATGAACTTATTCTGAGCTCTTTGAGTCAGTTATTATTGACATTGCGAGTGCTGCCGCCGAACCCTGTCTATATATATATATATATATATATATATATATATATATATATATATATATATTATACAGTACACATACACATATATTGTCTTTAAATTGGACATACAAATTATTTTGTGGTGTGTTCTATCCATGTCCTAGTTCCTAGATCTATGTTGTTGGGCCGGGATTTGGCACTTGGTGTGTTTGACCAACGTAGGTCGTACACATGCATCCTACATCTATCTTTTGTGTACTACGTCTTTGTATTACGTCCGAGCGTCTTTGTACATGCATCTAGCCTCCTTGCGCATTAAATAGAACTTCTTATAGCACCATGCAACATATTTGCTAAATAATATGTATAGGATGCACAAGCAGCTTTTTCGGATTAAAATGATATGCAGCATGCCTATATTCTGTGTGCACCAGGGCTGTGTATATCCATAGGAAATGCTACAATATTGTTTTTCTCCTTCATCCACTAGGTGGCACTGGAGTTCACAGTGGGGAATAGAAGGGCAACTGCCAGGTGCATGGGCACTTTAAGAAAGTGTGGCTGACTCCTCCCCTCTACTTCCCCTTCCCAGGCAGTCTTAGATTGTGTCCTGCGGGAGCTGGGCACTTGCAGTGCTCTCTCTAGTGCGAATTGAAATTTCATTTTCAATTATGTTTTATTTTGTGCTACTTTTACCTGAGGACAGGGTCAGGGTTCCCGGCTCCTGAGACCACCGCCTCTCAGTGACCAGATGCCGCTGCGTGCGTCGCGGTCCTTCCAGCCATACCGCCACTGGCCAGCAAGGCATTTGTAAGTATATAATTGAAAAGAAGAAAAGAATGTCCCTTAGTTAGGTGCACCTTACAGAGAAGAATCTAAAATATAACTTTTATTATTTACGTTCATAAAAGGCTGCGATAGTTTAAAACCATATAACAAACAGGGGTGGGTAAACACACATAAAATATGGGGTGGCAGGCAGGTGTCCGCTGATAAGAGCTGGAATATAAGGATTTAATTATATCTGCAAGGATGGTAGTATATAGGGCTGTTATTGGACCAGTGCTGTGTCTGGTCCTCGGATAAAGCTCTGCTAAAGAGTCTGGCTTTTAGCCCTAGTCTGTCAAAAATAGTTGTATGTGCTCAGTTACAATAACACAGTTGCCGTGTTTATGCTAATCACTGGCAATATTAACACTAAACTGCAGCTAGGATAGTCATAGCTTTTCCTACATGTAGTCTCTCTATGAATATCAGAGAGACCTTACCACACGTGAATTAGTGTGTAATTGGAAGGAAGTGGGGGTATGGCTAGGTTAGGTATGTCGCCCAACAGCACTAGTACCCCTAAGTACTAGAGTCCCAATGAAGGGTACCCCTAGTCTGAGCACAGAACAGGCTGGAAGCCCTGATAAGGGCTATCAAGTCTGGATACTACTACACATCAATCAAAATTGCATTGTAAGAAAAATAATAAATCTATCAGCGGAACACTGCTGTCTGCACACCGCTAGCCGGCGCGCTTCGCAGTTAAGCTTCCTCAGGGCCAACCTGCCTGAGGGATTGTGAGGGTTTAAATACCCACTGTTGAATTGTATGGCCAATCACAGCACTCGCTGTTTGGCGCCAAAAAACGCGTCATGGGGGCACAAGGACCAATCTATAATGTGTATGAGACGCACCTCTAATAGGGCTGAAGCGTCTGTCAAAATCAGGAAGTGTCGGTAACGTGTGGCCAATGAGGATCGTATATGCGTGGGTGTGTCGTTGTGACATCGCATCAAGATGGAGACGCCGAACACTCATGAACGTCATGACGTCTCCACACCAGGCTCCCGCCCCCCTCTATCCGGCGGGTTACCGCAGCAACCGCTATACACATCCGCTGTGGGGACATGACGGTGACGTCTCCACACCAGGCTCCCGCCTTCTTCTATCCGGCGGGTTACCACAGCAACCGCTATACACATCCGCTGTGGGGACATGACGGTGACGCACCAGCGCCACGTCACAACGACACACCCACGCATATACGATCCTCATTGGCCACACGTTACCGACACTTCCTGATTTTGACAGACGCTTCAGCCCTATTAGAGGTGCGTCTCATACACATTATAGATTGGTCCTTGTGCCCCCATGACGCGTTTTTTGGCGCCAAACAGCGAGTGCTGTGATTGGCCATACAATTCAACAGTGGGTATTTAAACCCGCACAATCCCTCAGGCAGGTTGGCCCTGAGGAAGCTTAACTGCGAAGCGCGCCGGCTAGCGGTGTGCAGACAGCAGTGTTCCGCTGATAGATTTATTATTTTTCTTACAATGCAATTTTGATTGATGTGTAGTAGTATCCAGACTTGATAGCCCTTATCAGGGCTTCCAGCCTGTTCTGTGCTCAGACTAGGGGTACCCTTCATTGGGACTCTAGTACTTAGGGGTACTAGTGCTGTTGGGCGACATACCTAACCTAGCCATACCCCCACTTCCTTCCAATTACACACTAATTCACGTGTGGTAAGGTCTCTCTGATATTCATAGAGAGACTACATGTAGGAAAAGCTACGACTATCCTAGCTGCAGTTTAGTGTTAATATTGCCAGTGATTAGCATAAACACGGCAACTGTGTTATTGTAACTGAGCACATACAACTATTTTTGACAGACTAGGGCTAAAAGCCAGACTCTTTAGCAGAGCTTTATCCGAGGACCAGACACAGCACTGGTCCAATAACAGCCCTATATACTACCATCCTTGCAGATATAATTAAATCCTTATATTCCAGCTCTTATCAGCGGACACCTGCCTGCCACCCCATATTTTATGTGTGTTTACCCACCCCTGTTTGTTATATGGTTTTAAACTATCGCAGCCTTTTATGAACGTAAATAATAAAAGTTATATTTTAGATTCTTCTCTGTAAGGTGCACCTAACTAAGGGACATTCTTTTCTTCTTTTCAATTGTCCATTTATCTTGTCCTAAGGTAGCACACCCCTACCAACATCTCTATAGATTATTGTTATTTAGGGGTCCTTCCTATATTGCAGTCCTGTGCGATCACCCCAAACCCCCTCCCCCTCTGATCACATGTATATAGTGAGCCTCCTTAACTCACTTTCTGGGAGATCAGCACGGATCCACATGCACATGCTTTATATAAAAACCTTACTGTAACCTTATGACTGTTACGAACAACCTGACCTGAGAACTGTGTGGGTTCACTGTACCTGTTTAAATCACACACAATTATTAACATCACAACATGATGTCTAACGCAGAAAATAGTAGAGAGAACGTGTCTGTGTTCAGTCTGAGCCAGGAATTATCCAACAGGCAGACAAATTTACAAAAATGTATGGAATCTTTGTTAACAACAGATATCTCCCACATTAATACCGCCAAGGAGGATTGGCTTAATGACCTGTTCCAGCTAAAATCCGTACTCATCAAACAATCCAAAAATTTTTGGAACAAGATGACATCAGAGAGCTACCTAAAACAAAAGATAACACCTAGGGGTCTGAGGCCACGTGTCTTCCCTTCTTTCGAGCTAGCCGATGAGACTTTAAAATTAGATTGGGAAAAAGCATTAACACACTGCTCCCTCCAATTGATAGAGATATTAGTCAGACATGACAGAATTATGTTGGACAGACATGCCACAGAAATCGCCAGATTGAGTGCGAAACTGAAGGACTTTGAAGGGCTAGAGAAATTTCAACACACATATCACAAATTTAAAGTTGAAATTGAGGGCATGGAACAAGAAACTATAAGTAGGAAGAAGAATAAACTACAAAGAGATATTGAGGACTTCAGGACCAATAAGGTCTATAGGTGGAACACCACACAAAATAAAAGAGCCCCCTTACGAAATTCCCTCAATTATAGCACCTCTGATGTGGATTCATCAGAGAATGAGTCATCTGACCAGACCTCTAGAACCACACAGAGGAATTTTTTAGGGGTGAGTCCCAGAGACACCAGAGACCGTCTAGGCTGGGACACCCCAGGACAAGGAGGGGGAAGAAGAAGAAAAAGACCAATGAGAGAGTGGCGCGAGGATCACAGGGAGTTTCAGAGATACAGAAAATAATATCAGAATCTGACTCCCTTAAGATAATAAATCTCTCGTCACACACCCTAACTGATTTACAAACTAAAGTGTTACAGAAAGGGTTATCTTTCTCTCCAACAAGCTCTTTTAACAGATTTGATACAGAAAAAGACCTCAATCTGTATGGACGCAAATTGCTTCTTAAAAAATTCTACTGTTTAAGAACCCAAGCTCTGGATAACACCAGCCGGAATTCGTCCAACCTCCCACTTGGTCCCACGGTCCCACTCCCTAATAGTGAGGATGAAAATTTTATCCCTAATAGCGAGGACGAAAATATTATCCGTATCCTTGAGGAGTTACAAATGGAGGGACAAGTTGATACAGGAGATCTGGGGATAACCCACCCAGCACATCCGAATCCACCTAAATTGAAAAAGAAGTCCAAATTTTGCCCTCAGTTTCAAATTTGTCCAGTGGTCAAAACGTACATAGATCTAGTGAGTAAAGATCTGGACCAACTGGAAAATGATAAACACATCTATCATTTTGAAAACAATATGTGTCCTGAAGAGAGGAGAGCCCTCAACGAAATCAAGTGTTGGGACGACACCATTATTAAGCCGTCTGACAAGGGGGGCAACATAGTCCTATGGGCACGACCCCTATATGTTGCGGAGTTGCAAAAACAACTAGGTGACACTACGTGTTACAAAAAACTCACTTTTAATCCTACACACGATTTTTTGTCCCTTTACTCCAACATGATCAAGGAAGCGGCACATATGGGTACCATCACTAAAACACAGGCAGATTTCCTCCAAGTCAAAGAGGTTAGGATTCCCACCCTCTACCTCCTCCCCAAAGTTCATAAAAATGAAAGAACACCACCCGGCCGTCCCATAGTGTCCGGTATTGGCAGTATCACTGAGAAGGCTAGCCAGTTCGTGGATGCCTATCTTAGGGAACACGTACTCACACTTCCATCTTACGTACGGGACACTATGGAGGTGCTCAACAAACTCCAAGATGTCATTATCAGCAAAGACACATGGATAGTCACATGCGACGTGGAGAGTTTGTACACGAGCATACACCATCAATACGGCCTGGAAGCAGTAAAATACTTTCTAAAAATGGGGAAAGATGATGACTTTCAGGAACTCCTGATTAGACTGCTTCGATTCGTTCTGACCAAGAATTATTTCGTTTGTAACGAACAATTCTACCTCCAGGTACGGGGGACTGCGATGGGGAGTACTTGTGCCCCCACGTATGCGAACCTGTACCTGGGGTGGTGGGAGAGGGAAGTTGTCTTCAGCGAAAGCAACGAACGGTATACTGATCACATACTGCTGTGGGTGAGATATATAGATGATCTCCTCATCCTATGGGAGGGAGATCAAGATCTATTTATAGAAATGATCAGTGTCCTCAATTGTAATCACTTTAACTTACGCCTCACATATGAAATGAGCAAACAAGGAGTCAACTACTTAGATTTACGTATTACTGTTGAAGAAGACGGCTCACTTGCAACGGATCTCTTTCGCAAAGAAACATCAACCAACTCTCTGCTACACAGTACCAGTTCCCATTTTCCGCCGGTTATCAAAGGGCTCCCTAAGGGAGAATTCCTTAGAATAAAAAGGAACTGCTCGAAGGCTGATACTTATAAAAAAAGAGCCAGTGAACTCAGTTCTCGATTAACAGATAGAGGATACAGCAAGAGATGTGTGAGAAAGGCATTCAAGGACACAAGGGAATGTAAGAGAGAACATCTCTTGGTTCCCAAACCACCTACCAATGCTGATCCAGCTGATAACACTGTACGCTTCATAGGCACATTCTGCCAGGAATGGCGACAGGTGCAGAATATCCTTGACAGACACCTACCTATTCTTAAAACTGATCCAGACCTGGCAGACATCCTAGATGATAGAGTACAACTGAGCTGGCGGAGAAGCCGAAACCTCCAAGACATTCTGGTCCAAAGCCATATGGGCAAGGTTAACAAACCCATGCATCAAAGGAAAGGCTCATTTAAATGTGGGTCATGTAAAGCCTGTTCGACTATGATTACAAAACACGAATACACAGACAAATATGGACACACCAATAAGATCAAGCAATATATCAATTGCAACACAGTGGGAGTGATATATAACTTGGAATGTCCATGTCACAAACAGTACATCGGCAAGACCATAAGGCCATTGAAAAAGAGGATTCTTGAACATCTTACAAGTATTAGGAATGCCGAGAAGGACAAACGAGCAATGAAGGTTCTAACTCCCATTGCCAGGCATTTTCACAAATATCATCAAAGCCAACCAACAGGCCTACAGGCCTATGGCATGCTTCAGGTTGACCTAGGTTTTAGAAGAGGGGACCTGGACACCGAACTTCTTAAGCGGGAAACCCAGATGATCTTCATGATGGGTACTATGGTACCTAGGGGTCTCAATGAGGAGAACAGTTATTCTGCATTCCTCTGAATCTATAGACCCTTTTCTGATACCGGATCTTATTCTGACATCATTAACATTATAAGTTGTGTATGATCCATGTATACAGTGTCTATTCTGGCATATACACACATGGACAACAATTTACTTACCTGAGGGCGAACAAATGTCCCGGACGAATTATGATAGATACGAGAGACACCAGCGGTCATACACTAAGTGGCATCTTGCTTTGGACGAATTAATACTTACCCATGGGGATAGAGATCTATGTTCGATGCTAGCAGTTGTATGCATTGATATACATACCCCAGATAGGGATTCCGCATATTCGACATACACCAGTTAGTTATGTATCTTTACTGCATCACTGTGTACAGGAACTTGGACAATCCAGAGGATATCAGGTGGTCGCGAAGAACTGCATGTTAATTATCAACATAACCTACAGATATACTAGCTAAATGTGACAAATTTTTTTTTTATTTTTTTTATTTTTTTTTTTTTTTGGGACCATCTGTCCCAACACCAGATTCAATCAATGTTTATTTATTTCTACTCAGCATGTAGTAGCACAAAATTATTGAGACTCCATGTTCACATTTTTCCTTCTTCACTCCTTACCTCCCACACTCCATATATATTTTTTACAATACTCATAGGCTTACTCCCAAGTACCTTTTTTGGTTGTCGCCTATAATCACCCCAAATCCCCAATTAGGGGACACTTTGACCCAAGCGGTCATTATTCACTTCATTCTAATTGTAGAATCTCCACATTTTCACTTGAGTGTTTTGTGTGTTTTTCAAGTTTGGTCACTTATTTTCTTTGGTTCTGCAACGTATATTTTGTTACAATTTTGAACAGGCTCACATGTAGCCTGTGCACCAGCACTTTAACTCCACAAGATCGACATACCACGTCCAGTATGTCGACCTATTTAATAGGGCACGGTACACCACATTTGAGTATTTTCATATTGGATTGACAGATGACTCATGGAGTCACAAAACCTTTTATTTTATTTGTTATTCATCTGATAGCTATTTTCACATCGGACAGTTCATAACTTAATGGGACGCAGACTGCCCTGGATTATATATTCATGATGTACATAAGTGATATACTTTACCTTTGACACGTAGATTGTCCATTGTTATAGTACACCAATACATGATCCCAAATCACATACGCATAGCCCTCCTTCTAAATAACCAGGGTGATATTATGACAGCTTACCAATGGCCACACCCACGGAGACTATTGGCCCGCCTAATGTAAACATGCTGGCAATGCGTATATGCCAGCATATGTATGATCCTACGTGATCAGGTAGCCGGTTTTCATGTTGCCATAGCAACGCAATGCACATCGCATCAAGATGGAGACGCCGAACACTCATGAACGTCATGACGTCTCCACACCAGGCTCCCGCCCCCCTCTATCCGGCGGGTTACCGCAGCAACCGCTATACACATCCGCTGTGGGGACATGACGGTGACGTCTCCACACCAGGCTCCCGCCTTCTTCTATCCGGCGGGTTACCACAGCAACCGCTATACACATCCGCTGTGGGGACATGACGGTGACGCACCAGCGCCACGTCACAACGACACACCCACGCATATACGATCCTCATTGGCCACACGTTACCGACACTTCCTGATTTTGACAGACGCTTCAGCCCTATTAGAGGTGCGTCTCATACACATTATAGATTGGTCCTTGTGCCCCCATGACGCGTTTTTTGGCGCCAAACAGCGAGTGCTGTGATTGGCCATACAATTCAACAGTGGGTATTTAAACCCTCACAATCCCTCAGGCAGGTTGGCCCTGAGGAAGCTTAACTGCGAAGCGCGCCGGCTAGCGGTGTGCAGACAGCAGTGTTCCGCTGATAGATTTATTATTTTTCTTACAATGCAATTTTGATTGATGTGTAGTAGTATCCAGACTTGATAGCCCTTATCAGGGCTTCCAGCCTGTTCTGTGCTCAGACTAGGGGTACCCTTCATTGGGACTCTAGTACTTAGGGGTACTAGTGCTGTTGGGCGACATACCTAACCTAGCCATACCCCCACTTCCTTCCAATTACACACTAATTCACGTGTGGTAAGGTCTCTCTGATATTCATAGAGAGACTACATGTAGGAAAAGCTACGACTATCCTAGCTGCAGTTTAGTGTTAATATTGCCAGTGATTAGCATAAACACGGCAACTGTGTTATTGTAACTGAGCACATACAACTATTTTTGACAGACTAGGGCTAAAAGCCAGACTCTTTAGCAGAGCTTTATCCGAGGACCAGACACAGCACTGGTCCAATAACAGCCCTATATACTACCATCCTTGCAGATATAATTAAATCCTTATATTCCAGCTCTTATCAGCGGACACCTGCCTGCCACCCCATATTTTATGTGTGTTTACCCACCCCTGTTTGTTATATGGTTTTAAACTATCGCAGCCTTTTATGAACGTAAATAATAAAAGTTATATTTTAGATTCTTCTCTGTAAGGTGCACCTAACTAAGGGACATTCTTTTCTTCTTTTCAATTGTCCATTTATCTTGTCCTAAGGTAGCACACCCCTACCAACATCTCTATAGATTATTGTTATTTAGGGGTCCTTCCTATATTGCAGTCCTGTGCGATCACCCCAAACCCCCTCCCCCTCTGATCATTTGTAAGTATATCCCTGCTCCGTTAGTGAGGGAGTCTGTGAAAATTGGCGGTATTAGGGACATGAGGGCCATTTAATATGCACACTTTTACAGGGGGGCGGAGCTTAACACTGCAGGCTCCCAGCTTCTCCTCACAGACGGCAGCCATCTTACACATGTGCTCTGGGAACTGTGCAGGGGACAGGATCTGCTCTGCTGCTCGGCACAACCCATCCTCAACCTAAAGGAGTGGTGAAGTTCAAGATGGAAGATCGTTACATTCTGTAATAGCAGGTTTGGAACCGGTGGAATTCTTGGTGTCCCTGGACATCATGTACGCCTACCATCACGTTCCCATTTGGCAGGCACATCGGGCGTTTCTGCATTTCACCATCTGAGAACACCATTTGCAGTGTCAGGCATTGCAGTTCGGGCTGTCCTCGGCACCCAGGATCTTTACAAAAATCCTAGGTGCTAAAGGCATCTTCACAGGATATTCTGATCTGCAATATCCAACAGAACCAGCGTGTCCTCCTGCAACATAGGTGGATACTCAACTTCCAATAGTCGCAGCTCCAACCCTCACAACGTTTGCTGTTCCTGGGAATTATCCTAGACACGGTTCAGCAAAAAGTATTCTTGCCAGCAGACAAGGTCACCTCGATCCAACTTTTAGTTCGGCTGGTCTTACAACACCGGCGGGTGACTATACACCTATGTACCTGCTTTCTGGGGAAGATGATGGCCGCTTTCGAAGCGATCCAGTACAGTCATTTCCACTCCAGACCTTTCCAGCTCAGTCTGCTTCACCAGTGGTCGGGCTCTCGTCTCAGTATCCATCAGCGGGTCACTCTTACATCGAGGACTCGTCTCTCCCTAGCCTGGTGGGTCAACTCCTCGAACCCCCTGTAGGGGAGGAGATTTGGAATTTGGGATTGGACCCTTCTCACCATGGACACCAGCCTCCGCGGTTATTTAGCAGTCACGATGGGTTGTCAGTTCCAAGGTCTTTAGACGCCTCAGGAGGCGTTCCTCCCAATCAATATTCTCGAACTATGCGTAATCTACATTGCATTGTTGGGGGCGATATCTCAGAGTACAGTCGGCATACATCAACAAACAAGGTGGGACGTGCAGCCGCGCCGCCATGAAGGAGGTCAGTCGGATCTACTGTGGGCTCAGGACCACCACGAGGTAATCTTGTCTTCATACATGGTGTAGACAAAATGGGAAGCTGACTACCTCAGTTGGCACAATGTACATCAGAGAGAGTTGGCACTCCACCCACACGTCTTCCAAAGTCTGACACATCATTGGGGATGCCCCCAGATAGACTTTGTGGCATCGCGACACATCAGTTGCCTCTGTACTGTGCGCGGACTCGGGATCCGGCAGTGGTGGGGGTGGACGCACTCACGATCCCATGGTGCTACCAGTTTGTCAACCTTTTCCCTCCATTTCCAATGTTACTACGGATCCTTCAACACATTCGCAGAGAGACCGTCACCATTCTTCTCATAGCACCGGACTGGCCGAGCAGGTCCTGGTACACCACTCTAACATCTCTGCTTGTTGACGAACCATGGCCATGCTGTTGCGAGAGTACCTGCTGTCCCAGGGTCCCTTTGTCCATCCGGACTTAGGGAGGCTTCATTTAACGGCTTGGCTAGTGAAAGGTTCATCCTCAGGAAGGTGGGTATCCCCTCTGCGGTAATTCCCACCATGTTGCTTGCCAGAAAAGAAGTGACCTTTGTTCACTATTACCGTATCTGGAGAGCATACATTTCATGGTGCTAGGGTCGCCAGGTCTCACCTAGGGCATTCAAGCTGGCGCGGCTGCTTCTTTTTCTTCAGGCTGGACTTGCCGCTGGTCTGCGTCTAGGCTCCTTAAAGGTACAGGTGTCTGTCCTTTCTAATTTCCTTCAGCGAAAATTGGCATTGCTGCCACAAGTGCAGACTTTCTATCGGAGTTTTGAGAATTCAACCCCCCCCCCCCTTCCGACCTCCCACGGCACCGGGGACTTACATTTATTGCTGTCGTTCTTACAAACTCTATTGTTCAAACCTTTGGAATCATTACACCTCAAGTACCTTTCCTGGAAGACGAAGATCCTGCTCTTGGTGCTGGCTTTGGCCTATCAGACTTAAGGGCACTGTCATGTCCATAACAATAGGGCGGAATTGCAAACACAGGCGTCGTTTCTTCCGAAGGTTGTGTCCTCATTTCACATCAATCAACAGATTGTTGTACCTGCCTTCCAGGGTGATTCCGCAGACTCCAGATCTCTGGATGTGGTGCGTGCCGTTAGGGTCTACACCTCCAGAACGGCTTCCATACGGACATCAGAAACTCTGTTTTGTACGACTCCAGGCTGTCCGGCATCTAAACAAGCATCAGCTAGGTGGCTCCACCTTACCATTCATCCATGTACGTGGCAGCTTCACAAGTGCCACCTTCCTCTATTACAGCGCATTCAACATGATCAGTTGGCCCCTCATGGACGGCTGCCTGAAGGATCTCGGCTCAACAACTGTGTAGGGCCGCTACTTGGTTTGGTCAGAGAACCTTTTATCAAGTTCTACCATTTTGACACCTTTGCTGCTCAGGCTTCCCAGTAAGGCTGTTTGGTGTTTTGGTGATGGGAGCTCTAGGACGTCCCCACTGTGAACTCCAGTGACACCTAGTGGATGAAAGAGAAAATGGGATTTTGTACTTACCTTCAAATCCTTTTCTCTGATTCCACGGGTGACACTGGACACCTTCCCAGCACTGCTCTTCTGTACGATCAGGTTACTTTACTCTTAAGTTGAAGTCTCCTGCCAGGGTTGATTCCGGTTGTCTGTTGGAACGCCCTTGTCATTTATGTGTATGGTTGCTTCCATTTGCAATTTCTATTGTCACTGTTCCTGTTCTTTTATGTATGGGTGAAGTTTAACCTCTTCGGAAGTATGTTTTCTTCCAGCTCCCTCCAGGCACAATTACTCAGACTGCCTGGGAAGGGGAAGTAGAAGGGGAGGAGTCAGCCACACTATAATTTCTTAAAGTGCCCATGCACCCTGTAGTCGCCCTTCTATTCCCCACTGTGAACTCCAGTGCCACCTGGGGAATCAGAGAAAAGGATTTAATGGTAAGTACAAAATCCATTCTTTACTGGAAAACACTGTAACATAACATTTCATATGCAGATACAGCCATTGTCGCACACAGAATATAGGCATGCTGTATATAATTTTAGTCAGCAAAAGCTGCTTGTGCATCCTATACTTTTACATTGTACTATATTTTGCAAATATGTTGCATGGTGTGACTGGAAGGTCTGTTTAATGCGCAAGGAGGCTAGATGCATGTGAACACATCTGTATAAGATAGATACAACAGACAGTTACCAATAAAGGGTATTGTTTCAAAGAAAAGTTGTGGAACTACACATCCCAGCATTCCCTAATACAAGAACTGTGCTGCGTGTTGTAGACGGTGTTCCATAACGGCGGCGTTCTCTCATCCCTAGGCTGCGCAGAGACAGCAGCGGCATCTTTGAGTACCAGGACGCCTGGGACCAGTTATCCGAGTGTAAATACAACCCTGAGGACTCCCTGGAGAATGGCTACCTGCTGAAGAGGAGACCCGCCACCAACCAGCCCTCGCTCTTCTACGACCAGCCAGACCTGTCCAGTTTCATCGATTCAAACTTCTCTGACCAGGTGAAACAGGAGCCTGGGACTGACCAGCAGGGGGCAGACGCTACCGGGTATGACTTCAGCAGCCTGGTGCAGCGTGCCTACGAGGAACACGCCAGCATGGGCACATTCAGCCCAGTCTTCTCACCTGCTCCATATGGACATTGCCAGCTTGTGCCAGGAGGACGGAGCAGGTCGCCTGGAAGCCGTGCAGAGGGTGGATGTGTTCCTGCCAGGAGGAAGAGCTCTGCAGAAGAGCCGGTGTTCTGTAACGGGACGTCTTCCCCGGTCTCTGGCTGGGCAGAAGACTTTGACAGTTCTGTCTGGAGTTTGGGGCTCCAGGGTAACCTGATTGTGGCCGGGCGGAGTAATGGGAAGCTGGAGGTGAGGGAGACCTTTTATGTACTAAGAATATCAGGGACTGTGTTGTGTGTGGTGTGGGAGTAATCTGCACAACGAGGGGTGACTGAGGATCAGCAGCCTCTGTGTGCCTGTCTGAGGGGTCACTGTAACTGCCTACCTGTCTGATTGGTCAGCGGCCCCTGCCTACCTGTCTGATGGTCAGCGGCCCCTGCCTACCTGTCTGATGGTCAGCGGCCCCTGCCTACCTGTCTGATGGTCAGCGGCCCCTGCCTACCTGTCTGATGGTCAGCGGCCCCTGCCTACCTGTCTGATGGTCAGCGGCCCCTGCCTACCTGTCTGATGGTCAGCGGCCCCTGCCTACCTGTCTGAGGGGTCACTGTAACTGCCTACCTGTCTGAGGGGTCACTGTAACTGCCTACCTGCCTAATGGTCAGCGGCCCCTGCCTACCTGTCTGATGGTCAGCGGCCCCTGCCTACCTGTCTGATGGTCAGCGGCCCCTGCCTACCTGTCTGATGGTCAGCGGCCCCTGCCTACCTGTCTGATGGTCAGCGGCCCCTGCCTACCTGTCTGATGGTCAGCGGCCCCTGCCTACCTGTCTGAGGGGTCACTGTAACTGCCTACCTGTCTGATGGTCAGCGGCCCCTGCCTACCTGTCTGATGGTCAGCGGCCCCTGCCTACATATCTGATGGTTCAGTGGCCCCTGCCTACATATATAATGGGTCAGTGGCCCTTACCTACGTATCTGATGGTTCAGTGGCCCTTACCTACGTAACTGATGGTTCAGTGGCCCCTGCCTACATATATAATGGGTCAGTGGCCCTTACCTACGTATCTGATGGTTCAGTGGCCCCTGCCTACATATATAATGGTTCAGTGGCCCTTACCTACGTATCTGATGGTTCAGTGGCCCCTGCCTACATATCTGATGGTTCAGTGGCCCCTGCCTACATATATAATGGGTCAGTGGCCCTTACCTACGTATCTGATGGTTCAGTGGCCCCTGCCTATATATCTGATGGTTCAGTGGCCCCTGCCTACATATATAATGGTTCAGTGGCCCTTACCTACGTATCTGATGGTTCAGTGGCCCCTGCCTATATATCTGATGGGGGCAGATCTATCTCTGATGCTTAGATGATGAGTGTCCTGTATTACTGGCTAGTTCCGTGCATGTCCCGCCCCCTCTGCTGCTGTCAGTGACGTGTTCCCTTGTCTCCTCCTCTGTAGGTGTGGGATGCCATCGAGGGGGTTCTGCGCTGCAGCAACTACGAGGGACAGAGCGGAATCACTGCACTCGTGTTCCTTAATCACAGGTACGATGCTCCCACAGAGGCACAGCCACGGCACCACAAACCCACGGTTATAAGACTTTGTTCTACAAGAACGTATTGCAGTGGTTGCTTGCATTGCTGCACAATCTGCGTGTCTCTCTTGTGGGTGTAAGTGACCCGCCACAAGGCGGGGCCAGGCCATAAGAGGATGGCTGTTGTATTAATCTTTATATGATTTCTTTTCCCCAGGATTGTGGCTGCCAGACTCAATGGCTCCCTGGACTTCTTCTGTCTAGAGTCCCAAAAATCCTCCAACCGCTTACAGTTCAGAGGTGAGACCGATCTGAATGTGCACATCATCTATAGGTCTGAGGAGTGTATGGCCGAGGGGGAATCCATCTGTGTCCAACCCTGCAGCCGGACTGGTCATTGCTGATGGAAGCCACAGACTGAGAGTTATATAGTGGGAGGAGCCGGGTCCCCAGCAGCACAGAGTATATCAGGAGATGAGTGATGTGTCAGTGAGGACAGGACTGCATGTGACAGGGGCAGTGACATGATGTGAGGAGGGGAATGGGGGCAGCAGAAAGCCACAGACTGAGAGTTATATAGTGGGAGGAGCAGGGTCCCAAGCAGCACAGAGTATATCAGGAGATGAGTGATGTGTCAGTGAGGACAGGGCTGCATGTGACAGGGGTAGTGACATGATGTGAGGAGGGGAATGGAGGCAGCAGGAAGTCACAGACTGAGAGTTATATAGTGGGAGGAGCAGGGTCCCCCAGCAGCACAGAGTATATCAGGATATGAGTGATGTGTCAGTGAGGACAGGGCTGCATGTGACAGGGGCAGTGACATGATGTGAGGAGGGGAATGGAGGCAGCAGAAAGCCACAGACTGAGAGTTATATAGTGGGAGGAGCGGTGTCCCCAGCAGCACAGAGTATATCAGGAGATGTGTGATGTGTCAGTGAGGACAGGGCTGCATGTGACAGGGGTAGTGACATGATGTGAGGAGGGGAATGGGGGCAGCAGGAAGCCACAGACTGAGAGTTATATAGTGGGAGGAGCAGGGTCCCCCAGCAGCACAGAGTATATCAGGAGATGAGTGATGTGTCAGTGAGGACAGGGCTGCATGTGACAGGGGCAGTGACATGATGTGAGGAGGGGAATGGGGGCAGCAGAAAGCCACAGACAGAGTTATATAGTGGAGGAGCAGGGTCCCCCAGCAGCACAGAGTATATCAGGAGATGAGTGATGTGTCAGTGAGGACAGGGCTGCATGTGACAGGGGCAGTGACATGATGTGAAGAGGGGAATGGAGGCAGCAGGAAGCCACAGACTGAGAGTTATATAGTGGGAGGAGCAGAGTCCCCAGCACCACAGAGTATATCAGGAGATGAGTGATGTGTCAGTGAGGACAGGGCTGCATGTGACAGGGGCAGTGACATGATGTGAGGAGGGGAATGGAGGCAGCAGGAAGCCACAGACTGAGAGTTATATAGTGGGAGGAGCAGGGTCCCCAGCAGCACAGAGTATATCAGGAGATGAGTGATGTGTCAGTGAGGACAGGGCTGCATGTGACAGGGGCAGTGACATGATGTGAGGAGGGGAATGGGGGCAGCAGGAAGCCACAGACTGAGAGTTATATAGTGGGAGGAGCAGGGTCCACAGCAGCACAGAGTATATCAGGAGATGAGTGATGTGTCAGTGAGGACAGGGCTGCATGTGACAGGGGCAGTGACATGATGTGAGGAGGGGAATGGAGGCAGCAGGAAGCCACAGACTGACAGTTATATAGTGGGAGGAGCAGGGTCCCCAGCAGCACAGAGTATATCAGGAGATGGGGAATGTGTCAGTGAGGACAGGGCTGCATGTGACAGGGGCAGTGACATGATGTGAGGAGGGGAATGGGGGCAGCAGGAAGCCACAGACTGAGAGTTATATAGTGGGAGGAGCAGGGTCCCCAGCAGCACAGAGTATATCAGGAGATGAGGGATGTGTCAGTGAGGACAGGGCTGCATGTGACAGGGGCAGTGACATGATGTGAGGAGGGGAATGGGGGCAGCAGGAAGCCACAGACTGAGAGTTATATAGTGGGAGGAGCAGGGTCCACAGCAGCACATAGTATATCAGGAGATGAGGGATGTGTCAGTGAGGACAGGGCTGCATGTGACAGGGGCAGTGACATGATGTTAGGAGGGGAATGGGGGCAGCAGGAAGCCACAGACTGAGAGTTATATAGTGGGAGGAGCAGGGTCCACAGCAGCACAGAGTATATCAGGAGATGAGGGATGTGTCAGTGAGGACAGGGCTGCATGTGACAGGGGCAGTGACATGATGTGAGGAGGGGAATGGGGGCAGCAGGAAGCCACAGACTGAGTGTTATATAGTGGAGGAGCAGGGTGACCATGGAGCTCAGACTAGTGATACAAGGCTCCCATCACACTGATGCAATGAGCTTAGTATGATTCTTACATCCTATATGAAATCTGAGTCCTGTGTCTGACTGCGATGCTGTGTGCAATGAGAGTAGCCTCTTTTGAATATTATAAATACAGACGTGAAAGGAGCATGTTGTGCTTGGTCTCTGGTTACTTTGTGCAAGATGATGCAGTTATTTACTATACAAGGTGCTCAGCAATGTGTTTTCTCCAATCCAGGGACCTCTAACCGCAGCACCGTTCCAAGCTCCCCATTATACTCCAGTGATGATATCATCCGCTGTCAGCTGACCCACAACGTGGCATGTGCCCACCAGAAGCCAATCACCGTGTTGAGAGCAGCAGCTGGCCGACTCGTCACTGGGAGCCAAGATCACACTCTGAGAGTGAGTTGGACGACAGCGGCACTCGTCTTGTACCCTCATTACCTGCTTATGGAGCTATTGCTGGATTGCTGCCCATTTCCCTGTACATTCCCTAAAACCACTGAAGCACCAGAGATTGCCAGAGGTGCAGAATGCTGCCCGCCCTCAGAAAGTTTTATTTAAAGCTTCAATCTTTTACGCAAAACCAATAAATGATTGCCGCTTTAAAAAAAAAAAGGGGTCAGTCAGATGGCAACCCGAACTTGAATGCTGTTACATATGCCCCATTTTATTTAATGCACTGCGCGTGGATGTCTCCTGTGACACAGGAAGCGATGGTCATTGTCCTGGCTCTAGCAGAGGGTTGGTGGGGATTGGGTCTCCTGTGACACAGGAAGTGATGGTCATTGTCCTGGCTCTAGCAGAGGGTTGGTGGTGATTGGGTCTCCTGTGACACAGGAAGCGATGGTCATTGTCCTGGCTCTAGCAGAGGTTTGGTGGTGATTGGGTGTCCTGTGACACAGGAAATTATGGTCATTGTCCTGGCTCTAGCAGAGGTTTGGTGGTGATTGGGTGTCCTGTGACACAGGAAATTATGGTCATTGTCCTGGCTCTAGCAGAGGGTTGGTGGTGATTGGGTCTCCTGTGACACAGGAAGTGATGGTCATTGTCCTGGCTCTAGCAGAGGTTTGGTGATGATTGGGTCTCCTGTGACACAGGAAGCGATGGTCATTGTCCTGGCTCTAGCAGAGGTTTGGTGGTGATTGGGTCTCCTGTGATACAGGAAGTGATGGTCATTGTCCTGGCTCTAGCAGAGGTTTGGTGGTGATTGGGTCTCCTGTGACACAGGAAGTGATGGTCATTGTCCTGGCTCTAGCAGAGGGTTGGTGGGGATTGGGTCTCCTGTGACACAGGAAGTGATGGTCATTGTCCTGGCTCTAGCAGAGGGTTGGTGGGGATTGGGTCTCCTGTGACACCTGAAGCGATGGTCATTGTCCTGGCTCTAGCAGAGGTTTGGTGGTGATTGGGTGTCCTGTGACACCTGAAGCGATGGTCATTGTCCTGGCTCTAGCAGAGGTTTGGTGGTGATTGGGTCTCCTGTGACACAGGAAGTGATGGTCATTGTCCTGGTTTTAGCAGAGGTTTGGTGGTGATTGGGTCTCCTGTGACACAGGAAGTGATGGTCATTGTCCTGGTTTTAGCAGAGGGTTGGTGGTGATTGGGTCTCCTGTGACACAGGAAGTGATGGTCATTGTCCTGGCTCTAGCAGAGGGTTGGTGATGATTTGGTCTCCTGTGACACAGGAAGCGATGGTCATTGTCCTGGCTCTAGCAGAGGGTTGGTGGGGATTGGGTCTCCTGTGACACAGGAAGTGATGGTCATTGTCCTGGCTCTAGCAGAGGGTTGGTGGGGATTGGGTCTCCTGTGACACAGGAAGCGATGGTCATTGTCCTGGCTCTAGCAGAGGGTTGGTGGGGATTGGGTCTCCTGTGACACAGGAAATGATGGTCATTGTCCTGGCTCTAGCAGAGGGTTTGGGTCTCCTGTGACACAGGAAGTGATGGTCATTGTCCTGGTTTTAGCAGAGGGTTGGTGGTGATTGGGTCTCCTGTGACACATGAAGTGATGGTCATTGTCCTAGATCTTGCAGGGATTTGGTGGTGATTGGGTCTCCTGTGACACAGGAAGTGATGGTCATTGTCCTGGCTCTAGCAGAGGTTTGGTGGTGATTGGGTCTCCTGTGACACAGGAAGTGATGGTCATTGTCCTGGTTTTAGCAGAGGGTTGGTGGTGATTGGGTCTCCTGTGACACATGAAGTGATGGTCATTGTCCTAGATCTTGCAGGGATTTGGTGGTGATTGGGTCTCCTGTGACACAGGAAGTGATGGTCATTGTCCTGGCTCTAGCAGAGGGTTGGTGGTGATTGGGTCTCCTGTGACACAGGAAGCGATGGTCATTGTCCTGGCTTTAGCAGGGGTTTGGTAGTGATTGGGTCTCCTGTGACACAGGAAGCGATGGTCATTGTCCTGGATCTTGCAGGGATTTGGTGGGGATTGGGTCTCCTGTGTGCGTCTTGCGGAAAAAGTATTTGTTTCAAAAGTTTCCTGTACATTTGTGGATGGCACATGCTAACCTTATTAGTGTATACACATAGATTTAGATTTTTTGTAGTAGATATGTGACTGGAAGAAGGCCGTTCCTTTCAGCTGTAATTATACTTTGCTAGGTTGTTGGTCTGTGAGTCCTATAGGAAGATTTATAACAGGCCGTATGATTATATAAGGCTGATGTGGCTCTGTAAATAGCTGTCATCAGACCCAGACCATACGTAGCCTGGGCAGAGGCTGGTAACCTGTTGTGGGGTAGAGGATGAGCAAGCCTTCTCCTGCGGTATAGACAGTGGATCCCTCTAGTGTTTGACATGTTTTCTCTCTCTCTCTCTGTGTAGGTGTACCGTTTAGAGGATGCGTGCTGCCTGTTCACACTGCAGGGACACTCAGGGGGGATTACTGCCATATATATTGACCAGGTAAGTGGCCTGTGACTGAAGACTGAATGGTGACTGTATATAGAGGTCACTGTGTAACTATAGCAATGACTGGTGGAGAAATGAGATCTGAAAGGTTTACATTTGGAATTATGGAGCTGGATTCACAACAATTCTATGTCCTGTAATTATACACACAACGCTGTGCTGTAATCAGTGAGTATATGACAGGATGCTGGCTGATCGGTTAACTAGCTAATGTACCTTAGACTGAAAGGGCTGAGACGGATGCTGCCCCTCACTACCCTAAGATCCTGACTTTGGCTCCCCTCCTCCGCAGACCCCCCTATTTAATATAAGTGTGAGGCTGTCGGCCCATAAATCAGTATGTAACTGGTGTCCTGCCTTCCTCTGTACCCGCAGACTATGGTTCTGGCCAGCGGAGGGCAGGATGGAGCCATATGTCTCTGGGATGTCCTCACAGGAAGCCGCGTTGGCCACATGCACGGACACCGCGGGGACATCACTTTCTTGATCTGCACAGCATCCTGCGTAATCAGCAGCGGCCTGGATGATGTCATCAGCGTGTGGGACCGGAGCACGTGCATCAAACTCTACTCCATACAACAAGTGAGTTCTGGGTGGCAAACATTGCCTCTCCTCCGCTCTGACTTACATGTGTGTTATCTGCCTTTTCTCGTCTCTGCTCACCCGTGTTCCACCCCTGCTGCTCTGCGCAGACTCTGTCCCCGTAATGACCGTTACATCCTCTCTCTCTCTGCAGGACTTGGGCTGCGGCTCGAGTTTGGGCCTCATCTCTGACAACTTGCTGGTGACTGGGGGTCAGGGCTGTGTGTCATTCTGGGACATTGGCTATGGCGATCTCCTGCAGACGGTGTATCTGGGGAAGTGCGAGGAGGCACAGCCGGCCCGGCAGATCCTGGTTCTGGACAACGCAGCGATAGTCTGTGACTTTGGCAGTGAGCTCAACCTGGTCTATGTTCCGTCAGTCCTGGAGAAGCTGGACTAAGGAGGACTCGAGTCGGGAACTTGGCTTTAATCCCTGCCATGCCGAAGGGCTGGTCTGGAAGGGGTTGATCTATCATTGAAAGAACAGGCTCCAATACATAAGAGAACACTATCTATACTTCCAATGGAATTGTACAATTTCTAGCTCCCGGTTTTCTCGGCACAGCACTCACCTGTCTCAGGTACATTTCCATCTTCAGCTGAGGCTGGTCGGTGGTGTCCCAGAAAATGCAGAAGCCTGGAGAGATTCGTAATGAATCCGTAGCACTTCATGATCACATGGCGCATGTCCTGGTGGAGTTCCGCCAGCTTTATATTTCATTACTGTGTCATTGTATAGCACACCTTGCGTGGGCGTGGTTCATATTTCGGAATGTCATTGGGCCCCTCGTAGGTGAGTACAGATCTAGCACTTGGTAAGAAAAAAAAAAGAGAGAGAAAATTTTCCGGATTGTGGGAGAGGGGAAAACCGATGCTGCACTATTTCATGATACTGAGTATCAACATGCACTTCATTCCACGATCGTCAGTGGAAGGAGACCAAGCTCTTCCTTCCTTCATTATGATGATATAGATTATCTGACTGTCCCCAAATGTTATTGTCAGAGGCTGCAATGGTTCTGGGAGAAAGCTGTGGAGGTGACGTGCTGCTGCCACTCTGTCCTGGGGTTCCTTAACGCTGGGTGTGACGATATTCTGAATCCCAGCCGCGAGAGATCATTTAACAGCAGATTTCTGGAGGGATGTTTATGCTGAGAGGTTTCTTTGAGCATAAACAATAAGACACATTTTAGAATGCAGGAGTTGTGAATCGCGTGGTGCAAGGTGCCCAACAAATATCTTTAAATCAATTGATCCCCACACAGGGGATTTAGCGGATTCCTTTGGTGGCGTTATAATGGTTACTCGCTGCAGTCTGCCGCTTCTGTTCCCCAGTTTACCGTTACTCGATCCTGCGTACAACAGGGTAGGGGTGTGGCTTAATACTTGGTCTCATGTGGGTGTGGCCAGGCCTGAAGCCTCAATAGAGAGCAGTCACAACTTCCTGTGTTATCTCCATTATGGACATTTATGGCTGTAGAGAAACCAGTGAAGCTGAGCAGTGATTTGAGGCAGGTTCTTCAATGATGTCTTCCCTGCACCCTCTAGGGGTAGCTGGCATTGGCCCAAGTGTCCTTATCTGCATCTGCCAGCTGCTGGAGAGTGGGGGTGATTGCAGAGGAGCCTGTAGAACAGTCCGATTACACTTCTGCTGCAGCCTGACCCGGACACGTATTATTGTCCAGCCCAGCATAGTTACTGGGGGGATGGGGAGAGACACCCATTGCTGCAGTCCCCTCTGACAATGACGTACACTTGTTCCTGATATTGAGGTGACTATTTAATAAATTATTTGCAGATGCACTGAACAATGATGCACATGAAACACGAGATTAATGTCAACATGGATGCACTGGAGGGAAACGATGCAACCAAAGATCTTCCTGCACAGACACAAATCCTCTTAGTAGAGGGGTGCAGGAAATTTTCTGAGCCCAGACGTGGGCAGTTACAATAAGGGGGGGGGGGTCCTGCAAGGAATGTCAGTCATCACTGTAACAGGACAATTCCTGCCCTATTATCCTGGAGTCTGTGTGTTACCAAGCAACACTGTATAACGGGCACTTGTGCAAACATCCTTCTCCCAGGGAACCATTTCTCATCCAATCAAACCGCACCATGAGGGCGATAGCTGGCGTGAACCCTCCCCAGCAAATCCTCATCACAGCCCCCCTTGTACTATTCATCCACTTCCGGGGCTAGTAGTGTCATACGTTTCTGGTCTCAGAGCCCTCCTGGACACAGGTAATGAATATACTGCACGGAAGGAACGCACAGTGTGATGAGGGTCGTCTTATCATTTACTTTCAGGAGGGGACAGCCTGATACCCAGCACGCTGCCCCCCCTGCCCGGGACGGTTCTCTGCCGCAACTACTGCTTTATGTCAAGTCTAATTGCGTCATGGTCTACAGAAAAAAAAACATAATATTTTTGGTAACGGTTATAATTTATTTTGATGTAGGTCTTCTGCTTTAGTGCTTTACATGAGAGGTAAATGTTCATTGTACAGTTTTAGTTTCTTTGTATATTTTTAATTTGTTTTGTTTACTTTTTTTTTTTAATCTTCCTCTATGATTTTCTTACATAAAACATTTCCTCAAATGCATTGTGCTGTTGTGCGTCTGGTTCTCCGGGGCTTGGTCTGTCCTTCACTGCCGAGCATAGAACGGTTACTGAGTCAGAATAGTGTGCCACCCTGGTTAGCACGGCCCAGAACGTTCCCATCAGCATTACAGTCAGTGGCGGCTCCGGCCTTTAGACTTAAGGGGGGCTGCAATTTCCTGGGTGCTGCTTGTTACACACAGTCATTAATTACTTGCAGGTTATTAGTTTGATTTGCGCTGTAGCTGTGTTTGTATGCATTTACTGTAAATGTACTCGTATGCACACAAACACAGGTACAGAGCAAAATACACACTTTTACTAACTTTAATATTAAAGTACACAAAATTATACTCTTAATAAAGATCTACACACAAATATTAACATAAAAAGAACTTCCATGCACCTCTCTGGTGCAATGCATACCTTCCTTCAGCTGCATCACACAACCTCCTGTGAACCAGTTAACAGGTACTCACTGAGTCTGGGCATGCTCACTGCAGAGAATTGCTGCTGGGCTGCACAGGCAGCAGCCCTTGGCAGCACTGTAGCTCTGGCGATTTGCACAGAATGGCTTCCTCTTGGAAGCTATTGCTGTCATCACTCCATCTACTGGCAGCCCAAGAGGGGGAGGAGTTTCCAGCTCTGTGTATGATGAGCAGTAGCAGCTTCCAATAGTAGGAGGCTACCACATGCTGAACTCCTCCCCACAGGGTTGGGCTGTTGCTGTATCTGTCCTGCTGCTTCATGGAGCCTGGTGAGAGGAGATTACCAGCCTGTCAGAGACACAGACAGTCTGCACCAGAGCTCCGGGGAAGGGGGGGGAGCACCGGAGCTCTGGTGCTGTCTGTCTGTGTCTCTGGTGTTGTGATTTAACTGGAGGGGCTGCAGGACTGCAGCCCTATAGCAGGAACCACCACTGATTACCGTGTACCCATCTGCGCCCCCTTCCTACGTGATACTACCTTTAGCTGATACCGTGTGGCTGGAATGCTGAAACCAAAGTATCCTGTGATAAATGGTTGAGCTCTGCAGAAGGCAGCTGATGAGAATAGTCATTTATTTATGTAGTACTTTCTCCCAAAACTACTCAAAAACGCTTTACATTATTGCAGGAGGTAAAGTGATCCACCCAGAGGAAACACGCAAACTCCACACAGATAAGGCATTGGTGGGAGTCAAACCTCAGTGCTATTAACCAGCAACACTAACCACTGTGCAGCCCTGTCCTCAATCACAGCTGTAGTAACATCCCAGTACCAGGCTCCTACAGAGTAATACCCAGAATCCAATTGTGCATGTTCTAGCTTCTGCAGTAGAACGCATTGGTGTGTTGCACAGAGACGTCATCCGGTACAGCCAGGTATCCTCGCAGCAGTCAGCATCCTTAATATTGGTCACACCATGTCCTGCTTATGTAGCACCACCAGACAGCAGTCGTCCCAGCAGGTCCAGTCCCCGCAGAGGGCATAAGAGCACAGGGTTCTCTGCTTATAAGACCGCTGCAGAGAGGCCTCTGGCGAAAAAGCTGACCACCTTGTCCTGGACTTTGTACTGATAGACGGCCGACTGCTTCTGTGTCTTCCGGGTGATCATCAGCTATGAGGAAGAGATGTTGTTACACTCCAGTGATTGCTCCCAAACTGTATGTTTGAGTGAGGAAATAGTCAAAAACAGATTACAGAACCTAAATAGTAACAAATCTCCTGGCCCGGACGAAATACACCCTAGGATACTAAAAGAACTGAGTTCTGTCATAGCACTACCATTATATCTGATATTCAAGAAATCAATTAGCTCAGGGACGGTACCAAGGGGCTGGCGCATAGCTAACGTAGTAACAATATGGTAGAAAGGTAGCAAAACTAACCCTGAAAATCACAGACCTGTCAGCCTTACATCCATTGTGGGGAAAATATTAGAAGGAATAATAAGAGATAGTATCCAAAATGTCTTAGAACAGGAGAAAGTGATAAGTAAGGCTCAGCATGGGTTCGATAAAAAACAGATCATATCAGACTCATTTAATTAGCTTCTATGAGGAAGTCAGTAGGGGCTGGACTTAGGGAAATCTGTTGATGTAATACTTCTTGATTTCGCTAAAGCTTTTGAGATGGTGCCTCATGAAAGGTTATTAATGAAACTAGGTAACTTAGGGTTAGGAGGTAAAATTTGAAATTGGATTGATAACTGGTTGCACAATCGGGGACAGAGAGTGGTGGTAAAAGGCATACATTCCAGCTATGGTAAGGGTCCAAAATGGAGTCCCACAAGGTTCAATATTGGGACCCACCTTGTTTAATATATTCATTAATTATATATAGGTAGTGACATAGTGAGTAAGATTGCAATATTTGCATACAACACAAAATTGAGTAAGGAAATGAAAGATGTGGAAACACTACACTACAAAGTAACTACTAAGTTACTTAATTAAACTGGAAAGGTGGAAAATGCGGTTTAACGTTGATAAATGTAAAGAAATTAATTATGGGGAAAAAATGAACAAGCTACTTATAGGCTAATGGGAGTTCTTATAGGGAATTCTGCTGTAGAGAAGGGCTTGGGGGGGGGGGGGGGTCATTATGAAAAATTGGGTAATAGTGCACGCTGGTCAAGTGCAGCAGCAAAAGAAAACCGGACATTGGCATGCAATAAAAGGGGTATGGATTCAAGGGTTGCCAATGTGATAGTGTCTCTTTAGAAGGCATTGGTGAGACCACACTTGGAGTATTGTGTTCAGTTCTAGGCACTGCACCATAAAAAGGACACAAATGAATTGGAACAGGTACAGAGAAGGGCGACTAAGCTAGTAAAAGGTCTTGAATCACTAGAATACAAAGATAGGTTATACCAGGCTGAATATGTTATCACTGCAGAAACGGAGAGGTGATATGATTAGTATGTTCACATACAGGATTGGGAATCATATGGAATTGGGAGATGACTGGTCACTAACAGGCCTATACTTAGGACACGTGGCATGTACTGAGGCTCGAGGAAAAGAAATTCCGTACTGAATTAAGAAGAGGATTCTTCACCATTAGAGCAGTAACATTCTGGAACTCATTGTCGGTGGGGTGATTACAGCAACTACTGGTAATGAAATGACATCAAAACTGGATGCATTTTTGGCCACTAAGGGAATCCTATAGATATGTCTAATGCTGTGTACACACGGGGGCGATAGGGGCTGAAATCGCTGGGAATATGGTCGCTGAGCGACCATATTGCCAGTGATTGGAGTGTGCACCAGTGATAAATCGCCAGGTGCGCGCTCCCGTTTTCAGCCCCTGAATGGTCGCTGGTCGGAGGAGCATGCTCCTCCGACCAGCGACATCCCCTGCCTCTTCACCCAGCCTCTTCACCCATCTGGTCGCAGATGAAAACGGGACAATATGATTGCTGAGCAATATATTGCCAGCGATCATATTGCCCCGTGTGTACGCACCTTCATTCACATCAGTAGTTACAAGTCAGATAGGTTGAACTCGATGGACTAATGTCTTTTTTCAGCCTGGGCATTACTAGATCTTTCCTTTGAATTCAAAAGCATTGTCCCAGCACCGCATATAGTCACTGGCTACAAGGATCACTCACCTCCCCATGTACATCCTTACAGTACCCGGTCATGAGGCCGTGGACCTGCAGAATGAGGCTGCTCTGGTGACAAAGTGACTTCATCAGCATCTCGTTCTCCTCGTCCTCCGTCTCGTCATCTGTCTGCAGCAGACACACCACGTTCCCCTGCAACACATCAACAGGTCACACGTCAGCCTTCTGCCATGCAGTGACCCTTACATGAGAGTCATACGCACAATGCTACTGTATTTACCACCAGGGTCTATTTATTACAGGACACGGAGCAGTCTTCCTCCCACAAACCAATGCTGGATGTCCGTACCTGATCCTCACTGCACACGGTGGCTCTGCAGTAGTGGATGAAGTCCAGCACCTGCAGGCTGGTGGCTCCCAGACTAAGCAGCAGGCTGACGTCATCCACGATCAGCACTGGGCAGTTCCACTGTTCCCCTGCAGAGGACTCCAGTGCAGCATGAATACAATGATAAAGAGGGCTGAGGTCCGAACCCGTCCTGCAAGAAAGGTGCAATTACTGGGATGGTGAAGAGCCAAGAAATGCTGGAAAATAACCAAATAAAATAAGGACATTCCTGACCTCAGGAAACGGAGAGGGTTCTCAGCTTCTGCATCCGGCGTCTCTGAGAATAACAGCCTGTTGTATGCTTTCAGCCCCTCCAGGAACACCAGCTGCCCCTGATCCCTGGCACTCGCCAGGCTTACTCCCTGGAAAGGAACATGGCTGTAACACGCAGTCCAGTCACATCGAAACTAACATTTATTCATGCAACAATGGGCAACGTAGAATGATCTGGTGGACCGCTATATAACCCACCCCTGGATAGCACCTTGTGCTCACATACAACCCCTGAGGAAGTTAAAGATGAAACGGGTTGGGCCTATTGCTCTCACTGCAACTTCTGAGGTCTAAGATGAAATGCATTTTATCTCATTTGCTCACATACAACCCCTGAGGAAGTCCAAGATGAAACGCGTTGGACCTATTGCTCTCATACTGCAACTTCTGAGGTCTAAGATAAAATGATTTGATCTCATTTGCTCCCTTACAACCCCTGAGTAAGTCTAAGATGAATCTTGTTGGTGCTATTGCTCTCATACTGCAACTTCTGAGGTCTAAGATGAAACACATTTTATCTCATTTGCTCACATACAAACCTCTGAGGTCTAAGATGAAACGTGTTTGGGTCTATTCTCACACTGCAACCCATGAGATAGTCTAAGATGAAACGCATTGGTCTATTGTTCTTACACTGCAACCCCTGAGGAAGTCCAAGATGAAACGCATTGGGTCTATTGTTCTCACACTGCAACCCCTGAGGTCTAAGATGAAACATGTTTAATCTAATGTGCTCACATACTACCCCTGATGAAGTCTAAGATGAAGCACGGTGGGTCTAATGTTCTCACACTGCAACCTCTGAGGAAGTCTAAGATGAAACGCGTTGGGTATAATGTCCTCACACTGTGACCGCTGTACTTGGAATTATATTTGTGTTCTGCAATAGAAAGCAAGCTGCTTATTGTCACCCTCTCATCATCTACCAAGGGCTCTGTAATGTAATGACGATTATAAGTGGAAGATTGTCATTTATCAGGACTGTGCCCATACGGACACTGGTACTAACGCACATGCTGACCAATCCTTTGCTAATCAGGTATAGCCACTACTAAAGTGGGTATAACAAAGTATTGCTGCATTTGATACATCATAAGTACATGGCTTATACGGGTGCCGGACAGTCAGGATTCCGACAGTCATTACTCCGACGTCGGAATCCTGACTGCTCCCTCGTGGATAATAAAATAGGTGGCCACCGTGCCCGCAGCGTGGCGAGAGCAGCGAGCCCGCAAGGGGCATCATTGCGCTCACCCCCCCCACTGTGCAGTCGGGATTCTGACGTCTGAGTAATGACTGTCTGTGAAATATACCACACCCACTTATACAGAGACATGGGTCTTTGTGGATTTAGGACTCGTAGTCATGTATTCCAGAAGGGCAGTAACATCACCCACATGAAATCTTAATAAATACCCGGTGTTACCCCAGATAAGGCATTTCCAATGTTTTTGTGCTACATAGTGATTGAGGATGACAGACTGGAGGCAGGAGCAGATAGAAAGTGGGGTCACGTGTTTGTGGGCTAAAAACTGTCGCAGCTCAAAGTGAAGGTACATTACAGAAGCCGTTGTTGCCATGGGCTTTTACCTAGTATTGGTACTTTCTTTTTATGATTGACTGAATCTGACCCGAAGTGTTAGGGGACCAGACTGCAAGCTTCATATCTAGCTGTTATTTAACCCTCCACAAAGAAGCTTCAATCATTGAGATAAAGCAGGATATAATGCCATGTGTCATTTAGAGAGGGGGTGCAATGTAGGGGAAGCTTACCAGCTTCTGCGCGACGATACTGTAGTGGCTGAAGGACTGCGCCAGGGCCACAAAGCACACTTTACAGTTGGCTGGGGACAGAAGAGAAGCCTATGACTGTACAGCGCACACAGGTATTACAATTATCACCGTCTAGAATTACAACCACTGACCTCTCAGGTAATAGGACAGGAAATGATGGACCAAGAAGCCGGCATCGGTCTTACAGCCGCTGATCAGGGTGAATTGGCCCTGGAAGACACAAAATACCACGTGCTGGGTATGTATACATGCCACTGACTCTGGGACAGATATACAGCTGGGGCGGATGTGTTGGTACTGGAGGCACAGTGACAGTAGGAGGGCATTACTGGGGGCACAGCGACAGTAGGAGGGCATTACTGGGGGCACAGCGACAGTAGGAGGGCATTACTGGGGGCACAGCGACAGTAGGAGGGCATTACTGGGGGCACAGCGACAGTAGGAGGGCATTACTGGGGGCACAGCGACAGTAGGAGGGCATTACTGGGGGCACAGCGACAGTAGGAGGGCATTACTGGGGGCACAGCGACAGTAGGAGGGCATTACTGGGGGCACAGCGACAGTAGGAGGGCATTACTGGGGGCACAGCGACAGTAGGAGGGCATTACTGGGGGCACAGCGACAGTAGGAGGGCATTACTGGGGGCACAGCGACAGTAGGAGGGCATTACTGGGGGCACAGTGACAGTGTGGGGGGGGGGGTCAGTACTAGGGGCACAGTGACAGTGTGGGGGGGGGGTCAGTAGTAGGGGTACAGTGACGTCCGGGTGAAAAGGAGAAGCTGGCACTGAGCGGGTCACACACACTCGGGTGTCCCGGGTCTCACCCGCTCCGCAGTCTCGGTGCTGGCGCCCAGCAGAGCATTTAGCTCGGGAAACATTATGCACAGCCCGGCACGTGGATGCTATTGCGAGGAAGAAGCGATCACTTCCGGGATGACGTCGGGTGACGGGTCTCTGCCCTCCGCACGGCCATCTTGTGGCTGGCGACTGCAGTGACGTCCCTTGTGTGTGGCTGCGACCGGAAGAGGGAGCCAGAGAGCCGACCTGTCAGTGTCCTGCTGCTGCTGCTGCACTTCCCTATCTCTCATTACGTGCAACGGTATTATGTATCATTGTGCCCCTCACCTACAGCCCAGATACACCTCACCTAGAGCCTAGATACACCTCACCTAGATACACCTCACCTAGAGCCTAGATACACCTCACCTATAACCTAGATACACCTCACCTAGAGCCTAGATACACCTCACCTAGAGCCTAGATACACCTCACCTAGATACACCTCACCTAGAGCCTAGATACACCTCACCTATAACCTAGATACACCTCACCTAGAGCCTAGATACACCTCACCTAGAACCTGGATACACCTCACCTATAACCTAGATACACCTCACCTAGAGCCTAGATACACCTCACCTAGAGCCTAGATACACCTCACCTAGAGCCTAGATACACCTCACCTATAGCCTAGATACACCTCACCTATAGCCTAGATACACCTCACCTATAGCCTAGATACACCTCACCTAGAGCCTAGATACACCTCACCTAGAGCCTAGATACACCTCACCTAGAGCCTAGATACACCTCACCTAGAGCCTAGATACACCTCACCTAGAACCTAGATACACCTCACCTAGAGCCTAGATACACCTCACCTATAGCCTAGATACACCTCACCTAGAGCCTAAATACACCTCACCTATAACCTAGATACACCTCACCTAGAGCCTAGATACACCTCACCTAGAGCCTAGATACACCTCACCTAGAGCCTAGATACACCTCACCTAGAGCCTAGATACACCTCACCTATAACCTAGATACACCTCACCTAGAGCCTAGATACACCTCACCTACAACCTAGATACACCTCACCTACAGCCTAGATACACCTCACCTAGAGCCTAGATACACTTCACCTATAGCCTAGATACACCTCAACTACAGCCTAGATACACCTCACCTAGAGCCTAGATACACCTCACCTATAACTTAGATACACCTCACCTACAACCTAGATACACCTCACCCAGAGGTGGGATTCAGCCGGTTTGCACCGGTCACATACCTAATATACGATCGGTTCTGCAGAACCGGTGGCTAAGGAGCGCTGCGGACGCTCACAAGGTACTTGAAGCAGGCAGCTGTAACAGCCGGGCAGAGAGCTGCATGCTGCCCGGCTGTATATTGAAAGCGGTTTCGCCACCGTCCGCGGCTGTTTTGAATGCTACTGCTGGACCGCGAGCTAATAGGAGCTCGTGTTCCGGCAGCCAATAAGGAGCGGCAATCGGGGCTTCTTATTGGCTGCCGGCCGCGAGCTCCTACTGTCTCTCGGTCCAGCGGGAGAATTCAAAATAGCCGCGGACCTGCTTTCAGCACGCAGCTCTCTGCCTGCAGCCCGGCTGCCACAGCTCCTTACAGCGCCTCTCCTCTCTATTAGCCGAGCGCTCCATGGTGGCAGTCATCCCTGCAGTCTCCTCCTCCGTGCTGAGCGCTGAGGTGTGGAGTGTGGACCCGGCAGATGACGGCGAACCCCTCACTCGCTCTCACTCCTGGAATCCCTGACACTGGGACAGATGCCTGTATTTACCGCTGAGCAGGTAGAGCCTCTCTCTGACACACTCTCTCTCCCTCCCTGAGAGGGGGGGGCTTCCAAAACTTTTTCTATGGGGCCCAACAAGTTCTTGTTATGCCCCTGGCAACCAGCATGAAGCCCCCTTAGCATCCAGCATGAAGCTCCTGGCATCGAGCAACACAGGGGGTGAGCAATGAGCATGTAGGTAAGTGGCACATGTTTCAAATATGTAATGGGCATCATGTGTGCGGCAAAATGTGTACATCACGGCGTGTAGCACAATGTGTAATGGGTATACAGTGTGTGGCCTTATGTGCAATGGGCATTAGGACATAGAATCTGTTGTTAATTTATTTCAATCCCACCACTGACCTCACCTTTAACCTAGATACACCTCACCTAGAGCCTAGATACACCTCACCTATAACCTAGATACACCTCACCTAGAGCCTAGATACACCTCACCTATAACCTAGATACACCTCACCTAGAGCCTAGATACACCTCACCTAGAGCCTAGATACACCTCACCTAGATACACCTCACCTAGAGCCTAGATACGCCTCACCTATAACCTAGATACACCTCAACTAGAGCCTAGATACACCTCACCTATAACCTAGATACACCTCACCTATAACCTAGATACACCTCACCTAGAGCCTAGATACACCTCACCTATAACCTAGATACCCCTCACCTAGAGCCTAGATACCCCTCACCTAGAGCCTAGATACCCCTCACCTATAACCTAGATACACCTCACCTAGATCCTAGATACCCCTCACCTATAACCTAGATACACCTCACCTAGAGCCTAGATACGCCTCACCTATAACCTAGATACGCCTCAACTATAACCTAGATACGCCTCAACTAGAGCCTAGATACGCCTCACCTATAACCTATATACGCCTCACCTAGAGCCTAAATACACCTCACCTAGAGCCTAGATACACCTCACCTAGAGCCTAGATACACCTCACCTATAACCTAGATACGCCTCACCTATAACCTAGATACACCTCAGCTATAACCTAGATACACCTTACCTAGAGCCTAGATACACCTCACCTAGAGCCTAGATACACCTCACCTATAACCTAGATACACCTCACCTAGAACCAAGATACACCTCACCTAGAGCCTAGATACGCCTCACCTATAACCTAGATACACCTCAGCTATAACCTAGATACACCTCACCTAGAGCCTAGATACACCTCACCTAGAGCCTAGATACACCTCACCTATAACCTAGATACACCTCACCTAGAACCAAGATACACCTCACCTAGATACACCTCACCTAGAGCCTAGATACACCTCACCTATAACCTAGATGCACCTCACCTAGAGCCTAGATACACCTCACCTAGAGCCTAGATACACCTCACCTAGAGCCGAGATACACCTCACCTATAACCTAGATGCACCTCACCTAGAGCCTAGATACACCTCACCTAGAGCCTAGATACACATTACCTAGAGCCAAGATATACCTCATCTATAACCTAGATACACCCCACCTATAACCTAGATACACCTCACCTAGAGCCTAGATACACCTCACCTAGAGCCTAGATACACCTCACCTAGAGCCTAGATATACTTTATCCAGAGTATGAATGCCCCTTACCTAGAACATAGACACACCTCACCTAGGGTATTTATGTCCCTTACCTGGAGCATAGACACACCGTACCTAGGGTCAGTATGTATGTTCCTTCACCTAGAGCCTAGACACACCTTACCTAGAGCTTAGACTCTCCTTACCTAGGATATGTATGACCCTTACCTAGAGCCTAGACACACCATACCTAGAGCTTAGACCCGCCTTACCTAGGGTATGGATGCCTCTTACTAGAATCTGGATGCACCTTGCCTGGAGTATGGATGTCCCTTACCTAGAGCCTAGACACATCTTACCCAGAGTATGGCTGCCCCTTACCTAGAGCCTAGACACACCTTACCCAGAGTATGGCTGCCCCTTACCTAGAGCCTAGACACATCTTACCCAGAGTATGGCTGCCCCTTACCCAGAGCTTAGACACACCTCACCTTTGGTATGTATGTCCCTTACCTAGAGCTTAGACACACCTCACCTATGGTATGTATGTCCCTTACCTAGAGCCTATACACACCTTACCTAGAGCCTAGACACTCCTTACCTTTGGTATGTATGTCCCTTACCTAGAGCCTAGACACACCACACCTAGAGCTTAGACCCACCTTACCTAGAGCCTAGACACTCCTTACCTTTGGTATGTATGTCCCTTACCTAGAGCTTAGACACATCTTACCAAGAGTATGGCTGCCCCTTACCTAGAGCCTAGACACATCTTACCCAGAGTATGGCTGCCCCTTACCTAGAGCCTAGACACATCTTACCCAGAGTATGGCTGCCCCTTACCTAGAGCCTAGACACATCTTACCCAGAGTATGGCTGCCCCTTACCTAGAGCCTAGACACATGTTACCCAGAGTATCGCTGCCCCTTACCTAGAGCCTAGACACATCTTACCCAGAGTATCGCTGCCCCTTACCTAGAGCCTAGACACATCTTACCCAGAGTATGGCTGCCCCTTACCTAGAGCCTAGACACATGTTACCCAGAGTATGGTTGCCCCTTACCTAGAGCCTAGACTCATCTTACCCAGAGTATGGTTGCCCCTTACCTAGAGCCTAGACACATCTTACCCAGAGTATGGCTGCCCCTTACCCAGAGCTTAGACACACCTCACCTATGGTATGTATGTCCCTTACGTAGAGCCTAGATACACCTTACCTAGAGCCTAGACCTGCCTTACCTAGGGTATGTCTTAAACTCTCCTTACCTAGGGTATGGATGCCTCTTACTAGAGTCTGGACGCACCTTGCCTGGAGTATGGATGTCCCTTACCTAGAGCCTAGACACATCTTACCCAGAGTATGGCTGCCCCTTACCTAGAGCCTAGACACATCTTACCCAGAGTATGGCTGCCCCTTACCTAGAGCCTAGACACATCTTACCCAGAGTATGGCTGCCCCTTACCCAGAGCTTAGACACACCTCACCTATGGTATGTATGTCCCTTACGTAGAGTCTAGACACACCTTACCTAGAGCCTAGACCTGCCTTACCTAGGGTATGTCTTAAACTCTCCTTACCTAGGGTATGGATGCCTCTTACTAGAGTCTGGACGCACCTTGCCTGGAGTATGGATGTCCCTTACCTAGAGCCTAGACACATCTTACCCAGAGTATGGATGCCCCTTACCTAGAGCCTAGACACATCTTACCCAGAGTATGGATGTCCCTTACCTAGAGCCTAGACACATCTTACCACGAGTATGGATGCCCCTTACCTAGAGCTTAGACACACCTCACCTAGGGTTTGTATGTCCCTTACCTAGAGCCTACACACACCTTACTTAGAGCCTAGATACACCTTACCTAGAGCCTAGACACACCTCACCTAGGGTATGTTTGGCCCTTACCTAGAGCCTAGACACATTGCACTTAGAGCCTAGACACACCACACTTAGAGCCTAGACCGCCTTACCTAGGGTATGTTTGGCCCTTACCTAGAGCCTAGACACACTGCACTTAGAGCCTAGACCGCCTTACCTAGGGTATGTATGTCCCTTACCTAAAGCTTAAACCCTACTTACCTAGGGTATGGATGTCTCATACTAGAGTCTGGACAAACCTTTCCTGGAGTATGGCTGTCCCTTACCTAGAGCCAGGGCCGGTGCAAGGCACCGGAGCGCCCCAGGCGAGTCGGGGTGGGGGCGCCCCGGTGCCGGGGGGTGGGGTACCTGTTGCGCCGTCTGGGGAGCGGGCAGGTCCATGCTGGCATCTGACATGCGCCTGCAGTGGTGTCCTTGCCGCGCGGGTACCTGCGGCGCTGTGTATAAAGCTAGCGGCGGCGGGGGGTCCCTGCAGTGAATAAGAAATAACTAGCGCTATGCGGCAGCACGGGAAGCGCTTCTGTTTTGAAAACACTGGCCGCACGCTGATTGGCTGAATCTCAGCCAATCAGCGTGCGGCCAGTGTTTTCAAACCCGGCAGCGCTTCCCGCGCCGACGCATAGCCGGGCAGATAGCGCTAGTTATTTCTTATTCACTGCAGGGACCCCCCACCGCCGCCAGCTTTATACACAGCACCACAGTTACCCGCGTGGCAAGGACACCACTGCAGGCGCATGTCAGAAGCCGGCATGGACCCCCCCTGCCCTCTCCCCAGACGGTGCAGCAGGGACGAGGGACGAACTGCCGCCCTCCAGTGGCGCCGGCCCTGCCTAGAGCCTATACTCCTTACCTAGTGTATGGATGCTCCTCACCTAGAGCCTAGACAAACTTTATATAGGGTTTGTATGTCCCTTACCTCAGGCATGCCCAAAGTTAGGCCCGGGGGCCAATTGCGGCCCGTGCTGTCATTTCAAGTGGCCCGCAGCCTCCAGCTGGAAGCGGGCAGAACATCAGATGTGGGAAGCACAGCACAGGACACTAAAGGTGGGCCCCTGGCGAGCGCGCTTTTACCTTGCTGTCTGCTGCAGTGAGGAGGTGCCGGCCGCCACAGTCAGATGTGTTTGGCATCCTACTCCTGCTGCTGCAATCTTATATCACCCTACTCCACAATCACAGTGACAGCAGTGTTTGGGGAGGGGGGCAGCAAGGGGGAAGCTTGCACCCATAACATGCAGAGTGGAGCAGGGCAGCAGCGGGAGGCCAAGCATCTCCTGTCCTTGCAGTGCCTGCTTTGCCTCTCCTTCCTCTGGCTCACACAAGGGGCTGGGAAACATACAGAGAAGGGACGGGGCAGAGTGGGGGGACATACAGAGAAGGAGGGTCAGGCTGGGGGACATACCATGGATGGAGGCAGAGTGGGGTACATAGTGAATGGGGGTCATACAGTGAATGGGGGTCATACAGTGAAGGAGGGTCAGGCTTGGGGACATACAATGAATGGAGGCACTGATGGACATTAAGAGAAGGGGGGCAGGCTGTGGGACAGAGTAAATGGGTGCAGAGTGGGGAACATACAGTGAAGGAGGGGCAGGCTGGGGGACATACAGTGAAGGAGGGGCAGGCTGGGGGAAATACAGTGAAGGGGCAAGCTTGGGGACATAGAGTGAATGTAGGCAGAGTGGGGGACCATTCTGACGCGATTAATGATTCAAAGACTGTCAGGATGAATGGTCGGTCCCCCACATTTTCACCTCACCAAATCTGGCCCTCGTCTCAAAAAGTTTGGATACCCCTGCCCTTACCTGAAGCTTATACTCTTTTTACTTAGGGTCTGTATGTCCCTTACCTAGAACCTACAGTAGGTGCACCTTACCCAGATTATGGCTGCCCCTTACCTAGAGCCTATACTCCCCTTACCTAGGTTATGTATGTTCCTTACCTAGAGCCTACTCTCCTTACCTAGGTTATGTATGTCCCTTACCTAGAGCCAAGACACACCTTACCTAGGTTATGTATGTCCCTTACCTAGAGCCTAGACACACCTTACCTAGGGTATGGATGCCCCTTACCTAGAGCCTAGACACACCTTACCTAGGGTATGGATGCCCCTTACCTAGAGCCTAGACACACCTTACCTAGGGTATGTATGCCCCTTACCTAGAGCCTACACTCTCCTTACCTAGGTTATTTATGTCCCTTACCTAGAGCCTAGACACACCTTACCTAGGGTATGGATGCCCCTTACATAGAGCCTAGACACACCTTACCTAGGGTATGTATGCCCCTTACCTAGAGCCTAGACACACCTTACCTAGGCTATGTATGTCCCTTACCTAGAGCCTAGACTCTCCTTACCTAGGTTATGGATGTCCCTTACCTAGAGCCTAGACTCTCCTTACCTAGGTTATGTATGTCCCTTACCTAGAGCCTAGACACACCTTACCTAGTGTATGTATGTCCCTTACCTAGAGCTTAGACACACCTTACCTAGGCTATGTATGTCCCTTACCTAGAGCCTAGACACACCTTACCTAGGCTATGTATGTCCCTTACCTAGAGCCTAGACACACCTTACCTAGGTTATGTATGTCCCTTACCTAGAGCCTAGACACACCTTACCTAGGCTATGTATGTCCCTTACCTAGAGCCTAGACACACCTTACCTAGGGTATGTATGTCCCTTACCTAGAGCCTAGACACATCTTACCTAGGCTATGTATGTCCCTTACCTAGAGCCTAGACACACCTTACCTAGGTTATGTATGTCCCTTACCTAGAGCCTAGACACATCTTACCTAGGTTATGTATGTCCCTTACCTAGAGCCTAGACACACCTTACCTAGGTTATGTATGTCCCTTACCTAGAGCCTAGACACATCTTACCTAGGTTATGTATGTCCCTTACCTAGAGCCTAGACACACCTTACCTAGGTTATGTAAGTCTCTTACCTAGAGCCTAGACACATCTTACCTAGGTTATGGATGCCCCTTACCTAGAGCCTAGACACACCTTACCTAGGTTACGGATGCCCCTTACCTAGAGCCTAGACACACCTTACCCAGAATATGGATGCCCCTTACCTACAGACTAGATATATCTGTTGGCCCAAGTACTGCCCCAGTGTGACTGGCACACATACAGATAGGGCCTTGGCAGGATGATGGCCCTCAGCTGCTGGCTGTATCCCAGCTGCACCCCTTTGTTTGCCGCGTTATTATGTGTAATTAGCATTCATGTGATTTGTACACTGACTGTTGGGCGCTGTAGGATTTGTGGCGACTTACAATTAAACGCTGTTGTTAATGATAGTACATAAGGCCATCTGGAATCCAGAAGCACCACAGGAATCGCGCCCATAATATGCAACATTTTATTCATGCATTGAAGATGTTCTGCCCATATTCCAATAAAACATACTTATCCTGTACACACGTTATATGTATCTGTACGAGGTTCTCATCTCCGTTGTATTGTAACCCACAAAGCACCAAGTTCTCTGGACAGATCTCCCCTACGTTGTGTCTCCGTCTCCTGCTCCTCAGTCCGTTACTAGAGTATAATTATTAGAAACCTTTCCCAGAGAAGCCGGGGGGGCGTGTCATCTGGTTCCCCGCATTTACTGGTCTCAGCACCTATCTGAACTGGTTCAGTACCTCTGCCAATTGGCCGGTGCTTGTGTTACTGATGGCTTTCTCTGCCGGTCTTGTGGTCGCCTAACCTCTCGTATAATGACCATTACGTTTTATTATTCCTACCAGCACATTCACCGCCGTACTGTGTACGAGGTCTGGGCCAAGCATCTAGCTGAGAACGGCAGTAGGGGATCAGCAATATTGCATAGAATGTATCCACTTCTTGGTTGTTTTATACCTGCTAGATCTTTATTGTTATTAATTCCTAGCTGTCCGATATATTATGTAACACCTGCTGCTTATGATACCAGGCCACCCCAGCAGCCGCTCCTGGCAACCCCGCCTACTCTGGCTGCCACACCCCTTATTCTGCGGCACCCCTGGGACCACCCACAAAGCCACCTGCCATTAGGCAGCCGGAGGCTGGTACGGTGCCATTATCTGGCTGCTTATTGTCACTGAGCCCTCCAATGCATTAGCATCATGGCTGCAGCAAACGGAGGCTCCGCCATCTATTCAGCTGGCTGCACATCAGAAAATGATTAAATGGACGTTAAGTTGGTTAAATGCAGACATTTCTCAATTCTGGGCATTCAAAAATAATATAATAGGAAGCAGACAGTTGTACATGCAAACCAAAACTCCCCTTTGCTCCAAGAGGAACCACTGAAACATTGTTCCTTTCTGACCATGACTAGGCCTCCAACACAAAGGCTTGGTGAGATGTCCTTACATACTGCCTGGCAGTTTAATATGAAGCTACATCTGTTCTATTGCTCAGGCACCTCATTTGTTATGTTCCAACAGCCAGGTCCTATGCAGGAGTCCAACCTGCCTTACTCAGCACTGCCCCCAGTGGCAGTAAATTGAGACTGCGGCTTCCAAACACAACAATTAGTTTGTGACAAGCAGAAAGAATTGGTGTCTGACCATGGCGGTTATCTATATACACCCGGAGAAGAACCTTTCTACACACCTACAGATGGAGCCGCTGTCTTCCTTGCACTGGCTGGCGAAATAGCCGACAGCTTCCGCCAGGGGGCGTGCGCACACGAGACGCTCGCGTGCTCCGGGGCAACGCAGCTGCCCACTGCCGTCCGCCACTTCCCACGCCGGTCCTGATTGCCGCCCGACACACCACCGCCCCCTAAACACTACCTGTCTCCTCCCTAACACTGCCCAGCCGCCGTGATACTGGGTCGGGCGTGAGACGCACACGCATCCCAGTCTCCATCCGCCGGTGCTCGCCAGAGGGGAGGATCTGGCGGGCGCCGGCAATGAATGACGGCCGCTACATCTGTACCTCCCAAGTGTTCCGCTTTCCATGGGAATGTCCCATTTTTTGCAAAAAAAAGTAGCAAGTGTTCTTTGTCTATCTGGGTCCTTCCTGTTCAGTTCCAGCCAGTCCAGTATCAAGTATTTCCTGCCAGTCTGGCTCTAGTGGTCCAGTCACTGGTCCAGCATCGTGTGTTCTTTGTCAGTACAGGTCCACCCAGTTTAGTCCAGTGCCAGCCGATCCAGTATAGAATATTTCTGGTCAACCCGGCTCCTATCGGTCTAGCATTGAGTGTTCACAAACAGTCCAGTATCAATATATAATGACGTTCACCATTCTATTTCCACCACTAGTTTCCGGTGACCCGGACAGGTGAGCGTGACAAGCTTGTCAGTTGCAGCAGAATCCAAAACTCCTTGGCTCCGCTGGTGAAGACCGCTGGTAGGTTATTATTATTACTATTATTATTTTATTTATAGGGCGCCACAAGTGTTTCGCAGCGCCGTACAAAGGAACAGTACAGAGAGACAAAACTTGGCATAAAAGTAAATAAATAACAAAAATAGAGTACAAATAAAGAGCGCCACAGTACAATACACATTACAGCTTAGATATAAGTAGTGAGGACTCAATCAACATACTACTAGAGGCTTGAGGCCAATGATGGAGATGAGTATGCAGACGAAGATGGTCACTGAGTGTTGGAGTATAGGAGAGCTGTGAGTAGTGGGCTTTGACAACAGGAGGGAAGAGGGCCCTGTTCTGAGGAGCTTACAATCTAGTAGAAAGGGGAGACGGACAGATTACAAGAGGTGCAAGCAAGTGGGTGGTGACTAGATAGCAGGATGTAAACAGGCAAGGGGTCGGAGAACCAGCTGGTTTATGCAGTGGAAGGGTACGCTTTGATGAATAGGTGAGTTTTCAGTGCCCGTTTGAAGCTTTGCAAGGTCAGGGAGAGTCTAATGGAGCGAGGGAGTGCATTCCACTGAAGGGGTGCAGCATGGGTAAAGTCCTGAACTTTTGGTTAGGACTGGTTAGACCCCACGACCGTGTTCCAGGTCTCATCAACTATTGGACTAGTTCCTGACCATCCTTTAGTTTGCTACATTTCAAGTTTCCATTCCAATTCCAGCACTGACTCAAAATCCTAAACCGGCCCCACAACACGATGCACAGCGGATGTCTACATCCCAACTTATGCCATACTTGCCTACTTTTAAAGAGCAGTTTGAGGGAGATTTTAGATGGAAGCAAAATGCAGCGTTGCGCACCAAGGGGCGTATTATGATTCACCTATGGGCATATCTATTTCCACACATTATATATATATATATATATATATATATCTATCTCAAAACAGTGCCCCTTGTAGGAATACTTTTTTTTAAATACTTAACAGGATCACTACACAGGCAGACAGATTATTGGGCATGCCTCATGTCCATGACAGGACAGGGTGTGACAGGAACCTAAGGATTGGAGCAGGTACTGGGTGCCAGTCGGGGCTCTGGGGTAGTAGGGGAGAGCAATAATAAGAAATCACGAAGCAGCCCAGGCTTAGTGGGTGGGGGAGAGGCATGTTGTTTACACTTAGTCTTACACTGCTGCACTCCTGCTCCTGCTGCCCGGCACGGAGGTGCGGCAGCAGCAGTGTCAGTGAGCGGCTCACTGACACTGCTGCTGCCGCTGTCGCACCTCCGTTCAACTTCTCCCTCTCAGCTGCCTCTTCTACTCCAGGGCCGGGCACTTCCGCTCCCGCTGCCCGGCTCTTCTGATCCCGCTCACTGACACTGCCGCACCTCCGTTGAAGGCACCTCCGTAGAAGCTGCCTCTTCTACTCCGGGGCCGGGCAATTCCGCTTACCTGCTGCTGCCGCTTCTTTTCCTGCTCCTGCTGCCGCAGCCATACTGTACCTCATACAGTCTGCTCTCCCACAGTCACTGCTACCCACACAGCCCCGCGGTGGATGGGATTTAAATATCATGACGTTGCGCATGCAGACCCCGTCCCGTAAAATTGCATTCACGCATGCGCAGACAGTTTTTTCTCTCCATTGAGGCCAAAAACCGGGAGGAACCGAGGGGTTTGCGGGGGAGCGGGAGGATGGGTGAAAAAGCGGGAGCCTCCCGCTAAAAGCGGGAGGGTAGGCAACTATGACTTATGCTGCTTTCCCACTGCAGACCACTGCAGACCAATTTAAAGTACTGGTAATCTTAAATGGTATTTAAAACGGTATTAGCATTCCCACTGCAGCAGATTACCGTTTTAAATACCATTTAAGTACCATTCCCACTGCAGTGATCCAGGTACTTGTGTATTACAACGGCGCCCGATTTCATGTAAATCGCATCCGATATCGCATCCGATTTATCAGCCGATTTTCGGCCGATTTTTTGCCGATTTTCGGCCATTTCCTGCTGATTTGCATGTTATTCCATCCTTGCACACCCCCAGGTGGTATGCGATGTGATTTTCGGGAAAATGCCCCTGATTGTACAATTAAATATCGCATAGCAACGCATGCCAGCAAGTGGCATGCGATGCGATGTGATTTGCAATGTTAAATGCACCCCCATTGTTAACGCCACCCCCACTATCAATGCCAACCCGAAGCGTGGCGAGCGGCGGTACGCATCCTCCGACCTTTTCATACCCCCACTATCCACGTCGGCGTGGAGTTGATTTTAGATAGTGTGGCGAGCGCAGCGAGCCACCGAGCCCGAAGCGTGGTGAGCGGACGCGGATTACTTTACATGTATTCCGCGTCCCCTCGCGGGGCTCGCTGCGCTGCGCTCGCCACAATCAACTCCACGCCGACGTGGATAGTGGGGGTATGAAAAGGTCGGAGGACGCGTACCGCCGCTCCCCTCGCGGGCTCGCTGCGCTCGCCACGCTTCGGGTTGGCATTGATAGTGGGGGTGGCGTTAACAATGGGGGTGCATTTAACATTGTAAGCACCCATCAGGGACAAATCGAATCGCTTCACATGCATCGCATGGCATGCATCACATGCCACTATATTGCATGCGATGCACTGCGATGGAAATCGGGGGTGTGCAATGATGGAACAGCATGCAAATCGGCCGGAAAAAGTGAGAAATCGGCCAAAAATCGGCAGCAAAATCGCATCCGATTTTTCCATGCGATTTGCGGCCGATTTTCGGCCGATTTCGTGGGCGCCGTCAAAATACACAAGTACCGTGAACCATGTAAAATGTAGAGTGCCTAACCCCCCCCCCCCCCAGTGTAAAGAGTGCCTAATCCCTCCCCCCAGGGCCGGTGCAAGGCACCAGAGCGCCCCAGGCAAGTCGGGGTGGGGGCGCCCCAGTGTCTGCCGCCCGGGTACCTGTCCTGCGGCGCTGTAAAGCTGGCGGAGGCAGCGGGGGGTCCCTGCAGTCAATAAGAAATAACGAGCGCTATCCGCCGGGCTGTGCGGAAGCGCTTCTGTTTTGGAAACACTGGCCGCACGGCACACGCTGATTGGCTGAATCTCAGCCAATCAGCGTGCGGCCAGTATTTCCAAAACAGAAGCGCTTCCGCATTGCCCGGCGGATAGCGCTCGTTATTTCTTAATGACCACAGGGACCCCCCCGCTGCCGTCGCCGCCAGCTTTTACGCACATATACGACGCAGGACAGGTACACGGGCGGCAAGGGGGGGCGAAATACCGCCCTCCAGTAGCCGGCGCCCTAGGCAAATGCCTAGATTTGCCTAGTGGTGGCGCCGGCCCTGCCTCCCCCCCCCCCCCCCCCAGTGTAAAGAGTGCCTAACCCCCCCGTACCTGCCCTGTGCCCCGACCTCCCCTCCCCTTGTACTTACCTGCACGGGGATGCAGGGCAGTGGGGAGGCAGCGGGGGTCCAGGCAGTCCCAGTGCCTGATGAGAACTAGTAGTTCTCACTTTGCGCATATGTAATGAGTGCACGTGCATAATTATGAGCCGCTCATTACATATGCGCATATGTAATGAGCGGCTCATTATTATGCAAGTGCACTCATTACACATGCACAAAGTGAGAACTACTAGTTCTCATCAGGCACTGGGACTGCCTGGAGGCTAAATAACGTTTAAGAGGCATTCCCACTGCCTCTTAAACGTTATTTTAACGTGTAGGACTCTGCTTTAAAAACGGGTTGAAATACCATTTAACTTTAAACGGTATTTCAACTCTGGCACTTTCCCACTGCAGCCTTAAAATGGTAAATTGCGCTGAAAATCGGCAGTTGACCGTTTTTTTGCTGCAGTGGGAAAGGAGCATTAATCAATAAACAAGTGGGATTTTCAACAGAAAAAGTCGTTTTGCTTTCGACTTTTCAATCCTTTTTTCCCAACTGTCGCATCCACCTTGACAGTTTTCGTTTTTCGTTTCTCTTGACCGTCGTTAATTCTTAATTTTGACTTTTTTACAATTTTGTCAAAAAATGGCATTGACCTATTCAATGTTAAGTTGTCATATTGGTTTTGACTGTTTTCAATCGTAATTATGACAATTTGAGCTAGACAGTTTTTTCTGTCGGAGCAGTCTACGTTTCTCAGAATTTTGATTGATTTGTATTCTCCGACTTCTCCAAAGTCCTACTTATGATCCTGGTCTCGGTTCTGAATCTGGTTCTGGGCCCGGTTCGGTATCTTGGTCTGGGTCTGGTTCTGGTATTGATTCTGGTCCCATTTCTGGTCCTAAATCTGGTTCTGGTCCCGGTTCTTGTCCCAGTTCTGAATCTGGTCCTGAATCTAGTTCAGGTTCCAGTTCTGCTCCCGGTTCGGAATCTTGTTCTGGGTCCAGTTCCGGTCCCCCCACAGCTCCTATTACAGCTCTGCAGTTAGACAAATTGGCACCATTTCAAACGGAGCAGGGATTTATATAGAAACTGTGGAGGTGGGAAGGTGAGTTAGGGACATTGATCCAAACTCGTCAGAAGCTTTACGACAGTCTCAAACTGTGAACATGCGGAAGACTCGACAGGCGAGCAAAACGAAACCAAGTGGAATTGACAGTTTGTGCCATTTACGACCAGGATTGAATACCCCCCTTTAAACTGTAAATTGCAAATGAAGTAACATAGTCCTGGAATATTGGATTAGACTTTGAAATTCTCCTAGATCTGGTGACTGTGGACCATGTCTCACTATTGGACCAGGGCCTGGGACTGTCCTGCCCCCAGTACTTGCTTCTTCAGGGGACTCATTGTCCACATTGTCAGATGAGATAAGGGTATTGGCTCACTCACACCAGGAGGTGGCGCCTCTTGCGCTTATACAAGGCACCATCCGATCCATGAATCTTTCCTTCTCCATTCAAGACGGACCAAGGGAGGTCTGGAACCACAAGTATGAACGTTTCCTTGGCATCTTGGCATAATGGGGACATAAAGCATTGCAGGTGGCAGAGGCAGCCATACAGGACCCCAACAGGGCATCCTTACTGCCCCACCCACACACTCCAGTGCTCTGCCTCTCCCCCACCACAGCCACCAGGAAGCTGCACTCCAGGATCTCTCACCTACATGCAGATATCCACAGGGGCACATGGCTGGCAGCAAGGGCCTCTGCCACCCACTGCCTTTCCCCGTCATTCACTGCCTGCCCAGCCTCACACTGCCTCTTCCCACCATCCTCTATCCCTGCTATCTCTCTCTGAAAGGAGTTTGTCTCTGCAATTGTGTAAGAAATTGATCACACGTGTGGCGCCTATTCTGTTGTTACTTACTGGGTCCTTTGGAGTCCTCCGGCTGTGCCAAATACTAGAGTACAATATTCCATCAATGCACCTAAATATTTTAACCATAATGGGAAATTTCCCCCACACAGTAATCCAACTGGGGTTGGATATTAAGAGGTATATATTGGGTGGGTCATTAGTTACCCATATGCCTAAGTATTTGAAAGATTCCACCCAACAGAGTGGAAGGGGTATAACGGGAAGACTCGGACCAGCCCCTCTATACGGTAGTATACAAGATTTATTTATATACAACACATACAGTATAGCAATGCAATGCATCGAATAAATATTAAATTAAGAGCCTCAAATGGTCACTTATAAATAAAAGGGTACTTGTGTATTAGCACGGCGCCCACCATTTTCATCGAAGGTGCATCTCATCGCATCGCTTGCAATATAGCGGCATGCAATGCGATTTTTAATTGTACAAGCACCCTGATGGGTGCTTACAATGTTAAATGCACCCCCATTTTCAACGCCACCCCTACTATCAACGCCAACCCGAAGCATGGCAAGTTCAGCGAGCCCGCGAGGGGCGGCGGTACGCGTCCTCCGACCTTTTCATACCCCCACTATCCACGGCGGTGTGGAGTTGATTTTAGATAGAGCCCGAAGCGTGGCGAGCGCATGCGGATTACTTAACATGTATTTCGCGGCCCCCCACGGGGCTTGCCACGCTTCGGGCACGGTGGCTCGCTGCGCTCACCACGCTTCAGGTTGGCGTTGATAGTGGGGGTGGCGTTGACAATGGGGGTGCATTTAACAATGTAAGCACCCATCAGGGTGCTTGTACAATGAAAAATCGCATCGCATCGCATGCCATTTGCTGGCATGCGATGCTATACGATATTTAATTGTACATTCCGGCTAATTTAACGCTAATATCGCATACCACTAAATACGTTATGCGATGGTATGCAATGGGCGCCGTGATAATACACAAGTACCAATAAAAGTGCTAATTGCACGTGTGTCCTTTGTCCAGCTTTGATGGTAATTTATATTATAATGTTCCTGTAGATATTAGCGGAAGAGAAAACTGCACAGAATGTACAGTAAGAGTCACTGTCGGATATAGTTGCACGGATCTGGCTCTGTATCTTGGTGTATTTGGCCGCTTGTAAAACCGCGGTGTTGCCGGGACACTGCACCCACAGCGGGAGTCCTGCAGCGGTGTACAGTGCCTGCCTGGGGGCTCTCGGAGGGTGGTGTAGAGTTGGTGCAGGTGTCTCTCACCTGCGTGACCACCTACTCCGGCTCTGGCTGGTAATGCTGGTGTCTCTTACTGCGGCTGTGTAATCACCAGCTGTGACAAAGTCTATAAGCGAAAACGCGCCAGTGGGACAAATACCCAGCTTCCATCATCTACACTTGTGGTCCGGAACCAGTTCATGGTGCATTTACATTTATTTGCGCAGTGTTTTGCACATTTTGTTTAGTTATTCCCAGTATATGCGAAGCAAGGCTGAACTAATGAATGTGTTTGCACTGACACATTCTAAACCTGCAGATATATGTACATATATATATATTGTTCATTTATTTCAAATTATTTTTTCATATACATATTTTAATTATTAATTTAACAGTACAAAATAAACAAATCAAATTAGCACATTAGTGTTTGGACCAGGGAGTGTCCTGCCCAAGCCATGGACCCCCGAAAGGGCTAAGAGCATAAGATGAGGTCTTTGGAGGGTCCATGGCTGGGGTAAGTGGAACACATGGTTGGGGCAAGAGGGAAACCTGGCTGGGGCAAGTGGGACACGTGGCTAGGGCAAGAGGGAAACATGGCTGTGGCAAGTGGGACACGTGGCTAGGGCAAGAGGGAAACATGGATGTGGCAAGAGGGACACGTGGCTAGGGCAAGAGGGAAACATGGCTGGGGCAAGTGGGACACGTGGCTAGGGCAAGAGGGAAACATGGCTGTGGCAAGAGGGACACGTGGCTAGGTCAAGAGGGAAACATGGCTGGGGCAAGTGGGACACGTGGCTAGGGCAAGAGGGAAACGTGGATGGGGCAAGTGGGACACGTGGCTAGGGCAAGAGGGAAACATGGCTGGGGCAAGTGGGACACATGGCTAGAGCAGAGGGAAACATGGCTGGTGCAAGTGGGACACGTGGCTAGGGCAAGAGGGAAACATGGCTGGGGCAAGTGGGACACGTGGCTAGGGCAAGAGGGAAACGTGGCTGGGGCAAGTGGGACACGTGTCTAGGGCAAGAGGGAAACGTGGCTGGGGCAAGTGGGACACGTGGCTAGGGCAAGAGGGAAACATGGCTGTGGCAAGAGGGACACATGGCTAGGACAAGAGGGATACATGGCTAGGGCAAGAGGAAAACACGGCTGGGGCAAGTGGGACACGTGGCTAGGGCAAGTGGGACACGTGGCTAGGGCAAGAGGGAAACCTGGCTGGGGCAAGAGGGAAACCTGGCTGGGGCAAGTGGGACACGTGGCTAGGGCAAGAGGGAAACATGGCTGGGGCAAGTGGGACACGTGGCTAGGGCAAGAGGGAAACATGGCTGGGGCAAGAGGGAAACATGGCTGGGGCAAGTGGGACACGTGGCTAGGGCAAGAGGGATACATGGCTGGGTAAGTGGGACACATGGCTAGGACAAGAGGGATACATGGCTGGGGCAAGTGGGACACGTGGCTAGGGCAAGAGGGAAACATGGCTGGGGAAAGTGGGACACGTGGCTAGGGCAAGAGGGAAAAATGGCTGGGGTAAGTGGGACACATGGCTAGGACAAGAGGGATACATGGCTGGGGCAAGTGGGATACATGGCTGGGGCAAGAGGGATGGTAATGGCACAGTTGCAGCAGAAGGCGAAAGACACGCACTATCAGCTTCTGTGATCCGGTGCATTGGATCACCATTGGGCGCTGTGACCGGTGCCGCAGTACCATTGACGGATAGGGCGGACTTCCGTCCTGGTGCATGCCCAATTAAAATCCACCTCTGAGTCAGCCACAAGCAGCGACTTCTCCTTCTTCTGCTCTTCCCGCCTAGGACGCGGCTGTCGGTGTAAATCTGAGACCTAATGGAGCATTGTAATGTAATAACAGCAGGCTCCGCTCGGCCCAGTGACGATGGAGATGACTGTTAGGTGCTTCTGACATGTGAGAGGATGTATCGTGCTGGACTGAGGGAACCACCAGTGACCCGTAATCAGATCTCATGTGTATATGTATATATATAACTTATGTAATACATTGGGTGACTTATGTGCAACGGTGCAACGCTTGTGGTTCTGCTGGCTGCAACCGTCTCTCACAATTAGGGTGAGGCATAAATAAGGAGACAACCGGGGCGTCCGGCAGCAGCGGACTGTAGGAGGGGATGGGACAGTGGCACGTGGCCCAGAGGAACTGGGGGCCACGGCTAGTGCCCACCCACCCATCTATCTATCCATCTGTTTAGCTATGTAATATCTATCTATCTATCTATGCAATATCTATGTAATACCTATCTGTGTATCTATGTAATATTAATACGAGGGTGGATCAATAAGTACCTGTGTTTGAAGACAGGTGGCGCTGCTGAGGAGAGTTGGTATTACTGTCGTGTGCTACCATCTCTCAAACAACGCCATACCAAATCTCAGATTGATTCATAGTTTTTTTCTCTACCACGACAATGCACCAGCTCCCTCATCCGGAATTGTTGCGGCCAAATTGCAGGAATTGCGCTATGAATTGTTTTTTTCCCCACGCGAGCCACGTTTTCAGGTTAGGGGAACAGAAAGAAGTAGCAGGGAGCCAAGTGAGGGCGAGTACGGTGGATGTGTCAACAATTCATAGCGCAATTCATGCAATCATGCGGCAACAACTCCGGACGAGGGACCTGGTGCATGGTGTGGTGGAGGTAATGAGGATTATATTTTAGTAGGCAGTGGCAGTGAGGAGCACGTGGCGGTGGTGGTGGAGGTAATGAGGATGTATGAGGGTTATATTAGCAGGCAGTGGCAGTGAGGAGCACGTGTCGGTGTGGTGGATGTAATGAGGATGTATGAGGGTTATATTTAGCAGGCAGTGGCAGTGAGGAGCACGTGTCGGTGTGCTGGAGGTAATGAGGATGTATGAGGGTTATATATAGCAGGCAGTGGCAGTGAGGATCACGTGTCGGTGAGGTGGAGGTAATGAGGATGTATAAGGGTTATATATAGCAGGCAGTGGCAGTGAGGAGCACGTGTCGGTGTGCTGGAGGTAATGAGGATGTATGAGGGTTATATTTAGCAGGCAGTGGCAGTGAGGAGCACGTGTCGGTGTGGTGGAGGTAATGAGGATGTATGAGGGTTATATTTAGCAGGCAGTGGCAGTGAGGAGCACATGACGGTGTGCTGGAGGTAATGAGGATGTATGAGGGTTATATATAGCAGGCAGTGGCAGTGAGGAGCACATGTCGGTGTGGTGGAGGTAATGAGGATGTATGAGGGTTATATATAGCAGGCAGTGGCAGTGAGGAGGCACGTGTCGGTGTGCTGGAGGTAATGAGGATGTATGAGGGTTATATATAGCAGGCAGTGGCAATGAGGAGCACGTGTCGGTGTGCTGGAGGTAATGAGGATGTATGAGGGTTATATTTAGGTGGCAGTGAGGAGCACGTGTCGGTGTGGTGGAGGTAATGAGATGTATGAGGGTTATATTTAGCAGGCAGTGGCAGTGAGGAGCACATGACGGTGTGCTGGAGGTAATGAGGATGTATGAGGGTTTATATATAGCAGGCAGTGGCAGTGAGGAGCACATGTCGGTGTGGTGGAGGTAATGAGGAGTATGAGGGTTATATATAGCAGGCAGTGGCAGTGAGGAGCACGTGTCGGTGTGGTGGAGGTAATGAGGATGTATGAGGGTATATATAGCAGGCAGTGGCAGTGAGGAGCACGTGCCGGTGTGGTGGAGGTAATGAGGATGTATGAGGGTTATATATAGAGGCAGTGGCAGTGAGGAGCACGTGTCGGTGTGGTGGAGGTAATGAGGATGTATGAGGGTTATATATAGCAGGCAGTGGCAGTGAGGAGCACGTGTCGGTGTGCTGGAGGTAATGAGGATGTATGAGGGTTATATATAGCAGGCAGTGGCAGTGAGGAGCAGGTGTCGGTGTGCTGGAGGTAATGAGGATGTATGAGGGTTATATATAGCAGGCAGTGGCAGTGAGGAGCAGGTGTCGGTGTGGTGGAGGTAATGAGGATAGAGAAAACAAAAGAAAAGAAACTCGGGTGGGGTGCACTCTTAATATCTTAATCACTAAAGTTATTCAATAAAGTATGTTTAAACTATTTTTTATTGTGCTTTTTTTTTAATATTTGCTGAGTGATTATTAAATCAATAGCAAAAATCGCTAACTTAATCAGATATTTATTTTATACTGGCGATTTGTTAATTTTTTGCAGGATTTTAATCCAATTGATATGTGCAAAAATCCATCAATTATGAGTGTAAAAGCTGGCCGTCATAAATCCTTTATGCCCTTATCCAAAAGGCAAAGTCAATGCAGTCTCAATAAATTTTGAGATAAGGATTATAATCATTGGCCAGCATAACTCAAAATTTCAAAGAAATAGATGATGAAAAAACACATATCAAGTAAAACAATTTTTGCAATATTATTTACATATATACATATTGTACTGCTTTTTTGATCATGAAAAAATCCCTTAACTGGCATCTAATACAATTTGGCAACACTTTTAACTATGTGGCAGACCTGCTGTCATACATTGTAACAAATCTTATGCTTTTAGATGGCAAGGGTTAATAGGTTAATTATCCTGACTCTCTTTAAGAAATGTAATTTTTAGAAGTGGCTGTGGTTTTTTATGCTAATTTATTAAATACTCCTACAGCTACAAGTTGATCTGTATGTGCATCATATACTCCTGTGATTTAAGGTGCAGCAAAAACGGCAGCGCAGGCATAAATCAAAAATAACTGGATGAATACTATTTGAGTGCTGAGCTACATGTCAATATGCCCACACCTGCAGTTCCCCTGCAGCAATTAGCGCACACCATAGATATCATATGCGAAAGAGAGGAGTACAGCAAAAAACCCAGACCAAAAAACACAGACCAAAACCAGAAAAGTCGCTGTCAGTTATACCCTCAAAGTCACAGAGCAGCCTCACTGGATTTGATAAATTACAAGAATTTATAGAGCAGGCACATAACAGAGGAGCATTATCAAACAATCAAAACCAAAGTTATCACCACATGCTGTTCAGGTATAATTCTGAATAAAACACCTGTGGCTGCACTCTATGCTTGATGCATCTCACAAGCCCCAAAATGTCATATCGCCCAACACGGAATTAAACGCAAAGATATACCAGAACTGCCACTACTGGGTGTCTCTGCGGGGGCCCCGGGAATGTAGCATATATGGGGGAGAGAAAATGCAGCGTGTGTATGGCGACAGAATTAGTTACACAGGTATGCCATTTAAACAAATTTTGTGCAGACTGGATGCCAGGGGAAATTAAGCAGGTAGCGTTAAACTATGCAGTACATGAACAATATAAATAAATAAATAAGTGCACCGAAGGACCGCTGTCCTGTGCCAGAAGACCAGCTGACTGGCCAGCACACAGGGAGAGGGTCCCTCGTTACCTATCCTGCAAGCGGTGAGGTCTCCAGGAGCCGCTGACGGGTTCTTTGAATTTTCGTATAGGGAGACACTCAGGCGGTCACGTGTGCACACGTGACCGAACGTTGTGACGCGCGTTTCGCCGGAGCTTGATCACACAGGCAGCGTATTGCAGCTGCTCTGTTGTGAGACTTTATAGTGGTGACTATCCAATCGCTCTGTGTCTATAATTTGTAAGACACAGCTGCTCCATTACTGATGCATGACATATCACCATACTATTTTCAAATAAACGGGATTTTTATACTAGGGTTTATTTCAACACACCTGCGTGATTTAAAGGTACACAACCTTTTTTAGAAAAACGTGAAAAACTGCTTTTTGTTTTTAATTTTCTATTTTGATTTTTTTAGGATAATTTATTATTATTATATATATGTTTGTTTAGTAATATTTCTGTTTTTTAATATTTTTATATTTTTATTTTTTATTTGAATTCAAGAGATGTATATAAATATATTTTTATATTGTTTTTTCTATTTTCCGTTGTGGCTTACTGTATAATCCTATCTTGGCCCAGGCTGGCCACCCTTATCTATTACTGCGATATTTAGAGTGATTGCTATTTAGCAATATTTTGTGTATAATTTTTTGTGTATAATTTTTAGGGATGCATAATTCAATCCCACCTATATTAATACCTTGCTATCATACTTGGGAATATGTGGTTTAACACCACTTGTGATGCACATTCTCAAAGCAATTTTTTAAGAAGATCTTATTGTTGCCATCATTGGTACTTATGCGCTCACAAATGGTGAGCTCCACAGCTTCTAGTGTTGCTCCTATTGCTCACCCCATATCCATATATGCCCATCACAGTGATAATGTGTATTAAATACATGTTAAGAGACAAACTTTAAGGTTGTCAAATATATAAGTGATACAGTGCCCTTAGGCACAAAATGAGAAAGGAAAAAAGAAAAAGACAAAAAAGGATTAATTAATAAATGTGTAAAAAAGTGGATAAATCATAAAATAATGGTGCCAATACTTAAATACCACTCTGTGGAGAAAAAGGAGAAAAAAAGGGGAAGAAGAAAGGGCAATGGGAAAAGAAAAATCAAAGAGTGAAAAAGGGGGATGAAGGGAAAGGGGGGGGAGAGGGGGAAGAGAGATTAAGGAAAAGGGGATTATTAAAAATTTGTGAATAGGTATATATACTCTAGTGTATTCTGGGTCTATTAGGAATGGGAAGTAGTAAGGAGAATTTGGGGGGGAAATAATTAGCCCCATGTTAAGTACTATTATTACAATATTAATATATCGCTACATGATATTGGGTGAATAGCCTTATGGCCTCAAGTTTTAAATGAAATTAAATTAAATTAAAATTGGAATACTAGGATATAAGATTACGAGATATAGTACAGACCTGTCCAATGATATAAGCTGAATGGACTTGTGGCTGATTTAACTAGTGGAGGAACCTGGATGTGCGATTAGAGCAGATATATTAAGGGAAATTATGAGAGGAATACACCATAATTGATGTATTCATTCATTCCGGTGGGGTTAAGTGTACCCAACTCAAATGTCCATTGGCTTTCTTTTTTGAGTAGGGCTTGCATGAGATCGCCACCTCTAATGCCAAGACCAATTTTCTCCAACCCACAGACCTGGAAATCTTTCAAGGAGCTTGAGGTAATGAGGATGTATGAGGGTTATATATAGCAGTCAGTGGCAGTGAGGAGCAGGTGGCGGTGTGCTGGAGGTAATGAGGATGTATGAGGGTTATATATAGCAGGCAGTGGCAGTGAGGAGCAGGTGGCGGTGTGCTGGAGGTAATGAGGATGTATGAGGGTTATATATAGCAGGCAGTGGCAGTGATGAGCAGGTGGCGGTGTGCTGGAGGTAATGAGGATGTATGATGGTTATATATAGCAGGCAGTGGCAGTGATGAGCACGTGTCGGTGTGCTGGAGGTAATGAGGATGTATGATGGTTATATATAGCAGGCAGTGGCAGTGAGGAGCAGGTGGCGGTGTGCTGGAGGTAATGAGGATGTATGAGGGTTATATATAGCAGGCAGTGGCAGTGAGGAGCAGGTGGCGGTGTGCTGGAGGTAATGAGGATGTATGAGGGTTATATATAGCAGGCAGTGGCAGTGAAGCGCACGTGTCGGTGTGCTGGAGGTAATGAGGATGTATGAGGGTTATATATAGCAGGCACTGGCAGTGAGGAGCACGTGTCGCTGTGCTGGAGGTAATGAGGATGTATGAGGGTTATATATAGCATGCAGTGGCAGTGAGGAGCACGTGTCGGTGTGCTGGAGGTAATGAGGATGTATGAGGGTTATATATAGCATGCAGTGGCAGTGAGGAGCACGTGTCGGTGTGGTGGATGTAATGAGTATGTATGAGGTTATATTTAGCAGGCAGTGGCAGTGAGGAGCACGTGTCGGTGTGGTGGAGGTAATGAGGATGTATGAGGGTTATATTTAGCAGGCAGTGGCAGTGAGGAGCACGTGTCGCTGTGCTGGAGGTAATGAGGATGTATGAGGGTCATATATAGCAGGCAGTGGCAGTGAGGAGCACGTGTCGCTGTGCTGGAGGTAATGAGGATGTATGAGGGTCATATATAGCAGGCAGTGGCAGTGAGGAGCACGTGTCGGTGTGCTGGAGGTAATGAGGATGTATGAGGGTCATATATAGCAGGCAGTGGCAGTGAGGAGCACGTGTCGGTGTGCTGGAGGTAATGAGGATGTATGAGGGTCATATTTAGCAGGCAGTGGCAGTGAGGAGCACGTGTCGGTGTGGTGGAGGTAATGAGGATGTATGAGGGTTATATATAGCAGGCAGTGGCAGTGAGGAGCAGGTGTCGGTGTGCTGGAGGTAATGAGGATGTATGAGGGTTATATATAGCAGGCAGTGGCAGTGAGTAGCACGTGTCGGTGTGCTGGAGGTAATGAGGATGTATGAGGGTTATATTTATCAGGCAGTGGCAGTGAGGAGCACGTGTCGGTGTGGTGGAGGTAATGAGGATGTATGAGGGTTATATTTAGCAGGCAGTGGCAGTGAGGAGCACATGACGGTGTGCTGGAGGTAATGAGGATGTATGAGGGTTATATATAGCAGGCAGTGGCAGTGAGGAGCACGTGTCGCTGTGCTGGAGGTAATGAGGACGTATGAGGGTTATATATAGCAGGCAGTGGCAGTGAGGAGCAGGTGTCGGTGTGCTGGAGGTAATGAGGACGTATGAGGGTTATATATAGCAGGCAGTGGCAGTGAGGAGCACGTGTCGGTGTGGTGGAGGTAATGAGGACGTATGAGGGTTATATATAGCAGGCAGTGGCAGTGAGGAGCACGTGTCGGTGTGCTGGAGGTAATGAGGACGTATGAGGGTTATATATAGCAGGCAGTGGCAGTGAGGAGCACGTGTCGGTGTGCTGGAGGTAATGAGGACGTATGAGGGTTATATATAGCAGGCAGTGGCAGTGAGGAGCAGGTGGCGGTGTGCTGGAGGTAATGAGGACGTATGAGGGTTATATATAGCAGGCAGTGGCAGTGAGGAGCAGGTGGCGGTGTGCTGGAGGTAATGAGGACGTATGAGGGTTATATATAGCAGGCAGTGGCAGTGAGGAGCAGGTGGCGGTGTGCTGGAGGTAATGAGGATGTATGATGGTTATATATAGCAGGCAGTGGCAGTGATGAGCACGTGTCGGTGTGCTGGAGGTAATGAGGATGTATGATGGTTATATATAGCAGGCAGTGGCAGTGAGGAGCACGTGGCGGTGTGCTGGAGGTAATGAGGATGTATGAGGGTTATATATAGCAGGCAGTGGCAGTGAGGAGCAGGTGGCGGTGTGCTGGAGGTAATGAGGATGTATGATGGTTATATATAGCAGGCAGTGGCAGTGAGGAGCACGCGTCGCTGTGCTGGAGGTAATGAGGATGTATGAGGGTTATATATAGCAGGCAGTGGCAGTGAGGAGCACGCGTCGGTGTGCTGGAGGTAATGAGGATGTATGAGGGTTATATATAGCAGGCAGTGGCAGTGAGGAGCACGTGTCGGTGTGCTGGAGGTAATGAGGATGTATGAGGGTTATATATAGCAGGCAGTGGCAGTGAGGAGCACGTGTCGGTGTGCTGGAGGTAATGAGGATGTATGAGGGTTATATATAGCAGGCAGTGGCAGTGAGGAGCACGTGTCGGTGTGCTGGAGGTAATGAGGATGTATGGAGTTATATTTAGCAGGCAGTGGCAGTGAGGAGCACGTGTCGGTGTGCTGGAGGTAATGAGGATGTATGAGGGTTATATTTAGCAGGCAGTGGCAGTGAGGAGCACGTGTCGCTGTGCTGGAGGTAATGAGGATGTATGAGGGTTATATTTAGCAGGCAGTGGCAGTGAGGAGCACGTGTCGGTGTGCTGGAGGTAATGAGGATGTATGAGGGTCATATATAGCAGGCAGTGGCAGTGAGGAGCACGTGTCGGTGTGCTGGAGGTAATGAGGATGTATGAGGGTCATATATAGCAGGCAGTGGCAGTGAGGAGCACGTGTCGGTGTGCTGGAGGTAATGAGGATGTATGAGGGTTATATTTAGCAGGCAGTGGCAGTGAGGAGCACGTGTCGGTGTGCTGGAGGTAATGAGGATGTATGAGGGTTATATATAGCAGGCAGTGGCAGTGAGGAGCACGTGTCGGTGTGCTGGAGGTAATGAGGATGTATGAGGGTTATATATAGCAGGCAGTGGCAGTGAGGAGCACGTGTCGGTGTGCTGGAGGTAATGAGGATGTATGAGGGTTATATATAGCAGGCAGTGGCAGTGAGGAGCACGTGTCGGTGTGCTGGAGGTAATGAGGATGTATGAGGGTTATATATAGCAGGCAGTGGCAGTGAGGAGCACGTGTCGCTGTGCTGGAGGTAATGAGGATGTATGAGGGTTATATATAGCAGGCAGTGGCAGTGAGGAGCACGTGTCGCTGTGCTGGAGGTAATGAGGATGTATGAGGGTTATATATAGCAGGCAGTGGCAGTGAGGAGCACGTGTCGCTGTGCTGGAGGTAATGAGGATGTATGAGGGTTATATATAGCAGGCAGTGGCAGTGATGAGCACGTGTCGCTGTGCTGGAGGTAATGAGGATGTATGAGGGTTATATATAGCAGGCAGTGGCAGTGAGGAGCACGTGTCGGTGTGCTGGAGGTAATGAGGATGTATGAGGGTTATATATAGCAGGCAGTGGCAGTGAGGAGCACGTGTCGGTGTGCTGGAGGTAATGAGGATGTATGAGGGTTATATATAGCAGGCAGTGGCAGTGAGGAGCACGTGTCGGTGTGCTGGAGGTAATGAGGATGTATGAGGGTTATATTTAGCAGGCAGTGGCAGTGAGGAGCACGTGTCGGTGTGGTGGAGGTAATGAGGATGTATGAGGGTTATATATAGCAGGCAGTGGCAGTGAGGAGCACGTGTCGGTGTGCTGGAGGTAATGAGGATGTATGAGGGTTATATTTAGCAGTCAGTGGCAGTGAGGAGCACGTGTCGGTGTGCTGGAGGTAATGAGGATGTATGAGGGTTATATATAGCAGGCAGTGGCAGTGAGGAGCACGTGTCGCTGTGCTGGAGGTAATGAGGATGTATGAGGGTTATATATAGCAGGCAGTGGCAGTGAGGAGCACGTGTCGGTGTGCTGGAGGTAATGAGGATGTATGAGGGTTATATATAGCAGGCAGTGGCAGTGAGGAGCACGTGTCGGTGTGCTGGAGGTAATGAGGATGTATGAGGGTTATATATAGCAGGCAGTGGCAGTGAGGAGCACGTGTCGGTGTGCTGGAGGCAATGAGGATGTATGAGGGTTATATTTAGCAGGCAGTGGCAGTGAGGAGCACGTGTCGGTGTGGTGGAGGCAATGAGGATGTATGAGGGTTATATATAGCAGGCAGTGGCAGTGAGGAGCACGTGTCGCTGTGCTGGAGGCAATGAGGATGTATGAGGGTTATATATAGCAGGCAGTGGCAGTGAGGAGCACGTGTCGGTGTGCTGGAGGTAATGAGGATGTATGAGGGTTAAATATAGCAGGCAGTGGCAGTGAGGAGCACGAGTCGGTGTGCTGGAGGTAATGAGGATGTATGAGGGTTATATTTAGCAGGCAGTGGCAGTGAGGAGCACGTGTCGGTGTGCTGGAGGTAATGAGGATGTATGAGGGTTATATTTAGCAGGCAGTGGCAGTGAGGAGCACGTGTCGGTGTGCTGGAGGTAATGAGGATGTATGAGGGTTATATATAGCAGGCAGTGGCAGTGAGGAGCACGTGTCGGTGTGGTGGAGGTAATGAGGACGTATGAGGGTTATATATAGCAGGCAGTGGCAGTGAGGAGCACGTGTCGGTGTGGTGGAGGTAATGAGGACGTATGAGGGTTATATTTAGCAGGCAGTGGCAGTGAGGAGCACGTGTCGGTGTGCTGGAGGTAATGAGGACGTATGAGGGTTATATATAGCAGGCAGTGGCAGTGAGGAGCACGTGTCGGTGTGGTGGAGGTAATGAGGACGTATGAGGGTTATATATAGCAGGCAGTGGCAGTGAGGAGCACGTGTCGGTGTGGTGGAGGTAATGAGGACGTATGAGGGTTATATTTAGCAGGCAGTGGCAGTGAGGAGCACGTGTCGGTGTGCTGGAGGTAATGAGGACGTATGAGGGTTATATATAGCAGGCAGTGGCAGTGAGGAGCACGTGTCGGTGTGCTGGAGGTAATGAGGACGTATGAGGGTTATATATAGCAGGCAGTGGCAGTGAGGAGCACGTGTCGGTGTGCTGGAGGTAATGAGGACGTATGAGGGTTATATATAGCAGGCAGTGGCAGTGAGGAGCAGGTGGCGGTGTGCTGGAGGTAATGAGGACGTATGAGGGTTATATATAGCAGGCAGTGGCAGTGAGGAGCACGTGTCGGTGTGCTGGAGGTAATGAGGACGTATGAGGGTTATATATAGCAGGCAGTGGCAGTGAGGAGCACGTGTCGGTGTGCTGGAGGTAATGAGGACGTATGAGGGTTATATATAGCAGGCAGTGGCAGTGAGGAGCACGTGTCGGTGTGCTGGAGGTAATGAGGATGTATGAGGGTTATATATAGCAGGCAGTGGCAGTGAGGAGCACGTGTCGGTGTGCTGGAGGTAATGAGGATGTATGAGGGTTATATATAGCAGGCAGTGGCAGTGAGGAGCACGTGGCGGTGTGCTGGAGGTAATGAGGATGTATGAGGGTTATATATAGCAGGCAGTGGCAGTGAGGAGCACGTGGCGGTGTGCTGGAGGTAATGAGGATGTATGAGGGTTATATATAGCAGGCAGTGGCAGTGAGGAGCACGTGTCGGTGTGCTGGAGGTAATGAGGATGTATGAGGGTTATATATAGCAGGCAGTGGCAGTGAGTAGCACGTGTCGGTGTGCTGGAGGTAATGAGGATGTATGAGGGTTATATATAGCAGGCAGTGGCAGTGAGGAGCACGTGTCGGTGTGCTGGAGGTAATGAGGATGTATGAGGGTTATATATAGCAGGCAGTGGCAGTGAGGAGCACGTGTCGGTGTGCTGGAGGTAATGAGGATGTATGAGGGTTATATATAGCAGGCAGTGGCAGTGAGGAGCACGTGTCGGTGTGCTGGAGGTAATGAGGATGTATGAGGGTTATATATAGCAGGCAGTGGCAGTGAGGAGCACGTGTCGCTGTGCTGGAGGTAATGAGGATGTATGAGGGTTATATATAGCAGGCAGTGGCAGTGAGGAGCACGTGTCGGTGTGCTGGAGGTAATGAGGATGTATGAGGGTTATATATAGCAGGCAGTGGCAGTGAGGAGAACGTGTCGCTGTGCTGGAGGTAATGAGGATGTATGAGGGTTATATATAGCAGGCAGTGGCAGTGAGGAGCACGTGTCGCTGTGCTGGAGGTAATGAGGATGTATGAGGGTTATATTTAGCAGGCAGTGGCAGTGAGGAGCACGTGTCTGTGTGCTGGAGGTAATGAGGATGTATGAGGGTTATATATAGCAGGCAGTGGCAGTGAGGAGCACGTGTCGGTGTGCTGGAGGTAATGAGGATGTATGAGGGTTATATTTAGCAGGCAGTGGCAGTGAGGAGCACGTGTCGGTGTGCTGGAGGTAATGAGGATGTATGAGGGTTATATATAGCAGGCAGTGGCAGTGAGGAGCACGTGTCGGTGTGCTGGAGGTAATGAGGATGTATGAGGGTTATATATAGCAGGCAGTGGCAGTGAGGAGCACGTGTCGGTGTGCTGGAGGTAATGAGGATGTATGAGGGTTATATATAGCAGGCAGTGGCAGTGAGGAGCACGTGTCGGTGTGCTGGAGGTAATGAGGATGTATGAGGGTTATATTTAGCAGGCAGTGGCAGTGAGGAGCACGTGTCGGTGTGCTGGAGGTAATGAGGATGTATGAGGGTTATATATAGCAGTCAGTGGCAGTGAGGAGCACGTGTCGGTGTGGTGGAGGTAATGAGGACGTATGAGGGTTATATATAGCAGTCAGTGGCAGTGAGGAGCACGTGTCGGTGTGCTGGAGGTAATGAGGACGTATGAGGGTTATATTTAGCAGGCAGTGGCAGTGAGGAGCACGTGTCGGTGTGCTGGAGGTAATGAGGACGTATGAGGGTTATATATAGCAGGCAGTGGCAGTGAGGAGCACGTGTCGGTGTGGTGGAGGTAATGAGGACGTATGAGGGTTATATTTAGCAGGCAGTGGCAGTGAGGAGCACGTGTCGGTGTGGTGGAGGTAATGAGGACGTATGAGGGTTATATATAGCAGGCAGTGGCAGTGAGGAGCACGTGTCGGTGTGCTGGAGGTAATGAGGACGTATGAGGGTTATATATAGCAGGCAGTGGCAGTGAGGAGCACGTGTCGGTGTGCTGGAGGTAATGAGGACGTATGAGGGTTATATATAGCAGGCAGTGGCAGTGAGGAGCACGTGTCGGTGTGCTGGAGGTAATGAGGACGTATGAGGGTTATATATAGCAGGCAGTGGCAGTGAGGAGCACGTGTCGGTGTGCTGGAGGTAATGAGGACGTATGAGGGTTATATATAGCAGTCAGTGGCAGTGAGGAGCAGGTGTCGGTGTGCTGGAGGTAATGAGGACGTATGAGGGTTATATATAGCAGTCAGTGGCAGTGAGGAGCAGGTGTCGGTGTGCTGGAGGTAATGAGGACGTATGAGGGTTATATATAGCAGTCAGTGGCAGTGAGGAGCAGGTGTCGGTGTGCTGGAGGTAATGAGGATGTATGAGGGTTATATATAGCAGGCAGTGGCAGTGAGGAGCAGGTGTCGGTGTGCTGGAGGTAATGAGGATGTATGAGGGTTATATATAGCAGGCAGTGGCAGTGAGGAGCAGGTGTCGGTGTGCTGGAGGTAATGAGGATGTATGAGGGTTATATATAGCAGGCAGTGGCAGTGAGGAGCAGGTGTCGGTGTGCTGGAGGTAATGAGGATGTATGAGGGTTATATATAGCAGGCAGTGGCAGTGAGTAGCACGTGTCGGTGTGCTGGAGGTAATGAGGATGTATGAGGGTTATATTTATCAGGCAGTGGCAGTGAGGAGCACGTGTCGGTGTGGTGGAGGTAATGAGGATGTATGAGGGTTATATTTAGCAGGCAGTAGCAGTGAGGAGCACATGACGGTGTGCTGGAGGTAATGAGGATGTATGAGGGTTATATATAGCAGGCAGTGGCAGTGAGGAGCACGTGTCGCTGTGCTGGAGGTAATGAGGACGTATGAGGGTTATATATAGCAGGCAGTGGCAGTGAGGAGCAGGTGTCGGTGTGCTGGAGGTAATGAGGACGTATGAGGGTTATATATAGCAGGCAGTGGCAGTGAGGAGCACGTGTCGGTGTGGTGGAGGTAATGAGGACGTATGAGGGTTATATATAGCAGGCAGTGGCAGTGAGGAGCACGTGTCGGTGTGCTGGAGGTAATGAGGACGTATAAGGGTTATATATAGCAGGCAGTGGCAGTGAGGAGCACGTGTCGGTGTGCTGGAGGTAATGAGGACGTATGAGGGTTATATATAGCAGGCAGTGGCAGTGAGGAGCAGGTGGCGGTGTGCTGGAGGTAATGAGGACGTATGAGGGTTATATATAGCAGGCAGTGGCAGTGAGGAGCAGGTGGCGGTGTGCTGGAGGTAATGAGGACGTATGAGGGTTATATATAGCAGGCAGTGGCAGTGAGGAGCAGGTGGCGGTGTGCTGGAGGTAATGAGGACGTATGATGGTTATATATAGCAGGCAGTGGCAGTGAGGAGCACGTGGCGGTGTGCTGGAGGTAATGAGGATGTATGAGGGTTATATATAGCAGGCAGTGGCAGTGAGGAGCAGGTGGCGGTGTGCTGGAGGTAATGAGGATGTATGATGGTTATATATAGCAGGCAGTGGCAGTGAGGAGCACGCGTCGCTGTGCTGGAGGTAATGAGGATGTATGAGGGTTATATATAGCAGGCAGTGGCAGTGAGGAGCACGCGTCGGTGTGCTGGAGGTAATGAGGATGTATGAGGGTTATATATAGCAGGCAGTGGCAGTGAGGAGCACGTGTCGGTGTGCTGGAGGTAATGAGGATGTATGAGGGTTATATATAGCAGGCAGTGGCAGTGAGGAGCACGTGTCGGTGTGCTGGAGGTAATGAGGATGTATGAGGGTTATATATAGCAGGCAGTGGCAGTGAGGAGCACGTGTCGGTGTGCTGGAGGTAATGAGGATGTATGGAGTTATATTTAGCAGGCAGTGGCAGTGAGGAGCACGTGTCGGTGTGCTGGAGGTAATGAGGATGTATGAGGGTTATATTTAGCAGGCAGTGGCAGTGAGGAGCACGTGTCGCTGTGCTGGAGGTAATGAGGATGTATGAGGGTTATATTTAGCAGGCAGTGGCAGTGAGGAGCACGTGTCGGTGTGCTGGAGGTAATGAGGATGTATGAGGGTCATATATAGCAGGCAGTGGCAGTGAGGAGCACGTGTCGGTGTGCTGGAGGTAATGAGGATGTATGAGGGTCATATATAGCAGGCAGTGGCAGTGAGGAGCACGTGTCGGTGTGCTGGAGGTAATGAGGATGTATGAGGGTCATATTTAGCAGGCAGTGGCAGTGAGGAGCACGTGTCGGTGTGCTGGAGGTAATGAGGATGTATGAGGGTTATATTTAGCAGGCAGTGGCAGTGAGGAGCACGTGTCGGTGTGCTGGAGGTAATGAGGATGTATGAGGGTTATATATAGCAGGCAGTGGCAGTGAGGAGCACGTGTCGGTGTGCTGGAGGTAATGAGGATGTATGAGGGTTATATATAGCAGGCAGTGGCAGTGAGGAGCACGTGTCGGTGTGCTGGAGGTAATGAGGATGTATGAGGGTTATATATAGCAGGCAGTGGCAGTGAGGAGCACGTGTCGCTGTGCTGGAGGTAATGAGGATGTATGAGGGTTATATATAGCAGGCAGTGGCAGTGAGGAGCACGTGTCGCTGTGCTGGAGGTAATGAGGATGTATGAGGGTTATATATAGCAGGCAGTGGCAGTGAGGAGCACGTGTCGCTGTGCTGGAGGTAATGAGGATGTATGAGGGTTATATATAGCAGGCAGTGGCAGTGAGGAGCACGTGTCGCTGTGCTGGAGGTAATGAGGATGTATGAGGGTTATATATAGCAGGCAGTGGCAGTGATGAGCACGTGTCGCTGTGCTGGAGGTAATGAGGATGTATGAGGGTTATATATAGCAGGCAGTGGCAGTGAGGAGCACGTGTCGGTGTGCTGGAGGTAATGAGGATGTATGAGGGTTATATATAGCAGGCAGTGGCAGTGAGGAGCACGTGTCGGTGTGCTGGAGGTAATGAGGATGTATGAGGGTTATATATAGCAGGCAGTGGCAGTGAGGAGCACGTGTCGGTGTGCTGGAGGTAATGAGGATGTATGAGGGTTATATATAGCAGGCAGTGGCAGTGAGGAGCACGTGTCGGTGTGCTGGAGGTAATGAGGATGTATGAGGGTTATATTTAGCAGGCAGTGGCAGTGAGGAGCACGTGTCGGTGTGGTGGAGGTAATGAGGATGTATGAGGGTTATATATAGCAGGCAGTGGCAGTGAGGAGCACGTGTCGGTGTGCTGGAGGTAATGAGGATGTATGAGGGTTATATTTAGCAGTCAGTGGCAGTGAGGAGCACGTGTCGGTGTGCTGGAGGTAATGAGGATGTATGAGGGTTATATATAGCAGGCAGTGGCAGTGAGGAGCACGTGTCGGTGTGCTGGAGGTAATGAGGATGTATGAGGGTTATATATAGCAGGCAGTGGCAGTGAGGAGCACGTGTCGGTGTGCTGGAGGTAATGAGGATGTATGAGGGTTATATATAGCAGGCAGTGGCAGTGAGGAGCACGTGTCGGTGTGCTGGAGGCAATGAGGATGTATGAGGGTTATATTTAGCAGGCAGTGGCAGTGAGGAGCACGTGTCGGTGTGGTGGAGGCAATGAGGATGTATGAGGGTTATATATAGCAGGCAGTGGCAGTGAGGAGCACGTGTCGCTGTGCTGGAGGCAATGAGGATGTATGAGGGTTATATATAGCAGGCAGTGGCAGTGAGGAGCACGTGTCGGTGTGCTGGAGGCAATGAGGATGTATGAGGGTTAAATATAGCAGGCAGTGGCAGTGAGGAGCACGAGTCGGTGTGCTGGAGGTAATGAGGATGTATGAGGGTTATATATAGCAGGCAGTGGCAGTGAGGAGCACGTGTCGGTGTGCTGGAGGTAATGAGGATGTATGAGGGTTATATTTAGCAGGCAGTGGCAGTGAGGAGCACGTGTCGGTGTGCTGGAGGTAATGAGGATGTATGAGGGTTATATATAGCAGGCAGTGGCAGTGAGGAGCACGTGTCGGTGTGGTGGAGGTAATGAGGACGTATGAGGGTTATATATAGCAGGCAGTGGCAGTGAGGAGCACGTGTCGGTGTGGTGGAGGTAATGAGGACGTATGAGGGTTATATTTAGCAGGCAGTGGCAGTGAGGAGCACGTGTCGGTGTGCTGGAGGTAATGAGGACGTATGAGGGTTATATATAGCAGGCAGTGGCAGTGAGGAGCACGTGTCGGTGTGGTGGAGGTAATGAGGACGTATGAGGGTTATATATAGCAGGCAGTGGCAGTGAGGAGCACGTGTCGGTGTGGTGGAGGTAATGAGGACGTATGAGGGTTATATTTAGCAGGCAGTGGCAGTGAGGAGCACGTGTCGGTGTGCTGGAGGTAATGAGGACGTATGAGGGTTATATATAGCAGGCAGTGGCAGTGAGGAGCACGTGTCGGTGTGCTGGAGGTAATGAGGACGTATGAGGGTTATATATAGCAGGCAGTGGCAGTGAGGAGCACGTGTCGGTGTGCTGGAGGTAATGAGGACGTATGAGGGTTATATATAGCAGGCAGTGGCAGTGAGGAGCAGGTGGCGGTGTGCTGGAGGTAATGAGGACGTATGAGGGTTATATATAGCAGGCAGTGGCAGTGAGGAGCAGGTGGCGGTGTGCTGGAGGTAATGAGGACGTATGAGGGTTATATATAGCAGGCAGTGGCAGTGAGGAGCACGTGTCGGTGTGCTGGAGGTAATGAGGATGTATGAGGGTTATATATAGCAGGCAGTGGCAGTGAGGAGCACGTGTCGGTGTGCTGGAGGTAATGAGGATGTATGAGGGTTATATATAGCAGGCAGTGGCAGTGAGGAGCACGTGTCGGTGTGCTGGAGGTAATGAGGATGTATGAGGGTTATATATAGCAGGCAGTGGCAGTGAGGAGCACGTGGCGGTGTGCTGGAGGTAATGAGGATGTATGAGGGTTATATATAGCAGGCAGTGGCAGTGAGGAGCACGTGGCGGTGTGCTGGAGGTAATGAGGATGTATGAGGGTTATATATAGCAGGCAGTGGCAGTGAGGAGCACGTGGCGGTGTGCTGGAGGTAATGAGGATGTATGAGGGTTATATATAGCAGGCAGTGGCAGTGAGGAGCACGTGTCGGTGTGCTGGAGGTAATGAGGATGTATGAGGGTTATATATAGCAGGCAGTGGCAGTGAGGAGCACGTGTCGGTGTGCTGGAGGTAATGAGGATGTATGAGGGTTATAT
>NC_139221.1:7052467-7162467 GCF_055691185.1 Crinia signifera
GGGGACAGATCAGGAGAGGAGAGGTAGATTTGGGTGTCATCTGCATAGAGGTGATATTGGAAGCCAAAGGAGTTAATGAGTGCACCCAGAGAGGAGGTGTACAGAGAGAACAGAATGGGGCCAAGGACGGAACCCTGAGGGACCCCGACAGGAAGGATAGAAGGTGGTGAGGTAGAGCCAGAGGCAGAGACTGAGAAGGAACGGTTGAAGAGGTAAGAGGAAAACCAGTTGAAGACTGTGCCAGAGAGGCCAATGTTTTGGAGTGTGTGGAGGAGGAGAGGGTGATCCACAGTGTCAAAGGCAGCAGATAGGTCCAAAAGGATAAGCAGGGAGAAGTGACCCTTGGATTTGGCTGACAGCAGGTCATTGGTGACTTTCACTAGGGCAGTCTCAGTGGAATGAAGTGGGCGAAAGCCAGATTGAAGGGGATCTAGGATGGAGTGGTCAGACAGGTAGCTGGTGAGACGCCTGTAAACCAGCCGTTCTAGTATTTTAGAGGCAAATGGGAGAAGAGAGATAGGGCGGTAGCTTGTGGGAGAAAAAGGGTCCAGGTTAGGTTTTTTAAGAATAGGCGAGACCAGAGCGTGTTTGAAGGGTGAGGGAAAGATGCCAGTAGAAAGAGATAGGTTAAAGAGGTGAGCAAGGTGGGAGCAGCCAGTGGGGGAGAGGGAACTGAGGAGACGGGAGGGGAGAGGGTCCAAGGGACAGGTAGAGGGGGGAGAGGATGAGATGAGGGAGCGGACTTCCTCAGCTGTAGTAGGGCAGAAGGATGACAGAGTGGGGTAGTTGGTAGGGGAAGATGATTGGGGTGGGTGGGCAGCAGAGGGGGTATGGAAGGAGATATCATGTCGGATTACCTCAATTTTAGAGAGGAAGAAGGAGGCAAAGTCAGTGGCAAAGTCAGTGGCAAAGTCATATCTATCTCATATCTATCTGTCTATCTATCTCATTTATCGGTACTTGTGTATTTTGGCGGCGCCCATCGCATCGCATACCATAACACATACGATGGTATGCGATGCGACGCGATATCGTACGATAGAGCACGATGGCATACAATTTTGAAATTGTATGCCATTGTACATGGCATACGATGCCATACGATGCGATGCGATTAAACATTGTATAAGCACCTTAATGGGTGCTTATACTATGTTAAGCACCCAAATGGGTGCTTACAATGTTAAATGCACCCCCACGCCACCCCCCACTATAAACGTGAACCCGAAGCGTGGCGAGCGCAGCGAGCCCGCGAGGGGCGGCGGTACGCGTCCTACGACCTTTTCATACCCCCACTATCCACGTCGGCGTGGAGTTGAGAATAGAATAGTGTGGCGAGCGCAGCGAGCCACCGAGCCCGAAGCGTGGCGAGCGCAGCGAGCCCCGCGAGGGGACGCGGATACCTTCACAGGTAAACGCGTCCCCTCGCGGGCTTCACAGGTGTCCGCGTAGCCACGGACACCTGTGAAGCCCGCGAGGGGACGCGTATAACTGTGAAGGTATCCGCGTCCCCTCGCGGGGCTCGCTGCGCTCGCCACGCTTCGGGCTCGGTGGCTCGCTGCGCTCGCCACACTATTCTATTCTCAACTCCACGCCGACGTGGATAGTGGGGGTATGAAAAGGTCGTAGGACGCGTACCGCCGCCCCTCGCGGGCTCGCTGCGCTCGCCACGCTTCGGGTTCACGTTTATAGTGGGGGGTGGCGTGGGGGTGCATTTAACATTGTAAGCATCCATTTGGGTGCTCAAAAGCACCCTTTAGGGGGCTTATACGATTTTTGGTCGTATAGGGGGTCAAAATCGCGTCGCATCGCATCGCATGCCATCGGGTGCATGGCATGCGATGCGATGCGATATGTTCGTCGTACGACGGACATCGGGGGCGCCGCCAAAATACACAAGTACCCATTTATCTATCTATCTCATATATCTATCTCATCTATCTATCTATCTACCTATCTCATATCTATCTACCTATCTCATATCTATCTAATATCTATCTATCTAGCTCATATCTATCTATCTATCTGTCTATCTATCTCAGATATATCTACCTATCTCATATCTATCTATCTATCTCATATCTATCTACCTATCTCATATCTATCTATCTACCTATCTCATATCTATCTACCTAGCTCATATCTATCTAATATCTATTTATCTATCTCATATCTATCTATCTATCTACTTATCTCATATCTATCTAGCTACCTATCTCATATCTATCTATCTATCTAATATCTATCTATCTCATATCTATCTATCCATCTATCTATCTACCTAGCTCATATCTATCTATCTATCTATCTATCTATCTATCTATGTATCTACCTATCTCATATCTATCTATCTATCTATATATATCTATCTACCTATCTCATATCTATCTGTCTATCTATCTATCTATCTATCTATCTCATATCTATCTATCTACCTATCTCATATCTACCTATCTATCTCATATCTATCTCATATCTATCTACCTATCTCATATCTATCTATCTCATATCTATCTACCTAGCTCATATCTATCTACCTAGCTCATATCTACCTATCTATCCCATATCTATCTATCTATCTATCTATCTATCTATCTATCTATCTATCTATCTATCTACCTATCTCATATCTATCTATCTCATATATCTATCTCTCATATCTATCTATCTATCTATCTATCTATCTATCTCATTTCTATCTATCTACCTATCTCATATCTATCTACCTACCTATCTCATATCTATCTACCTATATCATATCTATCTTTCTATCTATCTACCTATCTCATATATATCTATCTACCTTTCTCATATCTATCTATCTACCTATCTCATATCTATCTATCTCATATCTATCTCATATCTATATATCTACCTACCTATCTCATATCTATCTATCTACCTATGTCATATCGATCTATCTATCTATCTATCTCATACATATATATATATATCATATCTATCTATCTCATGTCTATCTGTCTATCTATATGTCTATCTCATATCTATTTATCTCATATCTATTTATCTCATATATTTTTATCTCATATGTATCTATCTCCTATCTATCTACCTATCTCATATCTATCTACCTATCTCATATCTATCTATCTATCTCATATATATATATATATATATATCTATCTCAAATCTATCTCGTATCTATCTATCTATCTATCTATCTCATGTCTATCTATCTATCTATCTATATGTCTATCTCATATCTATTTATCTCATATCTATCTAATCTATCTATCTCATATCTATCTATCTAATATATATCTATCTCATCTATCTTATATCTATCTACCGATCTATCTATCTTATATCTATCTATCTCATCTATCCCAATACCAGCCAGGTGTCAGAGCTATTATGATATTTGGTGGCCCCTGGGCCCCGCGTTGGGCATGGCAATATTGGCGAGGTTATGGGTATCTAGCACAGTACCATGGTTAGAGATGGGGGAGTGGGGCAGTTATGGGGAATGGGCCTACAAGATACACAACAATAACACTACGAGCACTAAGCCAAGTCATAAAGTTGTCCTTTCCCTTGACTATGAAGTGTAAGTTAGGAGATTTCGCTGACAATGCCCAGGAACAGCTGCCACCTGGGGTAGAACAGGACTCTATGGGCACCATTGCCACATTTGGAAATATCCCCTAATGCTTTAGCAGTGCCAGTGACTCCTCTCTCCAAAGTGGTTGTTCATTTCAATGCCCATAGCAGTGCCCTGGTACATTTTATGCCTCTTAGCAGTGCCCTGGTACATTTTATGCCTCATAGTAGTGCCCCGATTCATTATATGCCCCATAGTAGTGCCCTGATGCATTATATGCCCCATACTAGTGTCCTGGTGCATTATATGCCCCATATTAGTATCCTGGTTCATTCTATGCCCCATAGTAATGCTCTGGTACATTCTATGCCCCGTACTAGTGTCCTGGTGCATTTTATACCCATACTAGTACCCTGGTGCATTCTATGCCCTATATTAGTACCCTGGTTCATTGTATAGCCCATATTAGTGCCCTCGTACATTGTATACCCCATATTAGTGCCCTGGTACATTCTATGCCCCATACTAGTGCCATGGCTAATTATTTTTCCCATACTAGTACCCTGGTTCAGTCTATGGCCCATACTAATGCCCTGGTTCAGTCTATGGGCAGGCAGCGGGGTAATTGTTGACCGGTGAGTAGGGGCCAGCTGGCAAATGTGACCTAGGTAATTTGAGAAAAGGCCAAGGCTCTTCTATTGTGTCAGACATATACTGATGTGATGCAACCCAGCCATGAGCAGAAAACCCGTGACCCAGATTTTTTTCATTGTCATGTGAGATATAACCAGCAGATGGCGCCACATTGCATTTAACCATGTAACATCTCCAGCAGAAACGATGCTGTATTGCGGATCATTGTGTTCTTGGTCCGGACACCATGTTAGAATTGTAGATTTGTATTATGCTTTGGGCCTTATTCAGAGGTGCATTCAGACACGTCGCACGTGTAGTATTTTCTGTAACCAGATCAGCATCATTCTACTAAAGCGGCAACCAATTCTGAGGCACGAGTAGCAGCGCTATTATTTACCATGTAGCCGAACACCAGCCCCCGCACCTTTATCAGTGCTATACAGTGAGGGGCCGAGACTGCACACCTTAGTAATGGGAGGGGATACCTTGCTGATACTTGTAGTGCCACACACAACAGCTAAGCCTCCTGTGTCAGCACTACTGCATCTTTATCCGCAGCCACTGTCAGCGACACGCCCGTGATACGTCTGCGTCCCACTAGCCACCTTCCGTTACCTCTCAGTAGCACCCACTGAAAATCACACTCTCTCCCTCCAAATTACATCTACAGCCTCTAGGTTAACCCCCCCCCCCCCCCACACACACACACACACACACCCAGCTGGGGGAGCCACCTCTGCCACTCCTGATTGGCTGCCAGATCATGAACTGCAATTGGCTCACAAACCATTGCTTTCAATTCTGCCCGGCTGGTGGCTAAGCGGCAGAATTTCACTCCCCCATAGTAACAAGCATTTGACTCCCCTTTAGCAACGAGCATTTCACTCCCTCTTGGCAACGAGCATGTAATACTTTGGCAACGATCATGAAGCCTCTGGCATCAACCATGTAACCCCTGGCATCCACCATGTAACCCCTGGCATTGAGCATGTAACACCTGGCATTGAGCATGTAGGTAAGTGGCACTTATGTGGCATAACGGTGTGGCATAATGTGTAATGGACATCATAGTGTGTGGCACAATGGGTAATGGGCATCTTGGTGTGTGGCATAATGTGTAATGGGGATTATGGTGTGTGGCATAATATGTAATAGGCATTACAGCTTGCAGAATAATGTTTAATGGGCATTAGGGCATGAGGAATAATGTGTAACGGGCATTACGGCATGTTATAATGTGTAATGGGTATTACGGCATGTGGTATAATGTGTGACAGGCATTACGGCATGTGGTACATAGGGGGAGGGGCCCTAAACTGCACACCCTGGACTTATGAGGTGCTACCTGCTGAGACTTGTAGTGCAGCAAGCAGGAGGAGGAGATTGCAGGTGCACACTAAATATATATGCTAGACCTTTTAATATCTTGCTATATTGCATTTGAGGTTATTAGCATAGTAATGGCCATTAGTATCGGCTTGTCCACCGCGTCCAGGTTACCTCAATAGGACAAGTCCCTAACACTACTCTGGGACAGGTCCAGGGCACAGGGCCCCCCAGGTCAGCCCAGCAGAACCACCCCATGGCATCACATTAGTGTGAAATTAAAGTGATAGTAAAAGGGATAGGGGAAATTATATGTGATAGGACTTACCTAGGTAAGAAGTAATAATAAATGTGAAGGGTGCTACATATATATTAAACAAACTAAAGGGGTGATTGAAAGTATACGATATGATGCCATGGAGCAGCCCAGCAACAGCAGCCCAAAGAGCCCTGCGCCCCAAACACGGTCCCACAGACTAACACTCAGCATATATGTATAGTAGGACTTACCCTCATAGTGCCAAACTGAGGTGTGCAGTCTTGAATGTTGGGACTCCAACCTAATTAAAATCAATTTGGGACAGGTGGGTGGGGTGCAAGTTAAGGAGGAAGGCGTCTCTAGTTCCTTCCAGTGTGTATGAATACACAATATATAGTACATAGGGGAAGGGGCCCTAAACTGCACACCCTGGACATATGAGGTGCTACCTGCTGAGACTTGTAGTGCAGCAAGCAGGAGGAGGAGATTGCAGGTGCACACTAAATATATATGCTAGACCTTTTAATATCTTGCTATATTGCATTTGAGGTTATTAGCATAGTAATGGCCATTAGTATCGGCTTGTCCACCGCGTCCAGGTTACCTCAATAGGACAAGTCCCTAACACTACTCTGGGACAGGTCCAGGGCACAGGGCCCCCCAGGTCAGCCCAGCAGAACCACCCCATGGCATCACATTAGTGTGAAATTAAAGTGATAGTAAAAGGGATAGGGGAAATTATATGTGATAGGACTTACCTACAGTAGGTAAGAAGTAATAATAAATGTGAAGGGTGCTACATATATATTAAACAAACTAAAGGGGTGATTGAAAGTATACGATATGATTACGGCATGTGGTATAATGTGTAACCGGCATTACGGCATGTGGTATAATGTGTAACGGGCATTACTGCTTGCAGAATAATGTGTTGGTCATTACGGCATGAGGAATAATGTGTAATGGGCATTACGGCATGTGGTATAATGTGTAACGGGCATTACGGCATGTGGTATGTGTAACGGGCATTACGGCATGTGGTATAATGTGTAACGGGCATTACGGCATGTGGTATAATGTGTAATACCACTCCCCCTTTTCGGCGCCCGCGCATTTGCTGCATGAGGGTCCCTACTACAGGAGTAGTTGAATCTGTGACCATCCATTACCATATTCCTAGATTCGCCAGTGGTTGCTATGGACAACATCCCATCTTCTACAGAACTCCTATTTTAGTAACTTTACCCCTTTGTGTCATAATCCTAGAAATGCAGTAATATTTCGGAATACGGGACTTGATGCAGTGGGGGCAGAAAGTGGGAGCCATACCAGTACTACCTAGCCCCCCCACGCCCATTATTTGGTGTGAATCTGGGCACATGGCAGTTATCACCATGCAATCGCGAGGGTAAGAGCGTAATACCCCTACCCCTTTTACCTCTTACCCCTGTCACACCACATCACACACAGCACCGGGACCGTGCAAGGAAAGACAGAGAAAACCGTAAGTTTAAAAACATTTTATTTGGACTTTTCCTTTTATTCTCTTTATATTACAGTATTTCCAAAAAAGTTGGGTGAAAGTACAAAAAAAAGTCAGCAAAGGTTTTTTTTTTTTTTTTTTTTTTTTTTTTTTTTTAAGAAATCATACATGGTAGTAGTACAGGGGCACGCGGCCGACAAGCGGAAACAGAAGACAAGGGGGCACACACGCACACGCCAAACAACACGCATTACATGTCAAGTGCTCATCTACTTCTCTCAGAACAATGGGCCCGATTCAGGTTTGTATGGAACGGTGCGGTCGCAGCAGGAGGCATCTGTAGGAGGATCCTGCGCAAGCCCACGACCCGCCACGGCATTCAAACGGGAGACGCACCTCTGTTTTGAAGACTGTTGACGGGGTTGACTGCTGCTGAGCATCACCGCAAGATCTCAACTTTGCATACAAATATGAATCAGGCCCAATGACAGGCTGGCAGTATTATGATATATGACAACCCCCTGTCACAGTATATGGTAACAAAGAGGAAACATTTCATTAAGGTAGAGGTGCTCTATGATCTGTCACTTCTTGGTTACTTCTGCACCAATATTCATCACTTGTCAATTTCTACTCAGCTGACCAATCACCAACATTGATCACAACCGACTCCTTTCCAACTGGCCAATCACCAACACTGATCATCAGCCACCTCCTTTCCAACTGGCCAATCACCAACATTGATCACCAGCCGCCTCCTTTCCAACTGACCAATCACCAACATTGATCACCAGCCACCTCCTTTCCAACTGGTCAATCACCAACACTGATCATCAGCCACCTCCTTTCCAACTGGCCAATCACCAATGCTGATCATCAGCCACCTCCTTTCCAACTGGCCAATCACCAACACTGATCATCAGCCACCTCCTTTCCAACTGTCCAATCACCAACATTGATCATCAGCCGCCTCCTTTCCAACTGGCCAATCACCAACATTGATCATCAGCCGCCTCCTTTCCAACTGGCCAATCACCAACACTGATCATCAGCCACCTCCTTTCCAACTGGCCAATCACCAACACTGATCATCAGCCACCTCCTTTCCAACTGGCCAATCACCAACATTGATCATCAGCCGCCTCCTTTCCAACTGGCCAATCACCAACATTGATCATCAGCCGCCTCCTTTCCAACTGGCCAATCACCAACACTGATCATCAGCCACCTCCTTTCCAACTGGCCAATCACCAACACTGATCATCAGCCACCTCCTTTCCAACTGGCCAATCACCAACGCTGATCATCAGCCACCTCCTTTCCAACTGGCCAATCACCAACACTGATCATCAGCCACCTCCTTTCCAACTGTCCAATCACCAACATTGATCATCAGCCGCCTCCTTTTCAACTGGCCAATCACCAACATTGATCATCAGCCGCCTCCTTTCCAACTGGCCAATCACCAACACTGATCATCAGCCACCTCCTTTCCAACTGGCCAATCACCAACACTGATCATCAGCCACCTCCTTTCCAACTGGCCAATCACCAACATTGATCATCAGCCGCCTCCTTTCCAACTGGCCAATCACCAACATTGATCACCAGCCTCCTCCTTTCCAACTGGCCAATCACCAACATTGATCAGCAGCCGCCTCCTTTCCTACTGTCCAATCACCAACATTGATCACCAGCCGCCTCCTTTCCAACTGTCCAATCACCAACATTGATCACCAGCCGCCTCCTTTCCTACTGTCCAATCACCAAAAATTGATCACCAGCTGCCTCCATTCCAACGGCCAATCACCAACATTGATCACCAGCCAGCTGCTTTCCTACTGGCCAATCACCAATATTAATCACCAACCCCCCTCCTTACAAACAAGCCAATCACCAACATTGATCACCATGCGCTTGCTTTTCAACTGGTCAATTGCCAACATTGATCACGAGCTGCTTCCTTGCCAATTTGCCAATTACTAGCCACATGCCTGCCATCACCCTCCTAGTAACATTATCGTATAGTTACTTTCCTGGCAGGTGATCTGCTTGCACCGCTGATTGCATACCCAGCTATTACCATCGTATCGAGTAGCCTCTTCCCCTTTGTAAGGCCCTGTCCTATAAAACTGATAACCAGCGTCCCTGCCTACAGCCCAGGTGCCTGGAACAGACAGGGGCAATCTGGTGCAGTGTTTATCCACTCTGCTGTTCCTATCGAGAAAAGAGGATTAACAGAAGATAAGTGCAGTAACCTTAAGATGTTACATTACCGTAAGGTAACAACGCCGCCAGACTGTGGATTACGGCAAGCAGGATTAGCCCTGTATTTCGGGACATACTTGTGAATTCACTGCAGCGTTCCATCTTGTGGAAATGTTTTGGGTAACTATATATATATATATGTGTGTCACTTGTGTAAGGAACATAAGCCTCAGCGCAGACGTCAGACTCACTTACATTCCGCCTGTTGCCTCCTTCGGCCACTTTCTGTGACGTAAGGCACCAAACACAGGAACGTTGGCCAATGCGCTGAGATAAAAGTGCGCTCTGCGCAGGGGACATAATCACATCCAACCTGCACTAAATGTCACTGGTTCGTAGGCAGCGTTTCACGTGAATATTGGCACAAAATGCACTAACGAGTATAACGAGTAATTAGTGACAATATCCTTGTATTTAGCTTAGTAATATTGAAGTCTGTCCTCTGTCTTATCTGGTCAACCTGTAGCCTCAGCAAAAGCCCTACTTGCAAGGAAACCCCACCATAGGTGCAAGTGGGTTGTAGTGATGTCATGATCACATCATTGTGTCCCCACCCCTTGCTGTGTAAAGTATTGCACAGTAGGGAGCGGTGTCACAATGTGTCATTAAATCAACATACAGCCCATTTCACACACACATTGGGTGACAGGCAGGAGACTTCTCCATTCTCATGGGAGTCCAGTACAGCCCCCCGATATTATGGGCGTTGGTAACCGCCTTGAGTCTCATTCACAAAGCAGGCAAGGTGCACACAAAACCATCTCCGGTCTTACTGCACGCTGTGATTTGCACAAGTGCACCGAGATTCCTGCAAAAGTGCACACGTGTATCCGGCAAAGTGGCGATGGCAGGAGATTGCACGGCCCGAGGAGGGGAAAGGGGGACAGTGAGGGCCTCATTAACTAAGACAGTGGTATGCAGCAAGCACGGATTTAGTAGAGTTCTTTACCATGTCCGGGGGTCTACCTATACTTTACATAGGACGCACTTATGTTGCGCATTTCTAGTTGTGTTCGAGACCAGTAATAAAAAGCGTTCCGCAGAAAAAAGTGAAACGCATCACAATCCCGCCACATTCTCATAATTAAAAAACAAAAGAGACTAAACAGAGCAGTGGGTTAGGAAAAATGTAAAAGTTTATTTGATGAAAGGGGTGGTAACGGAATGGTTGAAGGTGGGGATATCTACATTTTTTGCAAATTGCGCCTCTCCGCAGACCTAGACAGATTTTAATTACAAGACGTAATTAGTTGCGTACCTTGAAGTGCGGTTGGAAGTAGCATCTAAGTGCACTGCTGCAAACCCAACGCGTTTTGTGGTGAGACTCTAGCGCACTTATACAGCGCATTTCACCGCGTGTAGCCGACGGGTGCATCTCCGCTCAAACCTATGCCTAACCCAAGGATTCTACATCTTTACTAATTTAGACGTCATCAAAGTTTCCTCTTTGTATAGTGTAATAACATGAGACAGATGTGGACGCCAGCCTAATCGTGCCCATATGTATTACACCAGATCTGGTCAACATCTCCAAAGCAATGTTTCCTCTTTTTGCATATCTCTGTACAAAATACACCAAAGCATGCCAAGGGCTGGGGGAGGGGGCACATTAGAGGGGTGGTGTGGTAATGAAACATTAAACCCATGTCAGTGCTGGAGGGACTGTGACCTGTCGTGTCACCAGCTCCTTCGGCACTGAAGAAGTTAGGAGAAGATGGAACGCGCATCTTCCCAGAGATTTCTCTAGCTAAGAGATTTCTCTATCTCTGTCTTTCCTCATGTTAAGTTGTTAAGGACACAGTTGACATCCACAATGTCTGGATCCCCTTTACCACTCTCCAGCTTGGGAGATAGAGAGTTCTGTATGTTGAAGGGTTCCTCGTCCTTCAGGCAAGCCTTGGGAAGATCCTGGACCTTCTGAGAAGCATTGGGATCCTCCTGAAAGGGAAAGAAAAGGGTGAGCCGGACAGAGCATGGACTAAGCGGGGGCCTATTATGGACCCATAGCGGTCCCCTCGGAAATAATAGCTGACATTTGGGGCATGCTGCTTAACTATGAAGACACTGTACGTGATATCACTAGAATGAGGTTCATAAGGAGACCTTCCATGCCACATGAGATGTCTGGTTAATGTTACTGTGAGAGTGGACAGTTTGCATTACGGGAAGTAAGGAATTGTATTACTGGATGCTGATCTGATACAGGACGTACGATGCAATTACTCCGTGGATATCACTCAGAGGAGATTTAAGCCATAGTCACTGTGTTATCACTGGGGCTGAGAACCTGACCCACCAGTACCCAGATGTCTGTGCTGTCATATCTGCCATAGCTAATAAGCTGAAATACAGACAGGAGAATGCTGGTGCCCTGGAACTTCACCAGCTGCTTGATTACAGCGAATCGGAATCAGGAATCGGGTCGGATGGCGCTGGGTGCTCCTATGGGAATGCGGACGGGACGAAGTGTGCCGCCAGCTGCAAATTTTCGTCCAGGTGGTCGCAAATAAAAGTCTCCACTGAATTTTATTTTCGAAGGCAAGAGAAATCATTCGATGATCGGGAACCATCGAATAATTTATCCTGCAGCGGGGGCTTGTGAGGGGATGCGTCTTCCTTACACATCTCCTCGCATGGTAGTGATTGGATGCGGTGGGGGGGGATTCTAAATACCATCGTGCAACATTCTCTAATTCCATGAGAGCTGTTACATGCATATAATGAGGTGTCGGCATGTGGTCAATGTCGGCAATTTGTACCACCCCTGCACTGTCCTTCTAATAATTATATCCACTATAACCTAATACATGGAATAAATAGATTGATATAATAAGGTTAAACATTGAATAACGGCACTGGTACATGTGCGCTGTGGGCAGCACTGTCAGGTGGGGTCATGCTTGGGTTCTGGGCTGTGCTGCTGCTGGTACATGTGGGCTGTGGGCGACACTGTCAGGTGGGGTCATGCTTGGTTCCTGGGCTGTGCTGCTGCTGGTACATGTGCGCTGTGGGCAGCACTGTCAGGTGGGGTCATGCTTGGGTTCTGGGCTGTACTGCTGCGGGTACATGTGCGCTGTGGGCGACACTGTCAGGTGGGGTCATGCTTGGTTCCTGGGCTGTGCTGCTGCTGGTACATGTGTGCTGTGGGCAGCACTGTCATGTGGGGTCATGCTTGGGTGAAGCGATTGGGTTCTGGGCTGTGCTGCTGCTGGTACATGTGTGCTGTGGGCAGCACTGTCAGGTTGGGTCATGCTTGGGTGAAGCGATTGGGTTCTGGGCTGTGCTGCTGCTGGTACATGTGTGCTGTGGGCAGCACTGTCAGGTGGGGTCATGCTTGGGTGAAGCGATTGGGTTCTGGGCTGTGCTGCTGCTGGTACATGTGTGCTGTGGGCAGCACTGTCAGGTGGGGTCATGCTTGGGTGAAGCGATTGGGTTCTGGGCTGTGCTGCTGCTGGTACATGTGTGCTGTGGGCAGCACTGTCAGGTGGGGTCATGCTTGGGTGAAGCGATTGGGTTCTGGGCTGTGCTGCTGCTGGTACATGTGTGCTGTGGGCAGCACTGTCATGTGGGGTCATGCTTGGTTCCTGGGCTGTGCTGCTGCGGGTACATGTGTGCTGTGGGCAGCACTGTCATGTGGGGTCATGCTTGGTTCCTGGGCTGTGCTGCTGCTGGTACATGTGCGCTGTGGGCAGCACTGTCAGGTGGGGTCATGCTTGGTTCCTGGGCTGTGCTGGTACATGTGCGCTGTGGGCAGCACTGTCAGGTGGGGTCATGCTTGGTTCCTGGGCTGTGCTGCTGCTGGTACATGTGCACTGTGGGCGACACTGTCAGGTGGGGTCATGCTTGGTTCCTGGGCTGTGCTGCTGCTGGTACATGTGCGCTGTGGGCAGCACTGTCAGGTGGGGTCATGCTTGGTTCCTGGGCTGTGCTGCTGCGGGTACATGTGCGCTGTGGGCAGCACTGTCAGGTGGGGTCATGCTTGGGCGAAGCGATTGGGTTCTGGGCTGTGCTGCTGCAGGTACATGTGTGCTGTGGGCAGCACTGTCATGTGGGGTCATGCTTGGGTGAAGCGATTGGGTTCTGGGCTGTGCTGCTGCTGGTGTACGGAGCGGTAATTAGCACTGGCTCTGCTATGGCCTCTGCAATACAACAAAGGGCCTGATTCAGAGCAATGTTATTCATCCTGTGCCTCTTTATGAGTCGCATAATTGTCAGAGACGCAGCACAGAATCGGACACTCGGCCAGAGAATAATAGTGGGCGTTCCTGGAAGGTGACGGGTGGGGGGTAAAGCCAACGCAGGCATCACGTGGGCATGTTGCTGGAAGGCGCACAGCCATACTCAGGTATGCTATAGGGCTGGTGGCTGAAGCGATTGTGCTGCATCTAGATACATCACATGGACATAATGCACCATCGCTGGACGCAGCAACCACTGCGGCAAACGTCCACCTCTGCACCCGTCTCTGATCCAGGTCCTAGGACTAATGACGGTGACTGGCATGGATCATATGGACAGGTCATTAGGTCGACACAAGCATTAGGGCGACATGGTCTAGGTGGACAGTCAAAATTTCGACATGGGGTTTTTCACAGTTTTTTACTCGAATGTCGACACAGTCAACATTTACACAGGATTAAGTGCACCACGTCCCCTCGCTTGGCTCACTGCGCTCGCCATGCTTTGGGCACGCCCTAGTGGATTGTAGGGCATGAAATGCCACCTGTCGGCACATGACTCAAAAGACAGTGAAAAACCCGATGTTGACCTTTTGACTGTCGACCTAATGACCTGTCGACCTTGCAGTATGTCAACTTAGTGGTGTCGACCATCTTTACCTCGACCAACCGACCATATCCCGATGGTGACATCACTATTTCCAAACACCAATCAGGTATCAATAACCTATTATTACTTCATCTCCTTTATCCATCTGTCTCATTGTTAAGCCGTGTACACACGGGGCGATAGGGGCTGAAATCGCTGGGAATATGGTCACTGGCAACCACATTGCCAGTGATGGGAGTGTGCCCCGGCGATAAATCGTCGGGTGCGCGCTGCCGTTTTCAGCCCCGCTCTAATCGCTGGTGCTCCTGCGACCAGCTGATTACCTCTGCGGCTCCCCCGGCAGAGGTTCCCTTTCATCAGCGACCATCTCTGGACACTGAGCAATATATCTCCCCTGTGTGTACGCACCTTAACCCTTATAACAGATAATGTGGACGATGGGGATAATGGGCACAGGCGCTATACTTCAGTTATATCTATTACATCAGATTCTGGAGATACAGTCAGAGTATTTAGTAACCGGTTGGGAGGTGGGGGGGTACCCGACCATGCTCTGAGCCAATACAGATTTAACCCCCGGCTGACTGTAATATGAGGTGCACAGCTGCTGACAGTATCCCACAGTAAATGGCATACATATAACAATCTATGACGGAGTGCTCACAGCGGGCGGTAGGGTGTACTTACTTACATTGTCAGTTTTATTTCTCATCGGAAACGAGCAATTACTGCAGTCAATGAAAAAGAGAATTTATAAATATACAGCACTAACAGAGGCGGTGGGGGACGGGGGGGGCTAAGCTACAACAGGGACTTTATAGCAGCAGAGGCGGGGGGGGGGGCTGAGCTACGACAGGGGGCTCTATAGCAGCAGGGTGGGGGGGGGGGTTGAGCTACGACAGGGGGCTCTATAGCAGCAGAGGTGGGGGGGGGGTTGAGCTACGACAGGGGGCTCTATAGCAGCAGAGGTGGGGGATGGCGGTCTAAGCTACGACAAGGGGCTCTATAGCAGCAGAGGTGGGGGATGGCGGTCTAAGCTACGACAGGGGGCTCTATAGCAGTAGAGGTGGGGGACGGGGGGCCTAAGCTACGACAGGGGGCTCTATAGCAGCAGAGGTGGGGGATGGCGGTCTAAGCTACGACAGGGGGCTCTATAGCAGTAGAGGTGGGGGAGGGGGCCTAAGCTACGACAGGGGGCTCTATAGCAGTAGAGGTGGGGGAGGGGGCCTAAGCTACGACAGGGGGCTCTATAGCAGTAGAGGTGGGGGAGGGGGCCTAAGTTATGACAGGGGGCTCTATAGCAGCAGAGGTGGGGGACGGGGGCCTAAGCTACGACAGGGGGCTCTATAGCAGCAGAGGTGGGGGAGGGGGGCCTAAGCTACAACAGGGGGCTCTATAGCAGCAGAGGTGGGGGACGGGGGGCCTAAGCTACAACAGGGGGCTCTATAGCAGCAGAGGTGGGGCCTAAGCTACAACAGGGGGCTTTATAGCAGCAGAGGTGGGGGACGGGGGGCCTAAGCTACAACAGGGGGCTCTATAGCAGCAGAGTTGGGGGACGGGGCCTAAGCTACGACAGGGGGCTCTATAGCAGCAGAGGTGGGGGAGGGGGGGCTTAAGTTATGACAGGGGGCTCTATAGCAGCAGAGGTGGGGGAGGGGGGGCCTAAGCTACGACAGGGGGCTCTATAGCAGCAGAGGTGGGGGGAGGGGGGGCCTAAGTTATGACAGGGGGCTCTATAGCAGCAGAGGTGGGGGAGGGGGGGCCTAAGCTACGACAGGGGGCTCTATAGCAGCAGAGGTGGGGGAGGGGAGCCTAAGTTATGACAGGGGGCTCTATAGCAGAAGAGGTGGGGGAGGGGGGGCCTAAGCTACGACAGGGGGCTCTATAGCAGCAGAGGTGGGGGACGGGGGCCTAAGCTACGACAAGGGGCTCTATAGCAGCAGAGGTGGGGGACGGGGGCCTAAGCTACGACAGGGGGGTCTATAGCAGTAGAGGTGGGGGAGGGGGGCCTAAGTTACGACAGGGGGCTCTATAGCAGCAGAGGTGGGGGAGGGGGGGGCCTAAGCTACGACAGGGGGCTCTATAGCAGCAGAGGTGGGGGACGGGGGCCTAAGCTACGACAGGGGGTTCTATAGCAGCAGAGGTGGGGGATGGGAGACCTAAGCTACGACAGGGGGCTCTATAGCAGCAGAGGGCAGAGGTGGGGGACGGAGGGGGGCCTAAGCTACAACCGGGGTCTATAGCAGCAGAGGTGGGGGAGGGGGGGGCCTAAGCTACAACAGGGGGCTCTATAGCAGCAGAGGTGGGGGACGGGGGGCCTAAGCTACAACAGGGGGCTCTATAGCAGCAGAGGTGGGGGAGGGGGGGCCTAAGTTATGACAGGGGGCTCTATAGCAGCAGAGGTGGGGGAGGGGGGGCCTAAGCTACGACAGGGGGCTCTATAGCAGCAGAGGTGGGGGAGGGGAGCCTAAGTTACGACAGGGGGCTCTATAGCAGAAGAGGTGGGGGAGGGGGGGCCTAAGCTACGACAGGGGGCTCTATAGCAGCAGAGGTTGGGGACGGGGGCCTAAGCTACGACAAGGGGCTCTATAGCAGCAGAGGTGGGGGATGGGGGCCTAAGCTACGACAGGGGGGTCTATAGCAGTAGAGGTGGGGAGGGGGGCCTAAGTTACGACAGGGGGCTCTATAGCAGAAGAGGTGGGGGAGGGGGGCCTAAGCTACGACAGGGGGCTCTATAGCAGCAGAGGTGGGGGACGGGGGCCTAAGCTACGACAGGGGGCTCTATAGCAGCAGAGGGGGTCAGGCGTAAGCTACGACAGGGGGCTCTATAGCAGCAGAGGTGGGGGACGGGGGCCTAAGCTACGACAGGGGGCTCTATAGCAGCAGAGGGCAGAGGTGGGGGACGGGGGCCTAAGCTACAACCGGGGTCTATAGCAGTAGAGGTGGGGGACGGGCGGCCTAAGCTACAACAGGGGGCTCTATAGCAGCAGAGGTGGGGGACGGGCGGCCTAAGTTACGACAGGGGGCTCTATAGCAGAAGAGGTGTTGGACGGGTGGCCTAAGTTACGACAGGGGGCTCTATAGCAGCAGAGGTGGGGGACGGGGGGGGGCCTAAGCTACAACAGGGGGCTCTATAGCAGTAGAGGTGGGGGAGGGGGGCCTAAGCTACGACAGGGGGCTCTATAGCAGAAGAGGTGTTGGACGGGTGGCCTAAGTTACGACAGGGGGCTCTATAGCAGCAGAGGTGGGGGAGGGGGGGGGCCTAAGCTATGACAGGGGGCTCTATAGCAGCAGAGGTGGGGGACGGGGGCCTAAGCTACGACAGGGGGCTCTATAGCAGAAGAGGTGTTGGACGGGGGCCTAAGCTACCACAGGGGGCTCTATAGCAGCAGAGGTGGGGGAGGGGGGGGGCCTAAGCTATGACAGGGGGCTCTATAGCAGCAGAGGTGGGGGACGGGGGCCTAAGCTACGACAGGGGGTTCTATAGCAGCAGAGGTGGGGGATGGGGGCCTAAGCTACGACAGGGGGCTCTATAGCAGCAGAGGTGGGGGATGGGGGCCTAAGCTACGACAGGGGCTCTATAGCAGCAGAGGTGGGGGACGGGGGCCTAAGCTACGACAGGGGGGTCTATAGCAGCAGAGGTGGGGGACGGGGGCCTAAGCTACGACAGGGGGCTCTATAGCAGCAGAGGTGGGGGACGGGGGCCTAAGCTACGACAGGGGGCTCTATAGTAGCAGAGGTGGGGGACGGGGGCCTAAGCTACGACAGGGGGCTCTATAGCAGCAGAGGTGGGGGGGGGGCCTAAGCTACGACAGGGGGCTCTATAGCAGTAGAGGTGGGGGATGGGGGGCCTAAGCTACGACAGGGGGCTCTATAGCAGAAGAGGTGTTGGACGGGTGGCCTAAGTTACGACAGGGGGCTCTATAGCAGAAGAGGTGGGGGAGGGGGGGCCTAAGCTACGACAGGGGGCTCTATAGCAGAAGAGGTGTTGGACGGGTGGCCTAAGTTACGACAGGGGGCTCTATAGCAGCAGAGGTGGGGGAGGGGGGGCCTAAGCTACGACAGGGGGCTCTATAGCAGAAGAGGTGGGGGAGGGGGGGCCTAAGCTACCACAGGGGGCTCTATAGCAGCAGAGGTGGGGGACGGGGGCCTAAGCTACGACAGGGGGTTCTATAGCAGCAGAGGTGGGGGATGGGAGACCTAAGCTACGACAGGGGGCTCTATAGCAGCAGACGGCAGAGGTGGGGGACGGAGGGGGGCCTAAGCTACAACCGGGGTCTATAGCAGCAGAGGTGGGGGAGGGGGGGCCTAAGCTACAACAGGGGGCTCTATAGCAGCAGAGGTGGGGGAGGGGAGCCTAAGTTATGACAGGGGGCTCTATAGCAGCAGAGCGGGGGGACGGGGGCCTAAGCTACGACAGGGGGCTCTATAGCAGCAGAGGTGGGGGAGGGGGCCTAAGCTACGACAGGGGGCTCTATAGCAGCAGAGGCGGGGGAGGGGGGGCCTAAGCTACGACAGGGGGCTCTATAGCAGCAGAGGTGGGGGACGGGGGCCTAAGCTACAACAGGGGGCTCTATAGCAGCAGAGGTGGGGGGGGGGGCCTGAGCTACGACAGGGGGCTCTATAGCAGCAGAGGTGGGGGATGGGGTCCGAAGCTACGACAGGGGGCTCTATAGCAGCAGAGGTGGGGGAGGGGGGGCCTAAGCTACAACAGGGGGCTCTATAGCAGCAGAGGTGGGGGAGGGGGGGCCTAAGCTACAACAGGGGGCTCTATAGCAGCAGAGGTGGGGGAGGGGGGGCCTAAGCTACGACAGGGGGCTCTATAGCAGCAGAGGTGGGGGGCGGGGGGCCTAAGCTACGACAGGGGGCTCTATAGCAGCAGAGGTGGGGGGGGGGGCCTAAGCAACGACAGGGCGCTCTATAGCAGCAGAGGTGGGGGAGGGGGGGCCTAAGCTACAACAGGGGGCTCTATAGCAGCAGAGGTGGGGGACGGGGGCCTAAGCTACGACAGGGGGCTCTATAGCAGCAGAGGTGGGGGACGGGGGCCTAAGCTACGACAGGGGGGTCTATAGCAGCAGAGGTGGGGGACGGGGGCCTAAGCTACGACAGGGGGCTCTATAGCAGCAGAGGTGGGGGACGGGGGCCTAAGCTACGACAGGGGGCTCTATAGCAGCAGAGGTGGGGGATGGGGGGCCTAAGCTACGACAGGGGGCTCTATAGCAGCAGAGGTGGGGGCCTAAGCTACGACAGGGGGCTCTATAGCAGCAGAGGTGGGGGCCTAAGCTACGACAGGGGGCTCTATAGCAGCAGAGGTGGGGGCCTAAGCTACGACAGGGGGCTCTATAGCAGCAGAGGTGGGGGACGGGGCCTAAGCTACGACAGGGGGCTCTATAGCAGCAGGATGCATACAGATATAAGCAGCTTTACAGCAGAGATAACGGGACTCCAGCGCTAATTAAGCAGGAACCCCCACACTTCCCCCACAGGTCCCTCTGCAAATCCCTAGACTAGTCACTAGACTACGAGGGAAGATTGCTAACATCATGTATGTATGTATGTGTGTGTATATCTATATATATATATATATATATATATATATATATATATATATATAGATAGATAGATAGATAGATAGATAGATAGATAGATATGGTGCGGCACTCCAAAGTATGCGCTTCAAGCTGGTAACAGCATTTTATTAGCAATCAGCAACGTTTCAACGCCACTACAGCGTTGTCATCAGGCTACACACCCGTGCCGCACCCCACACTGTATTCTATATGATTCTCTCAGTGCGGGCACCCACGCAGCTGCTGACCGGGAGGCCGTGCCGGGTAACACTGCCTGTATATAGATGTATATAAATATATATAAAATTTATTGAAGCATCAACGTTTCAAAGCCCAGTTGGGCTTTTTCATCAGGATAAACAAATATGTTTGGTCTTTGAAACGTTGATGCTTCAATAAACACTATTTTGCACATTAAGTGAAGCCCGTGGAGTGCCGCCTGGTTCCTGTTATAGGGGCAACCCACCTACTATTTAAAACAAAGGGAAGGCACCCCGGCATTTCTACCATCACCCCTGCCGCAGGGGGCTGCAGAACTCGAGTGCCGGTCTACATGCCGTATATATATATATATCTATATATATATAGATATATATATATAGATATATACACTATATATATATATAATTAGGGCGGAGTGAAAAAGTTGAAATTGAGATATTCATCGGCTAGTGTGGAAAAGTTGTGACTTGACCGGAATAAGAAACGTGCAAAAGCTTTTTCATCTGAGTCAATATCTTCAGTTCCGGCAAGAGACCTGAAGTTTCGCTTTTTAGATGAACATAACGAAGCGTATGAAGAAGCTCCGATCTGGTTATATTATGTCAGGGCGTCTTAGAGTGGTTCATTAATATACTTTACATAGTAATACAGAGTACGAGCTTGTCCTAGTGCAAAGTTACTGACTGGCGAGAGAAAGAAATCCCTGATAACTGACCGTATTCATGGTCACAATTGTGAATATTGTGTGTTTTCACCAAGCGTTATTTATTTATTTTTGGAGAGGATGCTCTGTAATTGACGTAACCAAGAAAAAAAATACATCTCTGACGTCTCTGTATGCCTAGGAAAACACTGTGAGTGTCTGGGAAAATGCTGTGAGTGTCCGGGAAAACGCTGGGAGTGTCCGGGAAAACGCAGGCATGCCTAGGAAAATGCTGGGAGTGTCAGGGAAAATGCTGGGAGTGTCAGGGAAAGTGCTGGGAGCATCAGGGAAAGCGCAGGCGTGCCTAGGAAAACGCTGGGAGTGTCAGGGAAAATGCTGGGAGTGTCAGGGAAAGCGCTGGGAGTGTCTGGGAAAACGCTGGGAGTGTCAGGGAAAATGCTGGGTGTGTCAGGGAAAATGCTGGAAGTGTCAGGAAAAACGCTGGGTGTGTCCGGGGAAAATGCTGGGAGTGTCAGGGAAAATGCTGGGAGTGCAGGGAAAACGCTGGGAGTGACAGGGAAAATGCTGGGAGTGCAGGGAAAACGCTGGGATTGTCCGGGAAAACGCTGGGATTGTCCGGGAAAACGCTGGGCATGCCTGAGGAGGGTGTGTGAATTCAGCAACAAGCCGGATACACCTTTTCCATTGCAGATGCTAAATAAGTCTAGCGCTACTCTGGGGCCAGTGTAACGATCATTAGATGGTGACCCCGATACATATTTATGTGTAGCCGTACACAGCCAATCACAGCGCGCACAACGCGTTACAGTAACACAATAGATGCGCTGCGCCTGGCAAGGACGGAAATAACACATCTCTGCCGCTTCCATACCAACCGGGGGAGGATGGATCCAACCAGAAATTTAAATTAGAATGAAGATAATTTATTTTGAATCCAAAAATATTCTACATCCAAATAAATGAGGGACAAAAAAAATAAAATAATAAAAAACAAAAGAAAATCCGGGATCTGACTGACAGAGCGGAGAACATTCTGACAGAAAAAGGTTAATTTCATTACAGAGACGCCTCGGCCTGAGCCAGTTCTCCCGAATAGTAATTGTTATCCTGAGGCCTCGTTCCCGCCCGGAGCCTGGCGCTGGTTGCCTAGCAACTGCTAGACCCACAGACACCGCTTCAGTGAGCATCTCTCGCTGGACGAGGCGGCCCCCAGACTCCCAGCTACTGAGTGTTATTCATTCCGACCGCAGGGCTGCCATGTCCTCACATCCACCTAGTTATCCCACATCTGCTATTCCGTAGCGGAATCCCGGAGACGGCCAATGTCCTGTAAGGGGCTGTGACAGAATGCGTCTGGCACTACACCACCAGCCGGGTAACATACTGCCCTGAACCGCCCGGTGGTGCGGGCCTAGGGACACCTACATCTGTACTGTGACATCAATCTGCGCCACACCTGCTATTCCACAGCGGAATCCCGGAGACGGCCGCTGTGTAACCGGATCCACCCGTCAGGCATTTACCAGAAGAGCTAGCTGGCAGTCCGGCCCAAGTAGGGTTGATTTTTGTGTCAGAAGTCAAGTTTCCAACTAGTGTGAGAGGAAAACAGTGCACGCAGAGGGATCACCACACAATCATGGGGAGAACATGTAAACTCCACATATATACACCATAACTAGGAATGTAGCACAAGACCTTAGTGCTGTAAGGCAGCGATGCTAACCACTATGCTAACCATGCTGTTATTCCATGTGACACATACATATCAGCGGCTCTGTACAGCGCTGCGCTGTAGCTGCGCCTGCACCCCACACGTTACGGAGACAGGAAGCTGCCAGTGGCCATTACATAACACACCACTAATGTACCAGATTCCTCCAGAGGAACCCGTAGAGCATTCCGTATTCATAGCCCACTGGGGATATTAACGTGATTTGCAGATGATTATTATTAACTGTGGTGCAGACTCCTGGTGGGAAAATAAGCAGAAATCAATCGTGTTTCCAGCCTATCAACTTGTGAGATGGAGAGGTCGGCCCACATTGTACTTTGGGGAATACCGAGAGGAATATTGGGAGACTGTTTGGCTATATGGAAAGCAGCAGGAAATCAACAGAACATTTGCAATTCCTCTTTTTACAACTGGAAGAACGATCTGATTCCCAGGTGTGCGCAATTCTAAATGCAGCCGTATCCCGCGGTTTCTAGTAACTGGTTCTTCTTCCCAGTGTAATGGGCCTTACTGGGTGTAATGGGGTGTTCGCAGATAGAGGGCGTATCATGAGCATGCAGGTAGTGGCGGGAGCATACGGAGGTCCAGCCAAGGATGGGGATAACGCAGATCCTGACAATAGGCCACCAAGGATGGGGATAACGCAGATGCTGACAATAGGCCACCAAGGATGGGGATAACGCAGATGCTGACAATAGGCCACCAAGGATGGGGATAACGCAGATGCTGACAATAGGCCACCAAGGATGGGGATAACGCAGATGCTGACAATAGGCCACCAAGGATGGGGATAACGCAGATGCTGACAATAGGCCACCTAGGATGGGGATAACGCAGATGCTGACAATAGGCCACCAAGGATGGGGATAACGCAGATGCTGACAATAGGCCACCAAGGATGGGGATAACGCAGATGCTGACAATAGGCCACCAAGGATGGGGATAACGCAGATGCTGACAATAGGCCACCAAGGATGGGGATAACGCAGATGCTGACAATAGGCCACCAAGGATGGGGATAACGCAGATGCTGACAATAGGCCACCAAGGATGGGGATAACGCAGATGCTGACAATAGGCCACCAAGGATGGGGATAACGCAGATGCTGACAATAGGCCACCAAGGATGGGGATAACGCAGATGCTGACAATAGGCCACCAAGGATGGGGATAACGCAGATGCTGACAATAGGCCACCAAGGATGGGGATAACGCAGATGCTGACAATAGGCCACCAAGGATGGGGATAACGCAGATGCTGACAATAGGCCACCAAGGATGGGGATAACGCAGATGCTGACAATAGGCCACCAAGGATGGGGATAACGCAGATGCTGACAATAGGCCACCAAGGATGGGGATAACGCAGATGCTGACAATAGGCCACCTAGGATGGGGATAACGCAGATGCTGACAATAGGCCACCAAGGATGGGGATAACGCAGATGCTGACAATAGGCCACCAAGTATGGGGATAACGCAGATGCTGACAATAGGCCACCAAGGATGGGGATAACGCAGATGCTGACAATAGGCCACCAAGGATGGGGATAACGCAGATGCTGACAATAGGCCACCAAGGATGGGGATAACGCAGATGCTGACAATAGGCCACCAAGGATGGGGATAACGCAGATGCTGACAATAGGCCACCAAGGATGGGGATAACGCAGATGCTGACAATAGGCCACCAAGGATGGGGATAACGCAGATGCTGACAATAGGCCACCAAGGATGGGGATAACGCAGATGCTGACAATAGGCCACCAAGGATGGGGATAACACAGATGCTGACAATAGACCACCAAGGATGGGGATAACACAGATGCTAACAATAGACCACCAAGGATGGGGATAACGCAGATGCTGACAACAGGCCACCAAGTATGGGGATAACGCAGATGCTGACAATAGGCCACCAAGGATGGGGATAACACAGATGCTGACAATAGGCCACCGAGGATGGGGATAACACAGATGCTGACAATAGGCCACCGAGGATGGGGGATAACGCAGATGCTGACAATAGGCCACCAAGGATGGGGATAACACAGATGCTGACAATAGGCCACCAAGGATGGGGATAACGCAGATGCTGACAATAGGCCACCAAGTATGGGGATAACGCAGATGCTGACAATAGGCCACCGAGTATGGGGATAACGCAGATGCTGACAATAGGCCACCAAGGATGGGGATAACGCAGATGCTGACAATAGGCCACCAAGGATGGGGATAACGCAGATGCTGACAATAGGCCACCAAGGATGGGGATAACGCAGATGCTGACAATAGGCCACCAAGGATGGGGATAACGCAGATGCTGACAATAGGCCACCAAGGATGGGGATAACGCAGATGCTGACAATAGGCCACCAAGGATGGGGATAACGCAGATGCTGACAATAGGCCACCAAGGATGGGGATAACGCAGATGCTGACAATAGGCCACCAAGGATGGGGATAACGCAGATGCTGACAATAGGCCACCAAGGATGGGGATAACACAGATGCTAACAATAGACCACCAAGGATGGGGATAACGCAGATGCTGACAACAGGCCACCAAGTATGGGGATAACGCAGATGCTGACAATAGGCCACCAAGGATGGGGATAACGCAGATGCTGACAATAGGCCACCGAGGATGGGGATAACACAGATGCTGACAATAGGCCACCGAGGATGGGGGATAACGCAGATGCTGACAATAGGCCACCAAGGATGGGGATAACACAGATGCTGACAATAGGCCACCAAGGATGGGGATAACACAGATGCTGACAATAGGCCACTGCTCTCGCACGTAAAATATATGCTGCTAAATCAGAACATGGGCGGATAGATTTCGGTTTGCTGGAAGCAGCCGAAATTGTGACGGCAATATGGGCCTGATTCAGAGCTGAAGAAAATGGCGAGACTCACAGAGCTGAATCCAGAGCAAAAGCCCTGGAAACTGTTAACACGCATGTGCTGTATAGAGGGCCTAATTCAGACCTGATCGCAGGGCACATTTTGTTAGCAAATGGGCAAAACCTTGCTGCACTGCAGGTGGGGCAGATGTAACAGGTGTAGAGAGAGTTATATTTGGGAGGGGGGTGTTGAAACTGAAATCTAAAATGCAGTGTAAGAATAAACCTGCAGTGCAGCATGGTTTTGCCCAATTGTTAACAAAATGCTAACCTTCAGCAAAATTAAATCCCTGCAGCTTATTACATAGACCGTGTAGACACAAGTGCGCAAAAGAATCATCGCGGATCACGGAGCTTCTATCTTATTGCCCCAAAAATGACCGCTGTAAGTCTGACAAAACTGAGCACGGTTGTTATCTCAGGTCGGTCCAGTTCCCTCAATCCCAGGGCAGCAGCCTCCTCTCCCAATCGGATAATGGGAACACGGACGGTTTTACACATTGCAAGAGTGTTTAGATTGTTAGCTCTTGGATCAACATCGCAGGGACAGACCCACAGACTCCATAACTATCGTCTGAGACAGTCCTTATCCCCCACCAGGGGTCTGCCGGTGCCACCACCCCACCAAGCATTAGGTCGACACGCATTTGGGTCAACATGCAGAAAGGTCGACATGACTTTAGGTCGATAGGGTCATAAGGTCGACTTGGGTAAGTTCGACAGGGTCATTAGGTCAACATGGGTAAGGTCGACATTGAAAAAGACGACATGTATTTTTTTTTTACCAGAATGTCAACACAGTCAACATAAACACTAAAACGTCGCCTCGCTGCGCTCGCCATGCTTCAGGCACGGCGATGGTTATTCTCCCACCATGCACTAGTGGCATGAAATACCGCCTGTCGGCACAAAAAACATAAAAAAAAACCAAGTCAACCTAATGACCCTGTTGACCTAACCCATGTCGACCTAACCCATGTCGACCTAAATGCATGTCAACCTAATGCTTGTGGACCATCACGCTGGTGACCCAATGCCCGTATCCCGCCTGACCTGAGACCGCTCGTTCCCTCCAGTGATAGATGTACATCCCAGAGAGTAACGGATGGGATTCCCCTGCTGTACCGGAGTATAATAGCGGCTTCCATAGACCTGTATCAGGGGGTGCAGTGCAGGAACCTGATCTGCAGCCAGTGATATAATATAATGTACATCCCAGAGAGTAACGGATGGGATTCCCCTGCTGTACCGGAGTATAATAGCGGCTTCCATAGACCTGAATCAGAGGGTACAGTGCAGGAACCTGATCTGCAGCCAGTGATATATTATAATGTACATCCCAGAGAGTAACGGATGGGATTCCCCTGCTGTACCGGAGTATAATAGCGGCTTCCATAGACCTGTATCAGGGGATGCAGTGCAGGAACCTGATCTGCAGCCAGTGATATAATATAATGTACATCCCAGAGAGTAACGGATGGGATTCCCCTGCTGTACCGGAGTATAATAGCGGCTTCCATAGACCTGAATCAGAGGGTGCAGTGCAGGAACCTGATCTGCAGCCAGTGATATATTATAATGTACATCCCAGGGAGTATCAGATGGGATTCCCCTGCTGTACCGGAGTATAATAGCGGTTTCCATAGACCTGAATCAGAGGGTGCAGTGCAGGAACCTGATCTGCAGCCGGTCATATATTATAATGTACATCCCAGAGAGTAACGGATGGGATTCCCCTGCTGTACCGGAGTATAATAGCGGCTTCCATAGACCTGTATCAGAGGGTACAGTGCAGGAACCTGATCTGCAGCCGGTGATATATTATAATGTACATCTCAGGGAGTAACGGACGGGATTCCCCTGCTGTACCGGAGTATAATAGCGGCTTCCATAGACCTGTATCAGAGGGTGCAGTGCAGGAACCTGATCTGCAGCCAGTGATATAATATAATGTACATCCCAGAGAGTAACGGATGGGATTCCCCTGCTGTACCGGAGTATAATAGCGGCTTCCATAGACCTGAATCAGAGGGTACAGTGCAGGAACCTGATCTGCAGCCGGTCATATATTATAATGTACATCCCAGAGAGTAACGGATGGGATTCCCCTACTGTACCGGAGTATAATAGGGGCTTCCATAGACCTGAATCAGAGGGTGCAGTGCAGGAACCTGATCTGCAGCCAGTGATATATTATAATGTACATCCCAGGGAGTAACGGATGGGATTCCCCTACTGTACCGGAGTATAATAGGGGCTTCCATAGACCTGAATCAGAGGGTGCAGTGCAGGAACCTGATCTGCAGCCAGTGATATATTATAATGTACATCCCAGGGAGTAACGAATGGGATTCCCTGCTGTACCGGAGTATAATAGGGGCTTCCATAGACCTGAATCAGAGGGTGCAGTGCAGGAACCTGATCTGCAGCCAGTGATATATTATAATGTACATCCCAGGGAGTAACGGACGGGATTCCCCTGCTGTACCGGAGTATAATAGGGGCTTCCATAGACCTGAATCAGAGGGTGCAGTGCAGGAACCTGATCTGCAGCCAGTGATATATTATAATGTACATCCCAGGGAGTAACGGACGGGATTCTCCTGCTGTACCGGAGTATAATAGCGGCTTCCATAGACCTGAATCAGAGGGTACAGTGCAGTAACCTGATCTGCAGCCAGTGATATAATATAATGTACATCCCAGAGAGTAACGGATGGGATTCCCCTACTGTACCGGAGTATAATAGGGGCTTCCATAGACCTGTATCAGAGGGTGCAGTGCAGGAACCTGATCTGCAGCCAGTGATATAATATAATGTACATCCCAGAGAGTAACGGATGGGATTCCCCTGCTGTACCGGAGTATAATAGTGGCTTCCATAGACCTGAATCAGAGGGTACAGTGCAGGAACCTGATCTGCAGCCGGTCATATATTATAATGTACATCCCAGAGAGTAACGGATGGGATTCCCCTGCTGTACCGGAGTATAATAGTGGCTTCCATAGACCTGAATCAGAGGGTACAGTGCAGGAACCTGATCTGCAGCCGGTCATATATTATAATGTACATCCCAGAGAGTAACGGATGGGATTCCCCTACTGTACCGGAGTATAATAGGGGCTTCCATAGACCTGAATCAGAGGGTACAGGGCAGGAACCTGATCTGCAGCCAGTGATATAATATAATGTACATCCCAGGGAGTAACGGATGGGATTCCCCTACTGTACCGGAGTATAATAGGGGCTTCCATAGACCTGAATCAGAGGGTGCAGTGCAGGAACCTGATCTGCAGCCAGTGATATATTATAATGTACATCCCAGGGAGTAATGGACGGGATTCTCCTGCTGTACCGGAGTATAATAGCGGCTTCCAAAGACCTGAATCAGAGGGTACAGTGCAGGAACCTGATCTGCAGCCAGTGATATAATATAATGTACATCCCAGAGAGTAACGGATGGGATTCCCCTACTGTACCGGAGTATAATAGGGGCTTCCATAGACCTGAATCAGAGGGTGCAGTGCAGGAACCTGATCTGCAGCCAGTGATATATTATAATGTACATCCCAGGGAGTAACGGACGGGATTCTCCTGCTGTACCGGAGTATAATAGTGGCTTCCATAGACCTGAATCAGAGGGTGCAGTGCAGGAACCTGATCTGCAGCCAGTGATATATTATAATGTACATCTCAGGGAGTAGCAGACGAGATTCTCCTGCTGTACCGGAGTATAATAGCGGCTTCCATAGAACTGAATCAGAGGGTACAGTGCAGGAACCTGATCTGCAGCCAGTGATATATTATAATGTACATTTCAGGGAGTAACGGACAGGAATCCCCTGCTGTACCGGAGTATAATAGCGGCTTCCATAGAGCAGAATCAGAGGGTACAGTGCAGGAACCTGATCTGTAGCCAGTGATATATTATAATGTACATCCCAGGGAGTAACGGACGGGATTCCCCTGCTGTACCAGAGTATAATAGCGGCTTCCATAGACCTGTATCAGAGGGTACAGTGCAGGAACCTGATCTGCAGCTGGTGATATATTATAATGTACATCCCAGGGAGTAACGGACGGGATTCCCCTGCTGTACCGGTGTATAATAGCGGCTTCCATAGACCTGAATCAGAGGGTACAGTGCAGGAACCTGATCTGCAGCCAGTGATATATTATAATGTACATCCCAGGGAGTAACGGACGGGATTCCCCTGCTGTACCAGAGTATAATAGCGGCTTCCATAGACCTGTATCAGAGGGTACAGTGCAGGAACCTGATCTGCAGCCAGTAATATATATTAATGTACATCCCAGGGAGTAACGGACGGGATTCCCCTGCTGTACTGGAGTATAATAGCGGCTTCCATAGACCTGTATCAGAGGGTGCAGTGCAGGAACCTGATCTGCAGCCAGTGATATATTATAATGTACATCCCAGGGAGTAACGGATGGGATTCCCCTGCTGTACCGGAGTATAATAGCGGCTTCCATAGACCTGAATCAGAGGGTGCAGTGCAGGAACCTGATCTGCAGCCAGTGATATATTATAATGTACATCCCAGGGAGTAATGGACGGGATTCCCCTGCTGTACCGGAGTATAATAGCGGCTTCCATAGACCTGAATCAGAGGGTACAGTGCAGGAACCTGATCTGCAGCCAGTGATATATTATAATGTACATCCCAGGGAGTAATGGACGGGATTCCCCTGCTGTACCGGAGTATAATAGCGGCTTCCATAGACCTGAATCAGAGGGTACAGTGCAGGAACCGGATCTGCAGCCAGTGATATATTATAATGTACATCCCAGGGAGTAACAGATGGGATTCCCCTGCTGTACCGGAGTATAATAGGGGCTTCCATAGACCTGAATCAGAGGGTGCAGTGCAGGAACCGGATCTGCAGCCAGTGATATATTATAATGTACATCCCAGAGAGTAACGGATGGGATTCCCCTGCTGTACCGGAGTATAATAGGGGCTTCCATAGACCTGAATCAGAGGGTGCAGTGCAGGAACCTGATCTGCAGCCAGTGATATATTATAATGTACATCCCAGGGAGTAACAGATGGGATTCCCCTGCTGTACCGGAGTATAATAGGGGCTTCCATAGACCTGAATCAGAGGGTGCAGTGCAGGAACCGGATCTGCAGCCAGTGATATATTATAATGTACATCCCAGGGAGTAATGGACGGGATTCCCCTGCTGTACCGGAGTATAATAGCGGCTTCCATAGACCTGAATCAGAGGGTACAGTGCAGGAACCGGATCTGCAGCCAGTGATATATTATAATGTACATCCCAGGGAGTAACAGATGGGATTCCCCTGCTGTACCGGAGTATAATAGGGGCTTCCATAGACCTGAATCAGAGGGTACAGTGCAGGAACCTGATCTGCAGCCGGTGATATATTATAATGTACATCCCAGAGAGTATAAGATGGGAAAGGGTTAATAAGTTATGGTGCCAGTGTGCCGCGTGTGACTGTGCCAGCGGCGATCTGATCAATGCCCCAATCAATGGGCTTCTATGTGTTCCAGATACTGGCCCCCGATCGGACGCTGCGCCAGTGAGGGGTAGATATGAGGCAGCCGTGTAATGGGCGTATTTCCTGTGGGTAATCGAGGTATGTGGAGATGAACAAGTCGCCTTTCATATAATGAAAGAGATTTCTTTAACCACAGTATTATCCCGGAGGGTCTGGGAGACATTTAGGACAGTTATCGTTCATCTGTCATTTGTCAGTCAAGAGCATCAAGCCCCCCCCTCCCCCCACGAAATGAGCGGACAGTCCAGACAGGCCTGGCCCACCTGCCATTGTGACATCACTGTGTACAGCCTGTAGGGGGCAGAGTGCTGTCCAGGCTCAATCGGCTTGTACATGCGTGAATTTGCGCATTTGCAACCCCGTGTGCCAACCCCTTTGGCCAGTATCACACTCGCCAAGGAGTTTGGACGGGCAGGGGAGGGAAGCAGATGGGCAGGGGCCGCCAGCAGGTGAACGCCCAGCATTTTACCAACATCATGGTGCAGACTCTACCTCCACAAGTACTAAGAGCACCAAGTTCTCAAGGGGCAAATATATTGTACAACAAACTGTGAGGTCACAAGAGGCATTACAGGAAAAATGATACATACGAGAAAAGGAACAGATGGGGAGGAGGAGTTACAGGGAGAGGATACAGGAACAGCTGGGGAGGAGGAGTTACAGGGAGAGGATACAGGAATAGCGGGGGAGGAGAAGTTACAGGGAGAGGATGCAGGAACAGCTGGGGAGGAGGAGTTACAGGGAGAGGACACAGGAACAGCTGTGGAGGAGGAGTTACAGGGAGAGGATACAGGAACAGCTGGGGAGGAGGAGTTACAGGGAGAGGACACAGGAACAGCTGGGGAGGGGGAGTTACAGGGAGAGGATACAGGAACAGATGGGGAGGAGGAGTTACAGGGAGATGATACAGGAACAGCTGGGGAGGAGGAGTTCCAGGGAGAGGACACAGGAACAGCTGGGGAGGAGGAGTTACAGGGAGAGGATGCAGGAACAGCTGGGGAGGAGGAGTTACAGGGAGAGGACACAGGAACAGCTGGGGAGGAGGAGTTACAGGGAGAGGATACAGGAACAGATGGGGAGGAGGAGTTACAGGGAGATGATACAGGAACAGCTGGGGAGGAGGAGTTCCAGGGAGAGGACACAGGAACAGCTGGGGAGGAGGAGTTACAGGGAGAGGACACAGGAACAGCTGGGGAGGAGGAGTTACAGGGAGAGGATACAGGAACAGCTGGGGAGGAGGAGTTACAAGGAGAGGATACAGGAACAGCTGGGGGAGGAGTTACAGGGAGAGGAGGCAGGAACAGCTGGGGAGGAGGCGTTACAGGGAGAGGATGCAGGAACAGCTGGGGAGGAGGAGTTACAGGGAGAGGATACAGGTAGAGCTGGGGAGGAGGAGTTACAGGAAGAGGACACAGGAACAGCTGGGGAGGGGGAGTTACAGGGAGAGGACACAGGAACAGCTGGGGAGGAGGAGTTACAGGGAGAGGATACAGGAACAGCTGGGGGAGGAGGAGTTACAGGGAGAGGATACAGGAACAGCTGGGGAGGAGGCGTTACAGGAACAGCTGGGGAGGAGTTACAGGGAGAGGATACAGGAACAGCTGGGGAGGAGGAGTTACAGGGAGAGGACACAGGAACAGCTGGGGAGGAGGAGTTACAGGGAGAGGATACAGGAACAGATGGGGAGGAGGAGTTGCAGGGAGATGATACAGGAACAGCTGGGGAGGAGGAGTTCCAGGGAGAGGACACAGGAACAGCTGGGGAGGAGGAGTTACAGGGAGAGGATACAGGAACAGATGGGGAGGAGGAGTTACAGGGAGATGATACAGGAACAGCTGGGGAGGAGGAGTTCCAGGGAGAGGACACAGGAACAGCGGGGGAGGAGGAGTTACAGGGAGAGGACACAGGAACAGCTGGGGAGGAGGAGTTACAGGGAGAGGATACAGGAACAGCTGGGGAGGAGGAGTTACAAGGAGAGGATACAGGAACAGCTGGGGGAGGAGTTACAGGGAGAGGAGGCAGGAACAGCTGGGGAGGAGGCGTTACAGGGAGAGGATACAGGAACAGCTGGGGAGGAGTTACAGGGAGAGGATACAGGAACAGCTGGAGAGGAGGAGTTACAGGGAGAGGATACAGGTAGAGCTGGGGAGGAGGAGTTACAGGGAGAGGACACATGAACAGCTGGGGAGGGGGAGTTACAGGGAGAGGACACAGGAACAGCTGGGGAGGAGGAGTTACAGGGAGAGGATACAGGAACAGCTGGGGCGGAGGTGTTACAGGGAGAGGATACAGGAACAGCTGGGGAGGAGGAGTTACAGGGAGAGGATACAGGAACAGCTGGGGAGGAGGAGTTACAGGGAGAGGATACAGGAACAGCTGGGGAGGAGGCGTTACAGGGAGAGGATACAGGAACAGCTGGGGAGGAGTTACAGGGAGAGGATACAGGAACAGCTGGGAAGGAGGAGTTACAGGGAGAGGATACAGGAACAGCTGGGGAGGAGGAGTTACAGGGAGAGGACACAGGAACAGCTGGGGAGGAGGAGTTACAGGGAGAGGACACAGGAACAGCTGGGGAGGAGGAGTTACAGGGAGAGGACACAGGAACAGCTGGGGAGGAGGAGTTACAGGGAGAGGACACAGCAACAGATGGGGAGGAGGAGTTACAGGGAGAGGATACTGGGAAAGCTGGGGAGGAGGAGTTACAGGGAGAGGATACAGGAACAGCTGGGGAAGAGGAGTTACAGGGAGATGATACAAGAACAGCTGGGGAGGAGGAGTTACAGGGAGATGATACAGGAACAGCTGGGGAGGAGGAGTTACAGGGAGATGATACAGGAACAGCTGGGGAGGAGGAGTTACAGGGAGAGGATACAGGAACAGCTGGGGAGGAGGAGTTACAGGGAGATGATACAGGAACAGCTGGAGAGTAACAGGGAGATAATACAAGAACAGCTGGAGAGTTACAGGGGGAGGATACAGGAACCGCTGGGGAGGAGGAGTTACAGGGAGAGGATACTGGGAAAGCTGGGGAGGAGGAGTTACAGGGAGAGGATACAGGAACAGCTGGGGAAGGGGAGTTACAGGGAGATGATACAGGAACAGCTGGGGAGGAGGAGTTACAGGGAGATGATACAGGAACAGCTGGGGAGGAGGAGTTACAGGGAGATGATACAGGAACAGCTGGGGAGGAGGAGTTACAGGGAGAGGATACAGGAACAGCTGGGGAGGAGGAGTTACAGGGAGATGATACAGGAACAGCTGGAGAGTAACAGGGAGATAATACAAGAACAGCTGGAGAGTTACAGGGGGAGGATACAGGAACCGCTGGAAAGTTACAGGGGGAGGATACAGGAACAGCTGGGGAGGAGGAGTTACAGGGAGATGATACAGGAACAGCTGGGGAGGAGGAGTTACAGGGAGATGATACAGGAACAGCTGGGGAGGAGGAGTTACAGGGAGAGGATACAGGAACAGCTGGGGAGGAGGAGTTACAGGGAGATGATACAGGAACAGCTGGAGAGTAACAGGGAGATAATACAAGAACAGCTGGAGAGTTACAGGGGGAGGATACAGGAACCGCTGGAAAGTTACAGGGGGAGGATACAGGAACAGCTGGAGAGTTACAGGGGAGGATAAAGGAATAGCTGGGGAGGAGGAGTTACAGGGAGATGATACAGGAACAGCTGGGGAGGAGGAGTTACAGGGAGATGATACAGGAACAGCTGGGGAGGAGGAGTTACAGGGAGATGATACAGGAACAGCTGGGGAGGAGGAGTTACAGGGAGATGATACAGAAACAGCTGGGGAGGAGGAGTTACAGGGAGAGGATACAGGAACAGCTGGGGAGGAGGAGTTACAGGGAGATGATACAGGAACAGCTGGAAAGTAACAGGGAGATAATACAAGAACAGCTGGAGAGTTACAGGGGGAGGATACAGGAACCGCTGGAAAGTTACAGGGGGAGGATACAGGAACAGCTGGAGAGTTACAGGGGAGGATGAAGGAATAGCTGGGGAGGAGGAGTTACAGGGAGATGATACAGGAACAGCTGGGGAGGAGGAGTTACAGGGAGATGATACAGGAACAGCTGGAGAGTTACAGGGGGAGTATACAGGAACATCTGGAGATTTACAAGGGAAGATACAAGAACAGGAGTTACAGGGGGAGGATACAGGAACAGCTGGAGAGTTACAGGGGAGGATAAAGGAACAGCTGGAGAGTTACAGGGGAGGATACTGGAACAGCTGGAGAGTTACAGGGGAGGATACAGGAACATCTGTAGAGTTACAGGGGGATACAAGAACATCTGGAGAGTTATAGGGAAAGATACAGGAACAGCTGGAGAGTTACAGGGGAGGATAAAGGAACAGCTGGAGAGTTACAGGGGAGGATACAGGAATAGATGGAGAGTTACAGGGGGTGGACATGGGAACAGCTGGAGAGGTACGGGAACAGCTGAGAGTTACAGGGGGAGGATACAGGAACAGATGGAGAGTTACATGGGGAGGATACTGGATCAGCTGGAGAGTTACAGGGGGAGGATACAGGAAGAGCTGGAGCGTTACAGGGGGAGGATACAGGAATAGCTGGAGAGTTACAGGGGGAGGATACGGGAACAGCTGGAGAGTTACAGGGGGAGGATACAGGAACAGCTGAGAGTTACAGGGGGAGGATACGGGAACAGCTGGAGAGTTACAGGGGGAGGATACAGGAAGAGCTGGAGCGTTACAGGGGAGGATACAGGAAGAGCTGGAGAGTTACAGGGGAGGATACAGGAAGAGCTGGAGAGTTACAGGGGAGGATACAGGAAGAGCTGGAGAGTTACAGGAGGACATAGGAACAGCTGGAGATACAGAGGAGGATACAGGAACAGCTGGAGAGTTACAGGGGGAGGATACAGGAACAGCTGGAGAGTTACAGGGGGAGGACATAGGAACAGCTGGAGAGTTACAGGGGGAGGATACAGGAAGAGCTGGAGCGTTACAGGAAGAGCTGGAGAGTTACAGGGGAGGATACAGGAAGAGCTGGAGAGTTACAGGGGAGGATACAGGAAGAGCTGGAGAGTTACAGGAGGACATAGGAACAGCTGGAGATACAGAGGAGGATACAGGAACAGCTGGAGAGTTACAAGGGGAGGACATAGGAACAGCTGGAGAGTTACAGGGGGAGGACATAGGAACAGCTGGAGAGTTACAGGGGGAGGATACAGGAACAGCTGGAGAGTTACAGGGGGAGGACATAGGAACAGCTGGAGAGTTACAGGAGGACATAGGAACAGCTGGAGATACAGAGGAGGATACAGGAACAGCTGGAGAGTTACAGGGGGAGGATACAGGAACAGCTGGAGAGTTACAGGGGGAGGACATAGGAACAGCTGGAGAGTTACAGGGGGAGGACATAGGAACAGCTGGAGATACAGAGGAGATACCAGGGGGAAGATAACGTCTTCATACAGTTTAGTAGATATTGCATGCAGCATTCTGAGGTCAGTTGCAGGCAGGGAAGGATTCTATTCTGCACTTCTATAAGGTTAGTAAATAGCTGAAGGCATTGTATTATTCCATTGGAGCAGAAAGTCTGATGCTCCCGCTAAGTCTGGGGTAACGTGCCCCTAGCTCCGAGCACCCCTGCTCTCTGACCCCCCCTGCTCAGTGAGAAGGCTGGAAGCATGCAGAAGGGGAGACATTAAACAGACGAGTTACCTGACAGATAACGTTATCATAGTAAGCCAATGCACGGGCATGGGGGGAAAGGTTAGATGGAGTGTCGCATAGTTTCCTTACATTTGGGTGCGAGCCTTCCGCAATAGTGGAGAGCGAGAAATTATCGTTGTGGAGCTCGGAGGGAGTCCTGTACCTGCTGAGAGAGAGAGGGGGGGGGGGGTTACCAGTGTGCCAGGATAATGCCCACAACCACAATCTGCCTTCCTGCCACTTACTGCCCCTAGGACCCAGCACTCTGCCTTCCTGCCCCTCAGCGCTTCTAGGACCCAGCACTCTGCCGTCCTGCCGCTCAGTGCCCCTAGGACCCAGCATTCTGCCTTCCTGCCCCTAGGACCCAGCAATCTGCCTTCCTGCCCCTAGGACCCAGCACTCTGACTACCTGCCCCTCAGTGCCCCTAGGACCCAGCACTCTGCCTTCCTACCCCTAGGACCCAGCACTCTGACTACCTGCCCCTCAGTGCCCCTAGGACCCAGCACTCTGCCTTCCTGTCCCTTACTGCCCCTAGGACCCAGCACTCTGACTACCTGCCCCTCAGTGCCCCTAGGACCCAGCACTCTGCCTTCCTGCCCCTCAGTGCCCAGCACTTTGCCTTCCTGCCCCTCAGTGTCCCTGGGACCCAGCACTCTGCCTTCCTGCCCCTCAGTGCCCAGCACTTTGCCTTCCTGCCCCTCAGTGTCTCTAGGACCCAGCACTCTGCCTTCCTGTCCCTCCGTGCCACTAGGACCCAGCACTCTGCCTTCCTGCCCCCCAGTGTCCCTAGGATCCAGCAATCTGCCTTCCTGCCCCTTCATTCCCATAGGACCCAGCACTCTGCCTTCCTGCCCCTCAGTGCCCCTAGGACCCCGCACTCTGCCTTCCTGCCCCTCAGTGTCCCTAGGATCCAGCAATCTGCCTTCCTGCCCCTTCATTCCCATAGAACCCAGCACTCTGCCTTCCTGCCCCTCAGTGCCCCTAGGACCCCGCACTCTGCCTTCCTGCCCCTCAGTGATCATTTTCAGGTGACATTATCTACAGGGACACTGGTGGATAACGCCATCTTCAGGTGACATTATCACTGGTGGATAACACCATTTTTAGGTGACATTATCTGCCGGGACACTGGTGGGTAACGCCATCTTCACGTGACATTATCTGTCGGGACACTGCGGATAACACCATCTTCAGGTGACATGATCTGCCAGGACACTGGAGGATAATGCCATCTTCAGGTGACATTATCTGCCGGTACACTGGTGGATAACGCCATCTTCAGGTGACATTATCTGCCGGGACACAGGTGGATAATGCCATCTTCAGGTGACATTATCTGCCGGGACACAGGTGGATAACGCCATCTTCAGGTGACATATTCTGCTGGGACACTGGGGGATAACGCCATCTTCAGGGGACATTACCTGCCGGGACACTGGTGGATAATGCCATCTTCAGGTGACATTATCTGCCGGAACACTGGGGGATAACGCCATCTTCAGGTGACATTATCTGCCGTGACACTGGGGGATAACGCCATCTTCAGGTGACACATTCTGCCGGGACACTCGGGGATAACCCCATCTTTAGGTGACATTATCTGCCGGGACACTGGGGGATAATGCCATCTTCAGGTGACATATTCTGCCGGGACACTGGGGGATAACGCCATCTTCAGGTGACATTATCTGCCAGGACACTGGGGGATAACGCCATCTTCAGGTGACATTAGCTGCCGGGACACTGGGGGATAACGCCATCTTCAGGTGACATTATCTGCTGGGACACTAGGGGATAACGCCATCTTCAGGTGACATTATCTGTCGGGACACTGCGGATAACACCATCTTCAGGTGATATGATCTGCCAGGACACTGGTGGATAACGCCATCTTCAGGTGACATTATCTGCCGGTACACTGCGGGATAAAGCAATCTTCAGGTGACATTATCTGCCGGTACACTGGTGGATAACGCCATCTTCAGGTGACATTATCTGCCGGGACACTGGGGGATAACGCCATCTTCAGGTGACATTATCTGCCGGGACACTGGGGGATAACGCCATCTTCAGGTGACATTACCTGCCGGGACACTGGTGGATAATGCCATCTTCAGGTGACATTATCTGCTGGGACACTGGGGGATAACGCCATCTTCAGGTGACATTATCTGCTGGGACACTGGGGGATAACGCCATCTTCAGGTGACATATTCTGCCGGGACACTGGGGGATAACGCCATCTTCAGGTGACATTATCTGCCGGGACACTGGGGGATAACGCCATCTTCAGGTGACATTATCTGCCGGGACACTGGGGGATAACGCCATCTTCAGGTGACATTACCTGCCGGGACACTGGTGGATAATGCCATCTTCAGGTGACATTATCTGCCGGAACACTGGGGGATAACGCCATCTTCAGGTGACATTATCTGCCGGTACACTGGGGGATAACGCCATCTTCAGGTGACATATTCTGCCGGGACACTCGGGGATAACCCCATCTTCAGGTGACATTATCTGCCGGGACACTGGGGGATAACGCCATCTTCAGGTGACATTATCTTCCGGGACACTGGTGGATAATGCCATCTTCAGGTGACATTATCTGCTGGGACACTGGGGGATAACGCCATCTTCAGGTGACATTATCTGCTGGGACACTGGGGGATAACGCCATCTTCAGGTGACATATTCTGCCGGGACACTGGGGGATAACGCCATCTTCAGGTGACATTATCTGCCGGGACACTGGGGGATAACGCCATCTTCAGGTGACATTATCTGCCGGGACACTGGGGGATAACGCCATCTTCAGGTGACATTACCTGCCGGGACACTGGTGGATAATGCCATCTTCAGGTGACATTATCTGCCGGAACACTGGGGGATAACGCCATCTTCAGGTGACATTATCTGCCGGTACACTGGGGGATAATGCCATCTTCAGGTGACATATTCTGCCGGGACACTCGGGGATAACCCCATCTTCAGGTGACATTATCTGCCGGGACACTGGGGGATAACGCCATCTTCAGGTGACATTATCTGCCGGGACACTGGGGGATAACGCCATCTTCAGGTGACATATTCTGCCGGGACACTGGGGGATAACGCCATCTTCAGGTGACATTATCTTCCGGGACACTGGGGGATAACACCATCTTCAGGTGACATTATCTGCCGGGACACTGGGGGATAACGCCATCTTCAGGTGACATTAGCTGCCGGGACACTGGGGGATAACGCCATCTTCAGGTGACATTATCTTCCGGGACACTGGGGGATAACGCCATCTTCAGGTGACATATTCTGCCGGGACACTGGGGGATAACGCCATCTTCAGGTGACATTATCTGCTGGGACACTGGGGGATAACGCCATCTTCAGGTAACATTATCTGCCGGGACACTGGGGGATAACGCCATCTTCAGGTGACATATTCTGCCGGGACACTGGGGGATAACGCCATCTTCAGGTGACATTATCTGCTGGGACACTGGGGGATAACGCCATCTTCAGGTGACATTATCTGCCGGGACACTGGGGGATAACGCCATCTTCAGGTGACATATTCTGCCGGGACACTGGGGGATAACGCCATCTTCAGGTGACATTATCTGCCGGTACACTGCGGGATAAAGCAATCTTCAGGTGACATTATCTGCCGGGACACTGGGGGATAACGCCATCTTCAGGTGACATTATCTGCCGGGACACTGGAGGATAACATCATCTTCAGGTGACATTATCTGCCGGGACACTGGGGGATAACGCCATCTTCAGGTGACATATTCTGCCGGGACACTGAGGGATAACGCCATCTTCAGGTGACATTATCTGCCGGGACACTGGGGGATAACGCCACCTTCAGGTGACATTATCTGCCGGGACACTGGAGGATAACATCATCTTCAGGTGACATATTCTGTCGGGACACTGAGGGATAACGCCATCTTCAGGTGACATTATCTGCCGGGACACTGAGGGATAACGCCATCTTCAGGTGACATTATCTGCCGGGACACTGGGGGATAACGCCACCTTCAGGTGACATTATCTGCCGGGACACTGGGGGATAACGTCATCTTCAGGTGACATATTCTGCTGGGACAGTGGGGGATAACGCCATCTTCAGATGACATTATCGGCCAGGGCCAAACATTACAGAGCTTGCTAAATCAGACAGCAGAGCAAACCCCATAGAGATCTACTGGAGATATCTGCTGTGGCCCTTCTATGTTATATCCCGGGGATCGCTAATATTCACCAGAAACCCCATCCCCCAAACGGGAAACGGTCATCTATCAGACCAGACTTAGGTCGACAGTCATTAGGTTGACCCCGGAAGGTCGACTGTCCCCAAGGTCGACAGGGTTAAAGGTCGACCTGTGTCAAGGTCGACATGGGTCAAGGTCGACATGACTTAAGGTCGACATGGGTTTAGGTCGACAGTCATTAGATCGACATGAGTTTTTCACTGTTTTTTGAGCCGACATGTGCCGACAGGCGGTATTTCATGCCCTACCATCCACTAGGGCGTGGTGGGAGAATAAAATAGTGTGCCGAGCGCAGCGAGGCACCGTGCCCGAAGCATTGAGCGAAGCGAGCGATGCGAGGGGCTGCGGTTCAACTCCAACTGTGTCCATGTCGACTGTGTCGACATTCGGGCAAAAAAACAGTGAAAAACTCATGTCGACCTAATGACTGTCGACCTAAACCCATGTCGACCTTAAGTCATGTCGACATTGCCCCATGTCGACCTTTAACCCTGTCGACCTTGGGGCCAGTCGACCTTCCGGGGTCGACTTAATGACTGTGGACCCAAGTCTGTTCTAGCAGTTGTACGGTAACCCCCCAAACTGGCTGTTCTGGGGGAATATCCTGCATACTGTGTATCGCATAATACATGTGCACAATGGTCACGTGAGAATCTGGATGATGGATTGACAATACACTGGTTGACCGTTATTAGGTCAATAGGTCAACACCACTGGTCAACAGTGTTTAAAGTTGACAGTTTCAAAATGTTGTCATGACAATTGTTGACACTCAAATGTTTTGTGTTTTTGGGTTACTTTGTCGCAAATGTAGGATCTTCTGTATCTACTATCCATGAGAACATCTATTAGGAGTAGTATCGAGTGAAGAGGGTGCAAGTGTATACTGATGGCGGTACAAGTGTATACTGATGGCGGTACAAGTGTATACTGATGGCGGTACCAGTGTATACTGATGGCGGTACCAGTGTATACTGATGGCGGTACCAGTGTATACTGATGGCGGTACCAGTGTATACTGATGGCGGTACAAGTGTATACTGATGGCGGTACAAGTGTATACTGATGGCGGTACCAGTGTATACTGATGGCGGTACCAGTGTATACTGATGGCGGTACCAGTGTATACTGATGGCGGTACAAGTGTATACTGATGGCGGTACAAGTGTATACTGATGGCGGTGCCAGTGTATACTGATGGCGGTACAAGTGTATACTGATGGCGGTGCCAGTGTATACTGATGGCGGTACAAGTGTATACTGATGGCGGTACAAGTGTATACTGATGGCGGTACAAGTGTATACTGATGGCGGTACCAGTGTATACTGATGGCGGTACCAGTGTATACTGATGGCGGTACAAGTGTATACTGATGGCGGTACAAGTGTATACTGATGGCGGTGCCAGTGTATACTGATGGCGGTACAAGTGTATACTGATGGCGGTGCCAGTGTATACTGATGGCGGTACAAGTGTATACTGATGGCGGTACCAGTGTATACTGATGGCGGTACCAGTGTATACTGATGGCGGTACAAGTGTATACTGATGGCGGTACCAGTGTATACTGATGGCGGTACCAGTGTATACTGATGGCGGTACCAGTGTATACTGATGGCGGTACCAGTGTATACTGATGGCGGTACAAGTGTATACTGATGGCGGCACAAGTGTATACTGATGGCGGCACAAGTGTATACTGATGGCGGTACCAGTGTATACTGATGGCGGTACCAGTGTATACTGATGGCGGTACAAGTGTATACTGATGGCGGTACAAGTGTATACTGATGGCGGTGCCAGTGTATACTGATGGCGGTGCCAGTGTATACTGATGGCGGTACAAGTGTATACTGATGGCGGTACAAGTGTATACTGATGGCGGTACAAGTGTATACTGATGGCGGTACAAGTGTATACTGATGGCGGTACAAGTGTATACTGATGGCGGTACCAGTGTATACTGATGGCGGTACCAGTGTATACTGATGGCGGTACCAGTGTATACTGATGGCGGTACAAGTGTATACTGATGGCGGTACAAGTGTATACTGATGGCGGTGCCAGTGTATACTGATGGCGGTACCAGTGTATACTGATGGCGGTACCAGTGTATACTGATGGCGGTACCAGTGTATACTGATGGCGGTACCAGTGTATACTGATGGCGGTACCAGTGTATACTGATGGCGGTACAAGTGTATACTGATGGCGGTACAAGTGTATACTGATGGCGGTGCCAGTGTATACTGATGGCGGTACAAGTGTATACTGATGGCGGTGCCAGTGTATACTGATGGCGGTACAAGTGTATACTGATGGCGGTACAAGTGTATACTGATGGCGGTACAAGTGTATACTGATGGCGGTACCAGTGTATACTGATGGCGGTACCAGTGTATACTGATGGCGGTACAAGTGTATACTGATGGCGGTACAAGTGTATACTGATGGCGGTGCCAGTGTATACTGATGGCGGTACAAGTGTATACTGATGGCGGTGCCAGTGTATACTGATGGCGGTACAAGTGTATACTGATGGCGGTACCAGTGTATACTGATGGCGGTACCAGTGTATACTGATGGCGGTACAAGTGTATACTGATGGCGGTACCAGTGTATACTGATGGCGGTACCAGTGTATACTGATGGCGGTACCAGTGTATACTGATGGCGGTACCAGTGTATACTGATGGCGGTACAAGTGTATACTGATGGCGGCACAAGTGTATACTGATGGCGGCACAAGTGTATACTGATGGCGGTACCAGTGTATACTGATGGCGGTACCAGTGTATACTGATGGCGGTACCAGTGTATACTGATGGCGGTACAAGTGTATACTGATGGCGGTACAAGTGTATACTGATGGCGGTGCCAGTGTATACTGATGGCGGTGCCAGTGTATACTGATGGCGGTACAAGTGTATACTGATGGCGGTACAAGTGTATACTGATGGCGGTACAAGTGTATACTGATGGCGGTACAAGTGTATACTGATGGCGGTACCAGTGTATACTGATGGCGGTACCAGTGTATACTGATGGCGGTACCAGTGTATACTGATGGCGGTACAAGTGTATACTGATGGCGGTACAAGTGTATACTGATGGCGGTGCCAGTGTATACTGATGGCGGTACCAGTGTATACTGATGGCGGTACAAGTGTATACTGATGGCGGTACCAGTGTATACTGATGGCGGTGCCAGTGTATACTGATGGCGGTACAAGTGTATACTGATGGCGGTGCCAGTGTATACTGATGGCGGTACAAGTGTATACTGATGGCGGTACCAGTGTATACTGATGGCGGTACCAGTGTATACTGATGGCGGTACAAGTGTATACTGATGGCGGTACCAGTGTATACTGATGGCGGTACCAGTGTATACTGATGGCGGTACCAGTGTATACTGATGGCGGTACCAGTGTATACTGATGGCGGTACAAGTGTATAATGATGGCGGTACAAGTGTATAATGATGGCGGTACAAGTGTATACTGATGGCGGTACAAGTGTATACTGATGGCGGTACCAGTGTATACCGATGGCGGTACCAGTGTATACCGATGGCGGTACCACTGTATACCGATGGCGGTACCAGTGTATACCGATGGCGGTACCAGTGTATACCGATGGCGGTACCAGTGTATACCGATGGCGGTACAAGTGTATACCGATGGCGGTACCAGTGTATACCGATGGCGGTACCAGTGTATACCGATGGCGGTACAAGTGTATACCGATGGCGGTACCAGTGTATACTGATGGCGGTACAAGTGTATACTGATGGCGGTACAAGTGTATACTGATGGCGGTACAAGTGTATACTGATGGCGGTACAAGTGTATACTGATGGCGGTACCAGTGTATACTGATGGCGGTACAAGTGTATACTGATGGCGGTACAAGTGTATACTGATGGCGGTACAAGTGTATACTGATGGCGGTACCAGTGTATACTGATGGCGGTACCAGTGTATACTGATGGCGGTACAAGTGTATACTGATGGCGGTACAAGTGTATACTGATGGCGGTACAAGTGTATACTGATGGCGGTACAAGTGTATACTGATGGCGGTACCAGTGTATACTGATGGCGGTACAAGTGTATACTGATGGCGGTACAAGTGTATACTGATGGCGGTACAAGTGTATACTGATGGCGGTACCAGTGTATACTGATGGCGGTACAAGTGTATACTGATGGCGGTACAAGTGTATACTGATGGCGGTACAAGTGTATACTGATGGCGGTACAAGTGTATACTGATGGCGGTACAAGTGTATACTGATGGCGGTACAAGTGTATACTGATGGCGGTACCAGTGTATACTGATGGCGGTACAAGTGTATACTGATGGCGGTACAAGTGTATACTGATGGCGGTACAAGTGTATACTGATGGCGGTACAAGTGTATACTGATGGCGGTACCAGTGTATACTGATGGCGGTACAAGTGTATACTGATGGCGGTACAAGTGTATACTGATGGCGGTACAAGTGTATACTGATGGCGGTACCAGTGTATACTGATGGCGGTACCAGTGTATACTGATGGCGGTACAAGTGTATACTGATGGCGGTACAAGTGTATACTGATGGCGGTACAAGTGTATACTGATGGCGGTACAAGTGTATACTGATGGCGGTACAAGTGTATACTGATGGCGGTACCAGTGTATACTGATGGCGGTACAAGTGTATACTGATGGCGGTACAAGTGTATACTGATGGCGGTACAAGTGTATACTGATGGCGGTACCAGTGTATACTGATGGCGGTACAAGTGTATACTGATGGCGGTACAAGTGTATACTGATGGCGGTACAAGTGTATACTGATGGCGGTCAGGTCTGGGACAAAAAATAATAATGGGTTGACCATTTGTGTGTCAAACATGCTCATGTCGACCTTTAGAAACTGCCGACCGTAAGGACTGTTGTCGATCATATAGTGATGACATATTGATTGTCTACAGATACATTGTGAATCTATTAATCCAAATCCAGAATTCCTGAACAGCGAGGGGCCACAAGTTGCAGCAAGAGAGGGAGGTATTGCGGCTCAGCCAATGAGAACGCTACGATGCCGAGAGGGAGGTATTGTGGCTCAGCCAATGGGGCAGATGTATTAAGCTTTAACAAGAGATCCAAAGGTGATAAGGAGAGATAAACGTCCAGCCAATCACCTGCTAACTGCCATGTTGCAGCCTGTGTTTGAAAAAAGTCAGTAAGGAGCTGATTGGCTGGACGTTTATCTCTCCTTATCACACTTGCATTTATCTCTTGTTAAGGCTTAATACATCTGCCCCAATGTGCGAGAACGCTACGATGCACATTCCGCATTAGTCCGACATGCCTGTCAGTGGAATCCCTGCATTGTACTTGGTGAAATACTTTGTGCTGCAACAATTGGCAGCGTTCCGGCCGTTGTAGTCTCCAGGAGGCTGCTGATCTCCATCCCTGGTCATGCGTGGACCTGGAGGCTCCGGGGAGTTCCTGCCACACATCCCAGCACTCGGAAACTCTCAGCAACCCCACAGGCCAGAGAAGTGACTGAGATTACACCACACAACGCAGGGCTTGTGTATTAATAAGCCTGAGCCCCCACCTCGCCTGGCACAATGCACACCCCGCCTGGCAGCACACCCACAATAGATCCATCGCCCGTCCCCCCTCCCTCTCATCTCAGGTCTGCAAAGCCTTACAGAGCAGCTGCCGCACTGCAGGGGGGGCTCATTATTCCGCGGCCTGACAGATGGAGCTTTGTCCAGCACAGACATGAAAAGTTGATACCAACATCTACTCGGCCACAAAACTATTACAAAAGATGCCTTAAAGTTTCATCAATCACTGAGCCCCTTCCTGGCAGCGGGGAACAGCCGGAGTATTATATGGCGGAATGTGACACTTTATCTAAGCCGGGAGTTGCAGAATAGGTGTAAAGTTGTGGGCAGAGACCAGGTGTAAATGAGTCATCTGCAGGGAAAACGTAGTAACAGACAGAAAATAACTAAACGCGATATTAGGTCAATTATACTGTGATTGCTACGTTACTGTAAATGAAACAAAAACAAGGATCTGGCCGCAGATGGGCGTGGATCTGTTAGCTGTGGATCTGTTAGCCGTGGGATAATGATCTGACCACAGATGGGCGTGGATCTGTTAGCCGTGGATCTGTTAGCCGTGGCATAATGAGCTGTTGGGCCTCACCCACTCGCTAGCACACATACACAGACGGTTACTTACTTCCTTTTGCGCAGTTTGTAGTTCTCGGTTTTGAGCAGGTAGAGTTTTTTGGCAAAGAAGACGGTCATCATAAAGAGGAGGAGGACCACCAGCGCCGCGGTGCCCACCGCAACGCACATCACCTGGAAATCCGTGATGATAGACTCACAGCGCAGACCCTTGTGCCATATGTAGTCTTGTGTGTTACATCTGTAAAGGCAAATGGTATACAGGTTACTCAGGACAGTCCGCGCCATTGGTCAGACTTGCACAGAGAACAGCATATAAGGAAACCGCACAGAAATAAAGAAGAAACCGTAACCCAATATGTGAGGCCTATTACATTATATAAAACAAACATATTACAATGTCACATTCACTTGTATTTACTTCACATGCTAGGGTGACAGCAATTTCATCTTACATACTCCTTCTACTAATTTCCTGATAAACTATGTGCTGCTGTGGGGACCCTGCTCCTTCCACTATAAAACTCTCAGTCTGTGGCTTCCTGCTGCCCCCAGTCCCCTCCTCACATCATGTCACTGCCCTGTCACATGCAGCCCTGTCCTCACTGACACATCCCTCATCTCCTGATACACTCTGTGCTGCTGGGGACGCTGCTCCTCCCACTATATAACTCTCAGTCTGTGGCTTCCTGCTGCCCCCATTCCCCTCCTCACATCATGTCACTGCCCCTGTCACATGCAGTCCTGTCCTCACTGACACATCACTCATCTCCTGATATACTCTGTGCTGCTGGGGACCCTGCTCCTTCCACTATATAACTCTCAGTCTGTGGCTTCCTGCTGCCTCCATTTCCCTCCTCACATTATGTCACTGCCCCTGTCACATGCAGCCCTGTCCTCACTGACACATCACTCATCTCCTGATATACTCTGTGCTGCTGGGGACCATGCTAATAACACTATATGACTCTCAGTCTGTGGCTTCCTGCTGCCTCCATATCCCTCCTCACATCATGTCACTGCCCCTGTCACATGCAGCCCTGTCCTCACTGACACATCACTCATCTCATGATATAATCTGTGCTGCTGGGGACCCTGCTCCTCCCACTATATAACTCTCAGTCTGTGGCTTCCTGCTGCCTCCATTCCCCTCCTCACATCATGTCACTGCCCGTCACATGCAGCCCTGTCCTCACTGACACATCCCTTATCTCCTGATATACTCTGTGCTGCTGGGGACCCTGCTCCTCCCACTATATAACGCTCAGTCTGTGGCTTCCTGCTGCCCCCATTCCCCTCCTCACATCATGTTACTGCCCCTGTCACATGCAGCCCTGTCCTCACTGACACATCACTCATCTCCTGATATACTCTGTGCTGCTGGGGGCCCTGCTCCTCCCACTATATAACTCTCAGTCTGTGGCTTCCTGCTGCCTCCATTCCTCTCCTCACATCATGTCACTGCCCCTGTCACATGTGGCCCTGTCCTCACTGACACATCACTCATCTCCTGATATACTCTGTGCTGCTGGGGCACCCTGCGCCTCCCACTATATAACTCTGTCTGTGGCTCCCTGCTGCCCCCATTCCCCTCCTCACACCATGTCACTGTCCCTGTCAAATGCAGCCCTGTCCTCACTGACACATCACTCCTCCCCTGATATACTGTGTGCTGCTGGGGACCCTGCTCCTCCCACTATATAACTGTCAGTCTGTGGCTTCCTGCTCCCCCCATTCCCCTCCTCACATCATGTCACTGTCCCTATCACATGCAGCCCTGTCCTCACTGACACATCACTCATCTCCTGATATACTCTGTGCTGCTGGGGACCCTGCTCCTCTCACTATATAACTCTCAGTCTGTGGTTTCCTGCTGCCCCCATTCCCCTCCTCACATCATGTCACTGTCCCTATCACATGCAGCCCTGTCCTCACTGACACATCACTCATCTCCTGATATACTCTGTGCTGCTGGGGACCCTGCTCCTCCCACTATATAACTCTCAGTCTGTGGCTTCCTGCTGCCCCCATTCCCCTCCTCACATCATGTCACTGCCCCTGTCACATGCAGCCCTGTCCTCACTGACACATCCCTCATCTCCTGATATACTCTGTGGTGCTGGAGGACCCTGCTACTCCCACTATATAACTCTCAGTCTGTGGCTTCCTGCTGCCTCCATTCCCTTCCTCACATCATGTCACTGCCCCTGTCACATGCAGCCCTGTCCTCACTGACACATCACTCATCTCCTGATATACTCTGTGCTGCTGGGGACCCTGCTCCTCCCACTATATAACTCTCAGTCTGTGGCTTCCTGCTGCCCCCTTTCCCCTCCTCACATCATGTCACTGCCCCTGTCACATGCAGCCCTGTCCTCACTGACACATCCCTCATCTCCTGATATACTCTGTGCTGCTGGAGGACCCTGATCCTCCCACTATATAACTCTCAGTCTGTGGCTTCCTGCTGCCTCCATTCCCCTCCTCACATCATGTCACTGCCCCTGTCACATGCAGCCCTGTCCTCACTGACACATCACTCATCTCCTGATATATCACTCATCTCCTGATATACTCTGTGCTGCTGGGGACCCTGCTCCTCCCACTATATAACTCTCAGTCTGTGGCTTCCTGCTGCCTCCATTCCCCTCCTCACATCATGTCACTGCCTCTGTCACATGCAGCCCTGTCCTCACTGACACATCACTCATCTCCTGATATACTCTGTGCTGCTGGTGACCCTGCTCCTCCCACTATATAACTCTCAGTCTGTGGCTTCCTGCTGCCTCCATCCCCCCCTCACATCACATCACTGTCCCTGTCACATGCAGCCCTGTCCTCACTGACACATTACTCATCTCCTGATATACTCTGTGCTGCTGGTGACCCTGCTCCTCCCACTATATAACTCTCAGTCTGTGGCTTCCTGCTGCCTCCATTCCCCTCCTCACATCATGTCATTGCCCCTGTCACATGCAGCCCTGTCCTCACTGACACATCACTCATCTCCTGATATACTCTGTGCTGCTGGGGACCCTGCTCCTCCCACTATATAACCCTCAGTCTGTGGCTTCCTGCTGCCTCCATTCCTCTCCTCACATCATGTCACTGCCCCTGTCACATGCAGCCCGGTCCTCACTGACACATCCCTCGTCTCCTGATATACTCTGTGCTGCTGGGGACCCTGCTCCTCCCACTATATAACGCTCAGTCTGTGTCTTCCTGCTGCCTCCATTCCCCTCCTCACATCATGTCACTGCCCCTGTCACATGCAGTCCTGTCCTCACTGACACATCACTCATCTCCTGATATACTCTGTGCTGCTGGGGACCCTGCACCTCCCACTATATAACTCTCAGTCTGTGGCTTCCTGCTGCCCCCATTCCCCACCTCACATCATGTCACTGCCCCTGTCACATGCAGCCCTGTCCTCACTGACACATCCCTCATCTCCTGATATACTCTGTGCTGCTGGGGACCCTGCTCCTCCCACTATATAACTCTCAGTCTGTGGCTTCCTGCTGTCTCCATTCTCCTCCTCACATCATGTCACTGCCCCTGTCACATGCAGCCCTGTCCTCACTCACACATCACTTATCTCCTGATATACTCTGTGCTGCTGGGGGTCCTCCTCCTCCCACTATATAACTCTCAGTCTGTGGCTTCCTGCTGCCTCCATTCCCCTCCTCACATCATGTCACTGCCCCTGTCACATGCAGCCCTGTCCTCACTGACACATCACTCATCTCCTGATATACTCTGTGCTGCTGGGGACCCTGCTCCTCCCACTATATAACTCTCAGTCTGTGGCTTCCTGCTGCCCCCATTCCCCACCTCACATCATGTCACTGCCCCTGTCACCATGCAGCCCTGTCCTCACTGACACATCACTCATCTCCTGATATACTCTGTGCTGCTGGGGACCCTGCTCCTCCCACTATATAACTCTCAGTCTGTGGCTTCCTGCTGCCCCCATTCCCCTCCTCACATCATGTCACTGCCCCTGTCACATGCAGCCCTGTCCTCACTGACACATCCCCCATCTCCTGATATACTCTGTGCTGCTGGGGACCCTGCTCCTCCCACTATATAACTCTCAGTCTGTGGCTTCCTGCTGCCCCCATTCCCCTCCTCACATCATGTCACTGCCCCTGTCACATGCAGCCCTGTCCTCACTGACACATCCCCCATCTCCTAATATACTCTGTGCTGCTGGGGATCCTGCTCCTCCCACTATATAACTCTCAGTCTGTGGCTTCCTGCTGCCCCCATTCCCCTCCTCACATCATGTCACTGCCCCTGTCACATGCAGCCCTGTCCTCACTGACACATCACTTATCTCCGGATATGTACAGGTATGCACCATCAGACCCCCCCCCCCCCCGTACACCAGGGGAAGGGCCGACAGCAGCGCCACCTAAATCGGTAGGGTGTGACAGGTGGGCCTAGCATGTCCCCCTTTATATGGCAGCTGAATAAAGGATAACCCCCCCAGGCCGGATACCGGGACCCGGCGCTCGTAGTCGGCACTCTCGCCAAGGAAAACTGTAGCTATAAAAAGACTTTGCTCTCCCAGCACTGCTGCGGCGGCGGCGGCGGCCATGTAATCGTTCTGCATCCCGGCATGAATATTTATGGTCCGCTCGTCTAGGAGGCTGAGAGGAGACTTAATGAGCGATGCCGAAGACCCTCAAGGTGATTGAGATGGGAAAACAAACTGATGTATTCGGGGTGATGAGGGTCTAGCGGGGAGATGGGAAGCGGCCTGGAAGGAGAAGAGCAAGGGCAGGAGAGAGACGCAGGGGGGGGGGGGGGGGGGGGGAGCAGCATTACTCCACAGAGCCCCCTCTTGTTAAAGGTGCAGTGACCCAATTCTCTATATATATCTCTATATAATCCCAGATGTGACAACAGACGTGATTTATTCTTATAACGTTCACCATGAAGCATTTCTACTGCAGTCACACACATGTAAATATATATATATATATATATATGCACACACACACACACGTATACACGCACACACACACACACACATATATATATATATATGCACACACACACACATGTATACACGCATGCACACACATATATATATACACACACACACACACACGTATACACACACACACACATGTATACACACATATATATATATATATACACACACACACACACACACACATGTATACACACGCACGCACACACACAATGTATACATGCACATATATATATATATATATATATATATTCAATGAAGAGGCAATGGGCACTCCAGACTCAGGATTGGATGCCGCGGTGCCTTCCAGTGTATAATATATAGATGAAACCACCCAACACAGAAAACGGCGATGAGATTACAGGCGGCACTTCGCGGGCTGGTAAATAGGTCAAATTTATATTAGTGCATAAAGAGATCCATAGGGCGACGTTTCCAGACCGTTAAGGTCATTTCATCAGGTCCATAACATACATATAAGGTCCACAGACAATAAGGCTCAGCGAGGGGACGCGGAATACATGTGAAGTTACCCGTGTTCCCTCGCGGGGCACGCTGCACTCGCCGCGCTTCGGGCTCGGTGGATCGCTGCGCTCGACACACTTTATAAAATCAACTCCACGCGGACGTGGATAGTGGGGGTATGAAAAAAATACTCTGTGAAAACTTGCTGGGCTTTGTAGTCCCACCACAGTGGGAGAGCGAGGTTGTGTCCCCCCCATCCCCGATGCTGCACCCAGCCGCCTCCTTTCATGATGGCTCCGGTTGCATGACGTGAGCCGGACCCCGGATCCTGCCAAATACAATTAGGGTCCTGGCAGCGGCTGCGATGGGAGCGCTCAGGGTGAATGCGAGTCGCCAGTGATTAGCTGGCTGAGGCCTTCTCCACCACAATGCCAGTCTGTCTGTGGTACAATGCCACTAAGCCCCCTTTATGCTGCCGCCTGGATGTACTGGGAATGTGTCCATGCTCATCCCTGGCCTCACGTGAGTCTCTGTCCCACAGGGACTGGGAGAGACATGGTTCAGTGACAGAGCGAGGAATAACCTCCCTCCGAAGGCGCTGCAATGGCTGCTGTCGTCAGGAGACACATCCCCAGAGCTGGCCATACACCACAACGACCAGCATACATCCCCAGAGCTGGCCATACATCAGAACGACCAGCATATGTCCCCAGAGCTGGCCATACACCACAACGACCAGCATACGTCCCCAGAGCCAGCCATACATCACAACGACCAGCATACATCCCCAGAGCTGGCCATACATCAGAACGACCAGCATATGTCCCCAGAGCTGGCCATACACCACAACGACCAGCATACATCCCCAGAGCTGGCCATACACCACAACGACCAGCATACGTCCCCAGAGCTAGCCATACACCACAATGACCAGCATACGTCCCCAGAGCTGGCCATACACCACAACGACCAGCATACGTCCCCAGAGCCGGCCATACATCACAACGACCAGCATACGTCCCCAGAGCCAGCCATACATCACAACGACCAGCATACGTCCCCAGAGCCGGCCATACACCACAACGACCAGCATACGTCCCCAGAGCCGGCCATACACCACAACGACCAGCATACGTCCCCAGAGCTGGCCATACATCAGAACGACCAGCATATGTCCCCAGAGCTGGCCATACACCACAACGACCAGCATATGTCCCCAGAGCTGGCCATACACCACAACGACCAGCATACATCCCCAGAGCTGGCCATACACCACAACGACCAGCATACGTCCCCAGAGCTAGCCATACACCACAATGATCAGCATACGTCCCCAGAGCTGGCCATACACCACAACGACCAGCATACGTCCCCAGAGCCAGCCATACACCACAACGACCAGCATACGTCCCCAGAGCTGGCCATACATCACAACGACCAGCGTACGCCCTCAGAGCTGGCCATACATCACAACGACCAGCATACGTCCTCAGAGCTGGCCATACATCAGAACGATCAGCATACGTCCCCAGAGCTGGCCATACATCAGAACAATCAGCAAACGTCCTCAGAGCTGGCCATACATCACAACGACCAGCATACGTCCTCAGAGCTGGCCATACAACAGAACGATCAGCATACGTTCCCAGAGCTGGCCATACATCACAACACTCAGCATACGTCCCCAGAGCTGGCCATACATCACAACGATCAGCATACGTCCTCAGAGCTGGCCATACATCACAACGATCAGCATACGCCCTCAGAGCTGGCCATACATCACAACGACCCGCATACGTCCCCACAGCTGGCCATACATCACAACGACCAGCATACATCCTCAGAGCTGCCCATACAACAGAACGACCAGCATACGTCTTGAAAACTGGCCATACATCAGAACGACCAGCATACGTCCTCAGAGCTGGGCATACATCACAACGACCCGCATACATCCCCAGAGCTGGCCATACATCAGAACGACCAGCATACGTCCCGAGAGCTGGCCATACATCACAATGACCAGCATACGTCCTCAGAGCTGGCCATACATCACAACGACCAGCATACGTCCTCAGAGCTGGCCATACATCACAACGACCAGCATACGTCCTCAGAGCTGGCCATACATCAGAACGTTCAGCATACGTCCCCAGAGCTGGCCATACATCACAACGACCAGCATACGTTCCCAGAGCTGGCCATACATCACAACGACCCGCATACGTCCACAGAGCTGGCCATACATCAGAACGACCAGCATACGTCCTCAGAGCTGGCCATACATCACAACGACCAGCATACGTCCTCAGAGCTGGCCATACATCACAACTACCAGCATATGTTCCCAGAGCTGGCCATACATCAGAACGATCAGCATACGTCCCCAGAGCTGGCCATACACCAGAACGATCAGCATACGTCCTCAGAGCTGGCCATACATCAGAACAATCAGCATACGTCCCCAGAGCTGGCCATACATCAGAACGATCAGCAAACGTCCTCAGAGCTGGCCATACATCACAACGACCAGTATACGTCCCCAGAGCTGGCCATACATCAGAACGACCAGCGTACGGCCTCAGAGCTGGCCATACATCACAACGATCAGCATACGTTCCCAGAGCTGGCCATACATCAGAACGATCAGCATACGTCCTCAGAGCTGGCCATACATCACAACGATCAGCATACGTCCTCAGAGCTGGCCATACATCACAACGATCAGCATACGTCCTCAGAGCTGGCCATACATCAATACGATCAGTATACGTTCTCAGAGCTGGCCATACATTACAACGATCAGCATACGTCCTCAGAGCTGGCCATACATCACAACGATCAGCATACGTCCTCAGAGCTGGCCATACATCAATACGATCAGTATACGTTCTCAGAGCTGGCCATACATTACAACGATCAGCATATGCCCTCAGAGCTGGCCATACATCACAACGATCATCATACATCCTCAGAGCTGGCCATACATCACAACCAGGGCTATTTTTCAGTAGGCTCCAGGAGGAACTGAGGCCCTTATTCTAGTTCACTCTTTCTGACAAAATATTTCTTAAGCCCCGTACACACGGGGGAGATATATTGCTCAGCAATATATTGATGAGTGTCTCTCCTGTTCATCAGCGACCAGAGATGGTCGCTGATAATCAGGAGACTCTGCCGGGGGAAGAGGCAGGGAAATAGCTGATCGCAGGAGCAAGCTCCTGCGACCAGCGACCATCAGGGGCTGCACACTGGAGCGCGCACCCGGCGATACAGCACACACAAATCACTGGCAATATGGTCGCTCAGCGATATGTGCTGAAATTGCACCCGTGTGTACGCACCATTAGATGGACAAAACCATGTGCACTGCAGGTGAGGCAGGTGTTACTTGTGCAGAGATAATTAGATTTGGGTGGGGTTTTACACCTGCCTCACCTGCAGTGCACATGGTTTTGTCCATCTAAGAAATATTTTGTCAGAAAGAGTGAACTAGAATAAGGGCCTCAGTTCCTGCTGGAGCCTACTGAAAAATAGCCCTGATCACAACGATCAGCATACGTCCCCAGAGCTGGCCATACATCACAACGATCAGCATACGTCCTCAGAGCTGGCCATACATCAGAACGATCAGCATACGTCCTCAGAGCTGGCCATACATCAGAACAATCAGCATACATCTCCAGAGCTGGCCATACATCAGAATGACCAGCATACGTCCTCAGAGCTGGCCATACATCAGAATGACCAGCATACGTCCTCAGAGCTGGCCATACATCAGAATGACCAGCATACGTCCTCAGAGCTGGCCATACATCAGAATGACCAGCTTCCGATCCCAATAGTGTTATAACCATACTTGCCTACCTGGCCCTCTCCAGGAGGACACAATGCTCTGTTCCTGGACTTCCCTGCTAATGTATGATTGCCAGCACCTGTGGTGACACCTTTCTTATCAGTTACCTAGCTCCCCACAGGTGCTGGCAATCATACATTACCAGGGAAGCCCAGGAACAGAGCATTGTGTCCTCCTGGAGAGCGGCATGCTGGGAGGTATGGATAATGTATGATTGTCAGCACCTGTGAGGAGCTAGGTCACTGATAAGAAAGGTGTCACCACAGGTGCTGGCAATCATACATTACCAGGGAAGCCCAGGAGCAGAGCACTGTGTCCTCCTGGAGAGGGGCATGCTTGGAGGTATGTATAATGTATGATTGCCAGCACCTGTGGGGAGCTAGGTAACTGATAAGAAAGGTGTCACCACAGGTGCTGGCAATCATACATTAGCAGGGAAGCCCAGGAGCAGAGCATTGTGTCCTCCTGGAGAGGGGCATGCTGGGAGGTATGGATAATGTATGATTGCCAGCACCTGTGGGGAGCTAGGTAACTGATAAGAAAGGTGTCACCACAGGTGCTGGCAATCATACATTAGCAGGGAAGCCCAGGAGCAGAGCATTGTGTCCTCCTGGAGAGGGGCATGCTGGGAGGTATGGATAATGTATGATTGCCAGCACCTGTGGGGAGCTAGGTAACTGATAAGAAAGGTGTCACCACAGGTGCTGGCAATCATACATTACCAGGGTAGCCCAGGAGCCCACTGTGTCCTCCTGGAGAGGGGCATGCTGGGAGGTATGGATAATGTATGATTGCCAGCACCTGTGGGGAGCTAGGTAACTGATAAGAAAGGTGTCACCACAGGTGATGGCAATCCTACATTACCAGGGAAGCCCAGGAACAGAGCATTGTGTCCTCCTGGAGAGGGGCATGCTGGCCGGTATGGATAATGTATGATTGCCAGCACCTGTGGGGAGCTGGGTAACTGATAAGAAAGGTGTCACCACAGGTGCTGGCAATCATACATTACCAGGGAAGCCCAGGAGCAGAGCACTGTGTCCTCCTGGAGAGGGGCATGCTGGGAGGTATGGATAATGTAGGATTGCCAGCACCTGTGAGGAGCTAGGTATCTGATAAGAAAGGTGTCACCACAGGTGCTGGCAATCCTACATCACCAGGGAAGCCCAGGAACAGAGCATTGTGTCCTCCTGGAGAGGGGCATGCTGGGAGGTATGGATAATGTAGGATTGCCATCACCTGTGGGGAGCTAGGTAACTGATAAGAAATGTGTCACCACAGGTGCTGGCAATCATACATTACCAGGGAAGGCCAGGAACAGAGCATTGTGTCCCTAAAGGAGAGGGTCCTGTAGGCCAGTGGTTGTCAACCTCGGTCCTCAGGGACCCCAAATGGTGCACGTTTTCCAGGTCACCCAGCAGGTGCACTAATTACTCACTTATTTCACCTGTGATTTTGTGAGGTGCACTGTTGGGGGTCCCTGAGGACCGAGGTTGAGAACCACTGAGGTAGGCAACCCTGATATAATATAAAAGCGTGTATAATATAACATATATAAGGTATAGTAGTGTATATAATATAACATATATAAGGTATAGTAGTGTATATAATATAACATATATAAGGTATAGTAGTGTATATAAGATAACATATATAAGGTATAGTAGCGTATATAATATAACATATATGAGGTATAGCAGCGTATATAATATAACATATACAATGTATAGCAGCGTATATAATATAACGTATACAATGTATAGTAGCATATATAATATAACGTATACAATGTATAGCAGCGTATATAATATAACGTATACAATGTATAGCAGCATACATAATATAACGTATACAATGTATAGCAGCATATATAATATAACGTATACAATGTATAGCAGCGTATATAATATAACGTATAGTATATAATGTATATAATATAACATATATAAGGTTTAGCAGTGTATATAATATAACGTATACAATGTATAGCAGTGTATATAATATAACGTATATAATATATAGCAGCGTATATAATATAACGTATACAATGTATAGCAGCGTACATAATATAACGTATACAATGTATAGCAGCATATATAATATAACGTATACAATGTATAGCAGCGTATATAATATAACGTATATAATATATAGCAGCATATATAATATAACGTATACAATGTATAGCAGCGTATATAATATAACGTATACAATGTAAAGCAGCGTATATAATATAACGTATATAATATATAGCAGCGTATATAATATAACGTATACAATGTATAGCAGCGTACATAATATAACGTATACAATGTAGAGCAGCGTATATAATATAAGGTATACAATGTATAGCAGTGTATATAATATAACATATATAAGGTTTAGCAGTGTATATAATATAAGGTATACAATGTATAGCAGTGTATATAATATAACGTATATAATATATAGCAGCGTATATAATATAACGTATACAATGTATAGCAGCGTACATAATATAACGTATACAATGTATAGCAGCATATATAATATAACGTATGCAATGTATAGCAGCGTATATAATATAACGTATATAATATATAGCAGCATATATAACGTATACAATGTATAGCAGCGTATATAATATAACGTATACAATGTATAGCAGCGTATATAATATAACGTATATAATATATAGCAGCGTATATAATATAACGTATACAATGTATAGCAGCGTACATAATATAACGTATACAATGTATAGCAGCATATATAATATAACGTATACGATGTATAGCAGCGTATATAATATAACGTATATAATATATAGCAGCATATATAATATAACGTATACAATGTATAGCAGCGTATATAATATAACGTATCGTATATAATGTATAGTAGCGTATATAATATAACGTATATAAGGTATAGTAGCGTATATAATATAACGTATATAAGGTATAGTAGCATATGTAATATAACGTATATAAGGTATAGTAGCGTATATAATATAACGTATACAATGTATAGCAGCGTATATAATATAACGTATATAAGGTATAGCAGAGTATATAATATAATGTATATAAGGTATAGTAGCGTATATAATATAACGTATATAATGTATAGCAGCGTATATAATGTATATAAGGTATAGTAGCGTATATAATGTATAGCAGCGTATATAATATAACGTGTATAATATATAGTAGCGTATATAATATAATGTATATAAGGTATAGTAGCGTATATAATGTATACAATGTATAGTAGCGTATATAATATAACGTATACAATCTATAGCAGCATATATAATATAACGTATACAATGTATAGCAGCATATATAATATAACGTATATAAGGTATAGCAGCGTATATAATATAACGTATATAAGGTATAGCAGCGTATAATATATAACGTATACAATGTATAGCAGCGTATATAATATAACGTATACAATGTATAGCAGCATATATAATATAACGTATATAAGGTATAGTAGCGTATATAATATAACGTATATAAGGTACAGTAGCGTATATAATATAACGTTTATAATATATAGGAGCGTATATAATATAACGTATACAATGTATAGCAGCATATATAATATAACGTATATAATATAACATAGTCAATGTATAGCAGCATATGTAATATAATGTATATAAGGTATAGTAGCGTATATAATATAACGTATACAATGTATAGTAGCGTATATAATATAACATATATAAGGTATAGTAGCGGATATAATATAACGTATATAAGGTACAGTAACGTATATAATATAACGTATATAATATATAGGAGCGTATATAATATAACGTATACAATGTATAGCAGCGTATATAATATAACGTATACAATGTATAGCAGCATATATAATATAACGTATACAATGTATAGCAGCATATATAATATAATGTATATAAGGTATAGTAACGTATATAATATAACGTATACAATGTATAGTAGCGTATATAATATAACATATATAAGGTATAGTAGCGTATATAATATAACATATACAAAGTATAGCAGCGTATATAATATAACATATACAATGTATAGCAGCATATATAATATAACGTATATAAGGTATAGTAGCGTATATAATATAACGTATATAATATATAGTAGCGTATATAATATAACGTATACAATGTATAGTAGCGTATATAATATAACGTATATAAGGTACAGTAGCGTATATAATATAACGTATATAATATATAGGAGCGTATATAATATAACGTATACAATGTATAGCAGCGTATATAATATAACGTATATAAGGTACAGTAGCGTATATAATATAACGTATACAATGTATAGCAGCGTATATAATATAACGTATACAATGTATAGCAGCATATATAATATAACGTATATAATATAACGTATTCAATGTATAGCAGCATATATAATATAATGTATATAAGGTATAGTAGCGTATATAATATAACGTATACAATGTATAGTAGCGTATATAATATAATGTATATAAGGTATAGCAGCGTATAATATATAACGTATACAATGTATAGCAGCATATATAATATAATGTATATAAGGTATAGTAGCGTATATAATATAACGTATATAAGGTATAGCATCGTATATAATATAACGTATATAAGGTATAGCAGAGTATATAATATAACATATATAAGGTATAGCAGCGTATAATATATAACGTATACAATGTATAGCAGCATATATAACGTATATAAGGTATAGCAGCGTATATAATATAACGTATATAAGGTATAGCAGCGTGTATAATATAACGTATACAATGTATAGCAGCGTATATAATATAACGTATATAAGGTATAGTAGCATATATAATATAACGTATACAATGTATAGCAGCATATATAATATAACGTATACAATGTATAGCAGCGTATATAATACAACGTATACAATGTATAGCAGCATATATAATATAACGTATACAATGTATAGCAGCGTATATAATATAACGTATACAATGTATAGAAGCATATATAATATAACGTATATAATATATAGTAGCGTATATAATATAACGTATACAATGTAAAGCAGCATATATAATATAACGTATACAATGTATAGCAGCATATATAATATAACGTATACAATGTATAGCAGCGTATATAATAAAATGTATACAATGTATAGCAGCGTATATAATACAACGTATACAATGTATAGCAGCGTATATAATATAACGTATATAAGGTATAGTAGCGTATATAATGTATACAATGTATAGCAGCGTATATATTATATATCGTATACAATGTATAGCAGCGTATATTATATAACGTATACAATGTATAGCAGCATATATAATATAACGTATACAATGTATAGCAGCATATATAATATAACGTATACAATGTATAGCAGCGTATATAATACAACGTATACAATGTATAGCAGCGTATATAATATAACGTATACAATGTATAGCAGCATATATAATATAACGTATACAATGTATAGCAGCATATATAATATAACATATACAATGTATAGCAGTGTATATAATATAACGTATATAAGGTATAGCAGCATATAATATATAACGTATACAATGTATAGCAGCATATATAATATAACATATACAATGTATAGCAGCGTATATAATACAACGTATACAATGTATAGCAGCATATATAATATAACGTATACAATGTATAGCAGTGTATATTATATAACGTATACAATGTATAGCAGCATATATAATATAACATATACAATGTATAGCAGCGTATATAATATAACGTATACAATGTATAGCAGCGTATATAATATAACGTATACAATGTATAGCAGCATATATAATATAACATATACAATGTATAGCAGCGTATATAATACAACGTATACAATGTATAGCAGCATATATGATATAACGTATACAATGTATAGCAGCGTATATAATATAACGTATACAATGTATAGCAGCATATATAATATAACGTATACAATGTATAGCAGCATATATAATATAACGTATACAATGTATAGCAGCGTATATAATACAACGTATATAAGGTATAGCAGCATATAATATATAACGTATACAATGTATAGCAGCGTATATAATACAACGTATATAAGGTATAGCAGCATATAATATATAACGTATACAATGTATAGCAGCATATATAATATAACGTATACAATGTATAGCAGCATATAATATATAACGTATACAATGTATAGCAGCATATATAATATAACATATACAATGTATAGCAGCATATATAATATAACGTATACAATGTATAGCAGCATATATAATATAACGTATACAATATATAGCAGCGTATATAATATAACGTATACAATGTATAGCAGCGTATATAATATAACGTATACAATGTATAGCAGCATATATAATATAACGTATACAATGTATAGCAGCGTATATAATACAACGTATACAATGTATAGCAGCATATATAATATAACGTATACAATGTATAGCAGCGTATATAATACAACGTATACAATGTATAGCAGCGTATATAATATAACGTATACAATGTATAGCAGCGTATATAATATAACGTATACAATGTATAGCAGTGTATATTATATAACGTATACAATGTATAGCAGCATATATAATATAACGTATACAATGTATAGCAGCGTATATTATATAACGTATACAATGTATAGCAGCGTACATAATATAACGTATACAATGTATAGCAGCGTATATAATATAACGTATACAATGTATAGCAGCGTATATAATATAACGTATATAATGTATAGCAGCGTATATAATATAACGTATACAATGTGTAGCAGCATATATAATATAACGTATACAATGTATAGCAGCGTATATAATATAACGTATATAATGTATAGCAGCGTATATAATATAACGTATACAATGTATAGCAGTGTATATTATATAACGTATACAATGTGTAGCAGCATATATAATATAACGTATACAATGTATAGCAGCGTATATAATATAACGTATACAATGTATAGCAGTGTATATTATATAACGTATACAATGTATAGCAGCATATATAATATAACGTATACAATGTATAGCAGCGTATATTATATAACGTATACAATGTATAGCAGCGTACATAATATAACGTATACAATGTATAGCAGCGTATATAATATAACGTATACAATGTATAGCAGCGTATATAATATAACGTATATAATGTATAGCAGCGTATATAATATAACGTATACAATGTGTAGCAGCATATATAATATAACGTATACAATGTATAGCAGCGTATATAATATAACGTATATAATGTATAGCAGCGTATATAATATAACGTATACAATGTATAGCAGTGTATATTATATAACGTATACAATGTGTAGCAGCATATATAATATAACGTATACAATGTATAGCAGCATATAAAATATAAAGTATACAATGTATAGCAGCGTATATAATATAACGTATACAATGTATAGCAGCGTATATAATATAACGTATATAATGTATAGTAGCTACTGTTCTAGCAATAGAACCCCTCCAAGCGCCCAGTGATCACATGGCCTCCCGAGTGGCTCATTGTAATTATGTATCCAACACTATCCCCGGAAATACCAGGAGAGGAGGAAGATAATGGTGATTCCAAGCATACAGCGGAGGGGCATTGTGTCTGCGGCAGCCAATCCTGGCACAGGGACACATTGTTGCATTAAGCAATATAATATGCAGTAAGATGAATCTGTTCCCAGCCCGTTCCAGCACCTCCCCCCCTTGTCTGCTGGAAGCCATGCAAGTCTATGAGAGATGGCACTGAGGGTTCCCCGCTGCGGTACAGCTATAAATTACATAATCCCCTGGTAAATTCTGCATCCTGTGATTTGCCAACCGTTGCTGAACTACACGTTTCAGCATGCCCTGCCAGCTTCAGGACAGCTGGGACTTGTAGTTAGGCAATAGTTGGAGAACAGCAGGTGGCAAGAGCCTGCGTCAGAGACCCACTAGGGACCTGCTGGCTTCCGGGTGTAGAATATTAGGATTAGCGCATCATATCACACTGGCAGGTAAGTGGCCCCTGAGGTATGTCTGTCACCCTCACAAGACAGGGCACTTCCATGCGCTCCCAATGTTGCCACCCTAATCCTGCCCCAAAAAGCCTAATTTCAGGGAAAACCAGATCCGGCCAAGTTCTGTATGACACGGAATAGGACAGACATAAGCAGATAGGTGTTACATCCGTCTGCATGTGCGCTAGATGCTAACACTCTCATCTCGCTTCCAGAGATCCGTCCAACTGAGCATCAGGAACCATGGGGGCAACAAAAGCCAACCTCAGAATCCACAGCAACAGAAGGTGCTCACCGTGATTGTCTGGCCTGGGACCAGAAGGTGCTCGCAAATGATCGCACTGGCCTGGGACCCTAGGTCCAATGCGGCCATCTGTAAGGGGTCTCCACCTCAGAAGCCAGGTCTAATACAGTCATCTGTAAAGGGTCTCCTCTTCGGTCGCCAGGTCAAATGTGGCCATCTGTTGGGGCGCCCCTTTCGGAAACTTGGTCCAATGCAGCCATCTGTAAGGGGTCTCCATCTCGGAACTAGGTTCAACAATGCGGCCATCTGTAATACCCCCCCTTCCCCCTTCGGAAACCAGGTCTAATGGAGTCATTTGTAAGGGGTCTCAACCTCGGAAGCCAGGTCTATTGCGGCCATCTATAGGAGGTCTCCACCTCTGAAGCCAGGTCTAACGTGGCCATCTGTAAGGGGTCCTTATCTCGGAAACCAGGTCTAATGCAGCCATCTGTAAGGGGTCTCCACCTCGGAAGCCAGGTCTATTGCGGCCATCTATAGGAGGTCTCCACCTCTGAAGCCAGGTCTAACGTGGCCATCTGTAAGGGGTCTCCATCTCGGAAACCAGGTCTAATGCAGCCATCTGTAAGGGGTCTCCACCTCGGAAAACAGGTCTAATGCAGCCATCTGTAAGGGGTCTCCACCTCAGAAGCAAGGTCTAATGCGGCCATCTGTAGGAGGTCTCCACCTCAGAAGCCGGATCTAATGCAGCCATCTGTAAGGGGTCGCCACCTCAGAAGCCAGGTCTAATGCAGTCATGTGTAAGGGGTCTCCACCTCGGAAAACAGGTCTAATGCAGCCATCTGTAAGGGGTCTCCATCACGGAAACCGGATCTAATGCAGCCATCTGTAAGGGGTCGCCACCTCAGAAGCCAGGTCTAATACAGCCATGTGTAAGGGGTCTCCACCTCGGAAAACAGGTCTAATGCAGCCATCTGTAAGGGGTCTCCGCCACGGAAACCAGATCTAATGCAGTCATCTGTAAGGGGTCTCCACCTCAGACGCCAGGTCTAATGCAGCCATCTGTAAGGGGTTTCCACCTCAGAAGCCAGGTCTAATGCAGCCATCTGTATGGGGTCTCCACCTCAGAAGCCAGGTCTAATGCAGCCATCTGTAAGGGGTCTCCACCTCAGACGCCAGGTCTAATGCAGCCATCTGTAAGGGGTCTCCACCTCAGACGCCAGGTCTAATGCAGCCATCTGTAAGGGGTCTCCACCTCAGACGCCAGGTCTAATGCAGCCATCTGTAAGGGGTCTCCACCTCGGAAAACAGGTCTAATGCAGCCATCTGTAAGGGGTCTCCACCTCAGACACCAGGTCTAATACAGCCATCTGTAAGGGGTCTCCACCTCAGAAGCCAGGTCTAATGCAGCCATCTGTAAGGGGTCTCCACCTCAGACGCCAGGTCTAATGCAGCCATCTGTAAAGGGTCTCCACCTCAGACGCCAGGTCTAATGCAGCCATCTGTAAGGGGTCTCCACCTCAGACGCCAGGTCTAATGCAGCCATCTGTAAGGGGTCTCCACCTCAGACGCCAGGTCTAATGCAGCCATCTGTAAGGGGTCTCCCCATCGGTCACCAGGTCTAATGCAGCCATCTGTAAGGGGTCTCCACCTCAGACGCCAGGTCTAATGCAGCCATCTGTAAGGGGTCTCCACCTCAGACACCAGGTCTAATGCAGCCATCTGAAAGGGGTCTCCACCTCAGACACCAGGTCTAATACAGCCATCTGTAAGGGGTCTACACCTCAGACGCCAGATCTAATGCAGCCATGTGTAAGGGGTCTCCACCTCAGACGCCAGGTCTAATGCAGCCATCTGTAAGGGGTCTCCACCTCAGACGCCAGGTCTAATGCAGCCATCTGTAAGGGGTCTCCACCTCAGACGCCAGGTCTAATGCAGCCATCTGTAAGGGGTCTCCACCTCAGACACCAGGTCTAATGCAGCCATCTGTAAGGGGTCTCCACCTCAGACACCAGGTCTAATACAGCCATCTGTAAGGGGTCTACACCTCAGACGCCAGATCTAATGCAGCCATGTGTAAGGGGTCTCCACCTCAGACGCCAGGTCTAATGCAGCCATCTGTAAGGGGTCTCCACCTCAGACGCCAGGTCTAATGCAGCCATCTGTAAGGGGTCTCCATCTCAGAAGCCGGGTCTAATGTGGCCATCTGTAGGAGGTCTCCACCTCAGCAGCCAGGTCTAATGTGGCCAACTGTAAGGGGTCTCCACCTCAGACGCCAGGTCTAATGCAGCCATCTGTAAGGGGTCTCCACCTCAGAAGCCAGGTCTAATGCAGCCATCTGTAAGGGGTCTCCACCTCAGACGCCAGGTCTTATGGAGCCATCTGTAAGGGGTCTCCACCTCAGACGCCAGGTCTAATGGAGCCATCTGTAAGGGGTCTCCACCTCGGAAAACAGGTCAAATGTAGCCATCTGTAAGGGGTCTCCACCTCGGAAAACAGGTCTAATGGAGCCATCTGTAAGGGGTCTCCACCTCGGAAAACAGGTCTAATGCAGCCATCTGTAAGGGGTCTCCATCTCAGAAGCCGGGTCTAATGTGGCCATCTGTAGGAGGTCTCCACCTCAGCAGCCAGGTCTAATGTGGCCAACTGTAAGGGGTCTCCACCTCAGACGCCAGGTCTAATGCAGCCATCTGTAAGGGGTCTCCACCTCAGAAGCCAGGTCTAATGCAGCCATCTGTAAGGGGTCTCCACCTCAGACGCCAGGTCTTATGGAGCCATCTGTAAGGGGTCTCCACCTCAGACGCCAGGTCTAATGGAGCCATCTGTAAGGGGTCTCCACCTCGGAAAACAGGTCAAATGTAGCCATCTGTAAGGGGTCTCCACCTCGGAAAACAGGTCTAATGGAGCCATCTGTAAGGGGTCTCCACCTCGGAAAACAGGTCTAATGCAGCCATCTGTAAGGGGTCTCCCCTCGGTCGCCAGGTCTAATGCAGCCATCTGTAAGGGGTCTCCCCTCGGTCACCAGGTCTAATGCAGCCATCTGTAAGGGGTCTCCACCTAAGACGCCAGGTCTAATGCAGCCATCTGTAAGGGGTCTCCACCTCAGACGCCAGGTCTAATGGAACCATCTGTAAGGGGTCTCCCCTCGGTCGCCAGGTCTAATGCAGCCATCTGTAAGGGGTCTTCCCTCGGTCGCCAGGTCTAATGCAGCCATCTGTAAGGGGTCTCCACCTCAGACACCAGGTCTAATGCAGCCATCTGTAAGGGGTCTCCACCTCAGACGCCAGGTCTAATGCAGCCATCTGTAAGGGGTCTCCACCTCAGACCCCAGGTCTAATGCGGCCATCTGTGGGAGGTCTCCACCTCAGACGCCAGGTCTAATGCAGCCATCTGTAAGGGGTCTCCACCGCAGACGCCAGGTCTAATGGAACCATCTGTAAGGGGTCTCCACCGCAGACGCCAGGTCTAATGGAACCATCTGTAAGGGTTCTCCCCTCGGTCGCCAGGTCTAATGCAGCCATCTGTAAGGGGTCTCCACCTCAGACGCCAGGTCTAATGGAACCATCTGTAAGGGGTCTCCCCTCGGTCGCCAGGTCTAATGCAGCCATCTGTAAGGGGTCTCCACCTCAGACGCCAGGTCTAATGGAACCATCTGTAAGGGGTCTCCCCTCAGTCGCCAGGTCTAATGCAGCCATCTGTAAGGGGTCTCCCCTCGGACGCCAGGTGTAATGCGGCCATCTGTAAGGGGTCTCCCCTCAGACGCCAGGTCTAATGGAACCATCTGTAAGGGGTCTCCACCTCAGACGCCAGGTCTAATGCAGCCATCTGTAAGGGGTCTCCACCTCAGACGCCAGGTCTAATGCAGCCATCTGTAAGGGGTCTCCACCTCAGACGCCAGGTCTAATGCAGCCATCTGTAAGGGGTCTCCACCTCAGATGCCAGGTCTAATGGAACCATCTGTAAGGGGTCTCCCCTCGGTCGCCAGGTCTAATGCAGCCATCTGTAAGGGGTCTCCACCTCGGAAAACAGGTCTAATGCAGCCATCTGTAAGGGGTCTCCACCTCGGAAAACAGGTCTAATGCAGCCATCTGTAAGGGGTCTCCACCTCGGAAAACAGGTCTAATGCGGCCATCTGTAGGAGGTCTCCACCTCATCAGCCAGGTCTAATGGAGCCATCTGTAAGGGGTCTCCACCTCGGAAAACAGGTCTAATGCAGCCATCTGTAAGGGGTCTCCACCTCGGAAAACAGGTCTATTGCGGCCATCTGTAGGAGGTCTCCACCTCATCAGCCAGGTCTAATGGAGCCATCTGTAAGGGGTCTCCACCTCGGAAAACAGGTCTAATGGAGCCATCTGTAAGGGGTCTCCACCTCGGAAAACAGGTCTAATGGAGCCATCTGTAAGGGGTCTCCACCTCGGAAAACAGGTCTAATGGAGCCATCTGTAAGGGGTCTCCACCTCGGAAAACAGGTCTAATGCAGCCATCTGTGATAGAGTTTATCTTACTCAACATTATATTACTTATACCATAGCATAAGTCTTGTCAGTACAGAGTATTATAAAGACCCATATGTACTAGCATTATATATAATTATCTTGTGTACAGGAAGCTGAATGGGTTAAAATATATTCCTTCTGAGTTTCAGGTTCTGTAAATAAGTCAAAGTTACTAATTATACCCATATGGGGAAATACACTCTTCCATGTCATCGGAGATGGCATAGTAAAGTTACGTCAAACCAGTTATAGACTTTGTAACACCACACTAGGGGAGTGTAGCATGTGAACATGTATGTATTTGGTAATATCCCCTCCCATAAGGGGGAGGAATTATTTGTGTTACATGGTATAAGTATGTGACCAACGAGCTATGGTACGGTACGGTGAATAAACCTGTTTGAAAGAGACCGTCTGCAGTCATTTCTAAAGCTCTGAGATATCTGCATGCTCTGGAAAGGAAGGTCGCATTCCAAGTTATCAGTGGTGGCTCCTCCGGGATGACAAGAAGCAAGAAGGAATGCGTACATTTGTGTCTGCTATTTGCAGAGGGATCTGAGGTGAGTGGAATCTCTTTTAAAAATATATATATATAAATATATGTATATATTTTACTCTCTCAGAATCCCTGTTTTAGAAGGCAGAGCATAAATGTACACTTGCGTTTCTCTTGCAAACTTCATATAAAAAACCCATATATAGAGCATTTGGATATCGCACAGCTTTGGATATGACTGCATAAGTTGTGTTTGTTTTTTATTTATTTATTATTATTTTTTTTTTATTTATTTTTTTTTTTTTATTTTTTTATTATTTTTTATTTATTTATTTATTTATTTTTTTGGAGTTTTTGTTTGTTTTGTCAGAATTTTGTATGCACATGTTTCATGTTGTATGAATTGGCCATCTTAACGAGGCTTGTAAGTGGAGCGATCTGAGTCTGGTATTACTTCTGGTTAACGCCGGACAAAGTGCTCTAAAAGCGTTTTTTGTTGTTTGTCTTGTAAACACAAATAAGTTATAAGGTGTGAATAAAGTTCAAAAAGCTTCTAAGACTTTCATTTGGAATATGCTGTGATAGGCTGGACCTGCCTTATTACAAAGAATGCCCCTGGAAGCCATTTTGAACCAATTAGGATACAGCCCTTATAAAACTAGAAGTGTTTACGTATATGTTGGGGTGTGAGTGGCGGATTGTCTGTCTAATTTTCATTTAAACAGCAACAAGCTTAAGGTGCATATAACAGAATTGCTTGCAGTAATACATTTTTTAAGTGCTCAGAACAGGGTGCCTGCCTAGGTTAAAAAAAAGTGGTATCATATTATTGTCCTGATAGGTGGTTATGATATTTTGACTTAGATTGAAAACAAGGAACTAAAAGCCGCATCTATATTAAACTTTAGCCAATAGAAGCACAGTTGTTTTACCTTTCTGCACAACGTTACACACTGCTTTACGCACGTGGATAATGGCCACACCCACAGGAAGTAATTAATCCAATGGGAGTGAACAGTGGAAGGTTAATGGAGCGCTCCCCCCCCTAGAGGTTGTAGCAGAAGGGAAAGGTAAGAAATCGATCAAATCGATCGTTTCGATTTTTAGAAGGGCTAATTTTCATAAGGATAGAAGTTTAGATCCTGTCGCATGGAAGCAATTCCAAGTGACGAACGCACATTGGCTACAGGAAAAAAGGTTATATAGATACAGTTAATATATGGCTTACAGTGTTACAGGAATTACAAGATAAAAATACGGGAAAAAGAGGTGCCATTTGAAAGTCCACCCAAAGATCCTAGATGAGGCTAGGACACGCAAGCAATTAAGAATAAAAATAAGTATCTTAAACAAAGACAGACAGTATAAAAATCCAGATAAAAATAATGACATCCAAAGTAACTATAAAAAGAAATTAAAGTTTTGTTTTTATTTAAAAATCATAGGAATAAATAAATATGTGCCCAGATCAAACAACTGATCTGAGAAAATAAAAAAAAAACTTTATGTTTGAAAGTCTGCAAATTGGTGATTTTGGAAAAGGTATCCTGGCCAGGAAAATACTGTAAATTAATATCTTAATTTTCCCTATATTACCAATGAGCAGAATCAAATGTACAGTTTTGTCTTCAAAGTAGTGAACTAAAATCATCAAATTTGTGTCATTACATGTGTGTAATCATTTGTAATGTTTAATGTGCATGTCTAATTCATATGTATGCAATTATGATCTTTGCATTTGGTGAATTTTAATAGTAAAGTGTATTTAAACATTCAGTATTTAACATTTGAGCATGTTAAGGATTTTAACTAACTGCATGACAGCTAAAGGTCACGAAAGATCACGTAGCTGCTCTATGCTTAACGAAGTGTGTGTAACAGTGAATGTCTCTTTATGTTCAATGCATGTGACGTCACAACAGCTGCTATTGCAGTAAGCTAGCTACAAGAATCATTTTTTTAGGATTGAAGCGCTGATTTTAAAATTGTCTTTTTATTTTTCTTTTAGAAATCTGATCAGTATTTAAGTTGTATGTTTAATTTGTTTTTTTTAAAAAACAATTATGCGACAGTAACATTTGTTTTTTTGTCTCCTTAGTTAAAGATACGAGCTGACTGCTATTTTCTGTTCTCTTTTTATAGAATCATAGCAAACTTTTCAGTACAATGAAGTGGTTTTTTTTTTTGCATATCAGATATTTCTTAATTTTCATTGGGTATTACTACTTGAATTTTTCCTTAAAGTAAGAAAATATGTGGATATATACACACATACTCAAACACATATGTGTGCATTTAATAAGAACTTAGTATTTGAAGGGAACGTTATACTTCTTTACTATGAAATTATGAAATTGGAAATTTAGTTTTACGTTAAAAATGCAGTGCTAAAATAAACACAGTTCCTATTGTTGTTTATATGTGACTATGTTATCTTTCATAGCCGAACAATGATACTTTACTGAAACATTGTTACAAGCCACAGAGTGGCTCATTCCTGTTTTAGGCATTTCGTTAGAAATTTTCTGTCCTGTGTTTAGTTTGTATGGTCTCTCTGGATTAGCTTTCCAGGTTTTGCATTAGCTTTTGGGGTTTTGCCTTATTCACTTGTTCTTGTATTTGTGGGCACAGCTACTCCTATGGATCTATAGCTTGAGTGTTCTGTTAGGCTGCACAGGTGTAGCATGTGTGCTCATTAGTGGAATTTATAGTCTGTTTTGTGTCATTTGTGGGTATAGGCAGTTTCTCTCCCCGTCATCTATTACAGATTTTGCTGAAGTTATCCTTCCAGATTGGATCACATCCCAAGTACCAGACAAGCTGTGGTCTAAGGGGAAGATGGACACTGGCAAGCTGAACATACAACCTGTCCAACTGCAACCAAAGCCAGGAGCAGTGCCAGTATCCGTAAAGCAATATCCACTGAATCCTGATCAAAGAGTCGCCATCACCAAGCAACTACAAGCTTATCTACAGTCCGGCATCCTTGTTCAAAGTAGATCTCCATGGTCGACGTCTTTGTTTCATGAATGATTCATGACCTTAGAGAGGTCAACAAGAGACTGTTAATTAATTGTCCCATTGTGCCTAATCCACACACCTTGCTGAATCAGATCCCACCATCAGGGGCCTGGTTTACGGTGATCGATCTGGCAAATGATGTGCCCATCACTAAAGACTCTCAAGAACTGTTATCTTTTACACATGATGGCAAACAATATTGCTGTACACAATTACCCTAGGGGGCTGCTAATAGTCCCAGTGACTACTCTGAAGCCATGTCACTGGTTCTCCAGGCTTGGAGACCCTTTTTTTCTCAGAAGAAACTCAGCTTATCCAGTATGTCGATGACCTCTTGTTAACTACTACAACTCAAGCCAAATGCCAACAGGAAACAGTGTCTCTACTCAAGTTCGTGGAAGAACAAGACTGCAGAGCTTCAAAAGAAAAACTACAGCTCTGTAAGCAAAAAGTCATCTATCTTAGACATTGTATCTCTCAAGGCATCAAACACCTGACAGAAGACAGAAAGCAGCTAATACTGCAAGCCAAAGTACCAAAGACTGTGAAACAAGTCAGGTCATTCCTGAGCCTGGTGGGCTATTGCAGAGACTGTATACCTCTTGCATCAGTTACATGCAACATTATGCAAGGCCATCAAAACAGAGGGTCCACATCCAACAGATGAAGACATGGCTCAAGCAATTCAGCAACTAAAGTTGGCCAGTGCTTCTTCACCTGCCTTAGGCCTGCCAGACTATTCTAAAACTTTTCACCTTATATTGTCATGAGGAAAGAGGACATGCTTTGGGAGTGTTAACACAGATCCACGGAACAAGACAAAGACCTCTTGCTTACTATTCCAGCAGGCTTGACAATATCAGCCAAGGATCACCTACATGTATTAAAGCTGTAGCAGCGGCTGCTGTATTGAAGTACAAGTGCATAGACATTGTTCGTAATTATGAACTAACTATACAAGTACCACATGCTGTTACAGAAATCCTACGACAAGCAAGAACCAAACATCTTTCAGCGGCTAGACTCACCAAGTACGAAGTGTCCCTATTGTGTGCAACCAACGTGACAATCAAGAGGTGCACTACCCTCAATCCTGCCACACTCTTACCAGCTCTGTTGCCGGAACAAAAGGAGTATGAACATCAATGTTCAAAAGGAGGGAGAATGAGGGGGACAAGCGCCTTCTGTCAGCACAGTATCATCTAACACAGCCCAGAGAATGGAAGTCGATACAGAAGCTGAAAGTGAGGACAAAAAAGGAAAATACTAATACTTAAAATTTTTTCCCATGACTGTCTTGCTTTGATGGAACAAGAAACCCAGACATTGCCACACGTCCAAGATATGCCCATACCCAATGCTCATTACGAACTATATGTTGATGGGTCCAGATACTATGAAGATGGCAAGCCCTACACTGGATATGCCATCACTACCGACACTGAAGTAGTAACTTCTGGAGCCCTACCAGCACACTTATCAGCACAAGCAGCTGAACTTGTGGCCCTTACTAAAGCATTGGAGCACGCAGAGCATACAACAGTGAACATTTATACAGATTCCAGATACAGCTGGGGAGTGACAATGGACTATGGGTTGATCTGAAAAAAAAACAGAGACTTTAAAACAGTTACAGGTAAACAGATACAGCACGCTGACCTCATTAAAAAACTTTTTCAAGCATTAATGAAGCCACACAAAGTTGCCATCATCAAGATTCAAGCACACACAAAGAATCAAACAAAAGAAACAAGAGAAAACAATCTTGCAGATGCAGAAGCTAAGAGAGCAGCAAAAGCCCAGCCAGTAGAAGGAAGACACTACTTGGTTGTGACGGAAATGGAAGAACCACAACACATGGCAGATATGCAGCAATTAAAGAAGTTCCAAGACCAAGTAGGTCCAGTGGAAAAAGCAGAGTGGCAAAGGAAAGGAGCGGCAAAAGATGAAGAAACAGAGCTCTGGAAAAAAGATGAACTGTTATGTCTACCCAGAGTACTATACTCAGCCATGTGCCAAGTCACTCATGGACAGACCCACCTTGGGAAAGATCAAATGACTGCCATTACTAAAGAGAGATGGATTGCTCCAGGATTCCAATCAGCAGCAACACTTCATACACAAGCATGCTGGATCTCTGGAACAAGCAATCCAGGGATAAGAGAAAAAACTCCACAAAGGGCAATACCAAAAACAACAGCTCCTTTTCAGAGACTGCAGATTGACTACATTCAGAGGCCTAAGTGTGGAATGTATGATGCACTTGTAATAGTGGACATTCTATCAAAATGGGTGGAGGCTTTCGCTGTAGCAAAGCCCACAGCAAGGAACACAGCTAAGAAAATCTTCTCAGAAATTGTCTGTAGATATGGTGTCCCAGATGTCATTGAGTCAGATGGGGGACACACTTTACAGATTCTACAGCAGAAAACAATCCGCATCATCTCCAGCCAGGAGATTGGGTGTATCTTAAGAGACATGTTCGGAAATCGCTTGAGCCCAGATATGATGGTCCATTTCAGGTCCTACTGACTGCACCAACATCAGTGAAGCTACAGGGGAGGGACACATGGATTCATGCCTCCCATTATAAACGATTACAAAGTTAAGTTTGAAGATGCAGTTTGCTGAGATGTTATTGGGGCCCAAACCCGATAAAAGTCTATGGGGATGTACAGTATTATGTGTTTGGCAACCACAATAGTGGCAATAATATGGTTATGTACAATACTAGAGGCACCAGATTATGTTAACAATAGTACAGTACAAGTTAACTCTATAGTCTATCCCAAACCACATTATGTGAAAAAAGAAAAAAAGGGAAGTAATAAGCCCTAACCATGAATGTAGGAATTTACCACTCATCTCAAGGTGTATTTGAGAGTATTGTGGACAGCCACCTGAGGAAACATGCATAGAATGATGAAAGGCCCCTACTGGAGAAAACCAAAACATGTTGTTGCAATTGCATAATTTGGTAGGGAATGCCCTTAACACTACAAACTGTTGGATCTGCTCTCAAGGTCCTACCTCAGGAGGAGGAGAGTGGACATTCGTCCCCATCACATTTGATGAATGAGACAGGAAGCAATTCCAACAAGTTTGTAATTGATAGTCTAACGACAGAAAGAGGATTGGATAACTTAAGGAGAATGTGGGACAACATACCTCCAATTCTCCCAAAGAATCTATATTATTTATGTGGGAAATATGCCTGCAAGTGGTTTGTTTATGGCGACTATGGGAATTTCACCCTAGGATGCATAGTACCTGCAGCACAAGTGATAAATCATGAAGATCTATGCCACTAAGCATAATACACCTGACACTCTAGGAGGTGATTGGGGCTGGCTGTCTTTTCTAAATCCATCTACATGGTTTTCAGGAATCGGTGGATGGGTTATGGGAATTCTCATGTTTGGCCTAAAAATTATAGGACTATGTATACTTGCTTATATTGCTTTCAAGGTATTGATGTGTGTTTTCTCTATTTGTCTAAAACAGTGTCAGTCCGCAGCAACTACAACCAAGTTAAAAAACTCATATCTGGAAGGACACAGAAAGCAGAGAATCAGTCTATTCCGATGGATGTGAGCGAACAGCCAATTGCTCTCTGACGACAGGGAGAAGCTACCTTGTTCTCAGGGCTATAACCCACTAGAACCATCTGATGTGACTAATACTTTGCATAGTTAGGCAGTTTGAATTGTAAGATGTCCGACCACTATGAGTTTTCTTATATTTATAATAATTTTTGTATTTTTGACTTTGTTTACTACTGTATGTAAACAATGTAATCTCAATTGTAATGTTTAATTATTATAAAAAGGAGGGAGTAAATGATAGAGTTTATCTTACTCAACATTATGGCCCTTATTCTGATCGGTGCGGATATTCCCGCATTCTTACGGTGCGGTCCGTACGCCACGGTGTTTTGCCGCGTGCGGCCATCGTCCGTAGAAACGCCCACGTGTCCTCCGCATTCGGACGGACTCACTCTTTAAGAACAGGGCGTGTTTACGGACGACATACAAAGCATGCGTGTGCGGGAGAAACACTCCGATTCGGCACGGTATTACAGAGTATTACAGTGTATGCTCGGGAATACCGCATCCGAACGGGAGCCAAGCGGTGCTACCGCACGTAAGCGGAGTATTTACGCCAAACAACCCACTATGAAGTATCTTCTGCAATACATCACATGACCCACTTATTCAATTACCTATCCTCATAAAAAACAGCTTATTTGGAATTGGAATCAATTAGATTCCAATATATCCTTACAAGCATGCCTAACACATGCATTGCACACATTAACCCTTACAGCAATTGAAGCAGCAATGGTTTCAATTAAAGCACTGACAAGCGTCCTATTAGTGAGTAATGAGTAAAGGAGTAGATTCTATTGGGTTCAGGTGTTAATGGTTGTAGTCATTAGGCGTACGTTCGCCTACCGCATGAACGAGTGGTGTCCGCAAAGCAATAGTACACTTGTGGACACCGCACATTTCTGGCCTTTTTGATCGCGTGCATTCGGAGTGGTTTCCGAATGTACGCCCCCCAACATAAGTGTACTCCCCCGTGTCCGCCCATGTTTCCGCCCCGTTTTGCCCACTTTGAAACTACGCCCATGTGTCATTCCGCATGACGCCCATAATACGCCCCTATTTCCCGAATGATAGCGGTGATCAGTTCTGGACGGGATCTGGCCGAACTGGTACCGAGTCAAGGCGTGGCACATGCGCGGTGCGTTCGCCACGCATGCGCAGACGCCGTAAACACGCGATCCGAAAGTATGCGGTAAAGTCCGCGTCAATCAGAATAAGGGCCTATATTACTTATACCATAGCATAAGTCTTGTCAGTACAGAGTATTATAAAGACCCATATGTACTAGCATTATATATAATTATCTTGTGTACAGGAAGCTGAATGGGTTAAAATATATTCCTTCTGAGTTTCAGGTTCTGTAAATAAGTCAAAGTTACTAATTATACCCATATGGGGAAATACACTCTTCCATGTCATCGGAGATGGCATAGTAAAGTTACGTCAAACCAGTTATAGACTTTGTAACACCACACTAGGGGAGTGTAGCATGTGAACATGTATGTATTTGGTAATATCCCCTCCCATAAGGGGGAGGAATTATTTGTGTTACATGGTATAAGTATGTGACCAACGAGCTATGGTACGGTACGGTGAATAAACCTGTTTGAAAGAGACCGTCTGCAGTCATTTCTAAAGCTCTGAGATATCTGCATGCTCTGGAAAGGAAGGTCGCATTCCAAGTTATCATCTGTAAGGGGTCTCCCCTCGGTCGCCAGGTCTAATGCAGCCATCTGTAAGGGGTCTCCCCTCGGTCACCAGGTCTAATGCAGCCATCTGTAAGGGGTCTCCACCTAAGACGCCAGGTCTAATGCAGCCATCTGTAAGGGGTCTCCACCTCAGACGCCAGGTCTAATGGAGCCATCTGTAAGGGGTCTCCCCTCGGTCGCCAGGTCTAATGCAGCCATCTGTAAGGGGTCTTCCCTCGGTCGCCAGGTCTAATGCAGCCATCTGTAAGGGGTCTCCACCTCAGACGCCAGGTCTAATGCAGCCATCTGTAAGGGGTCTCCACCTCAGACGCCAGGTCTAATGGAACCATCTGTAAGGGGTCTCCACCTCAGACGCCAGGTCTAATGGAACCATCTGTAAGGGGTCTCCCCTCGGTCGCCAGGTCTAATGCAGCCATCTGTAAGGGGTCTCCCCTCGGTCGCCAGGTCTAATGCAGCCATCTGTAAGGGGTCTCCCCTCGGTCGCCAGGTCTAATGCAGCCATCTGTAAGGGGTCTCCCCTCGGTCGCCAGGTCTAATGCAGCCATCTGTAAGGGGTCTCCCCTCGGTCGCCAGGTCTAATGCAGCCATCTGTAAGGGGTCTCCCCTCAGACGCCAGGTCTAATGCAGCCATCTGTAAGGGGTCTCCACCTCAGACGCCAGGTCTAATGCAGCCATCCGTAAGGGGTCTCCACCTCGGTCGCCAGGTCTAATGCAGCCATCCGTAAGGGGTCTCCCCTCGGTCGCCAGGTCTAATGCAGCCATCTGTAAGGGGTCTCCCCTCGGTCGCCAGGTCTAATGCAGCCATCTGTAAGGGGTCTCCCCTCGGTCGCCAGGTCTAATGCAGCCATCTGTAAGGGGTCTCCCCTCGGTCGCCAGGTCTAATGCAGCCATCTGTAAGGGGTCTCCCCTCGGTCGCCAGGTCTAATGGAACCATCTGTAAGGGGTCTCCCCTCGGTCGCCAGGTCTAATGCAGCCATCTGTAAGGGGTCTCCCCTCGGTCGCCAGGTCTAATGCAGCCATCTGTAAGGGGTCTCCTCTCGGTCGCCAGGTCTAATGGAACCATCTGTAAGGGGTCTCCCCTCAGTCCCCAGGTCTAATGCAGCCATCCGTAAGGGGTCTCCACCTCAGACGCCAGGTCTAATGGAGCCATCTGTAAGGGGTCTCCACCTCAGACGCCAGGTCTAATGCAGCCATCTGTAAGGGGTCTCCACCTCAGATGCCAGGTCTAATGGAACCATCTGTAAGGGGTCTCCCCTCGGTCGCCAGGTCTAATGCAGCCATCTGTAAGGGGTCTCCACCTCGGAAAACAGGTCTAATGCAGCCATCTGTAAGGGGTCTCCACCTCGGAAAACAGGTCTAATGCAGCCATCTGTAAGGGGTCTCCACCTCGGAAAACAGGTCTAATGCGGCCATCTGTAGGAGGTCTCCACCTCATCAGCCAGGTCTAATGGAGCCATCTGTAAGGGGTCTCCACCTCGGAAAACAGGTCTAATGCAGCCATCTGTAAGGGGTCTCCACCTCGGAAAACAGGTCTAATGCAGCCATCTGTAAGGGGTCTCCACCTCGGAAAACAGGTCTAATGCGGCCATCTGTAGGAGGTCTCCACCTCAGACGCCAGGTCTAATGGAACCATCTGTAAGGGGTCTCCCCTCGGTCGCCAGGTCTAATGCAGCCATCTGTAAGGGGTCTCCCCTCGGTCGCCAGGTCTAATGCAGCCATCTGTAAGGGGTCTCCCCTCGGTCGCCAGGTCTAATGCAGCCATCTGTAAGGGGTCTCCCCTCGGTCGCCAGGTCTAATGCAGCCATCTGTAAGGGGTCTCCCCTCGGTCGCCAGGTCTAATGCAGCCATCTGTAAGGGGTCTCCCCTCAGACGCCAGGTCTAATGCAGCCATCTGTAAGGGGTCTCCACCTCAGACGCCAGGTCTAATGCAGCCATCCGTAAGGGGTCTCCACCTCGGTCGCCAGGTCTAATGCAGCCATCCGTAAGGGGTCTCCCCTCGGTCGCCAGGTCTAATGCAGCCATCTGTAAGGGGTCTCCCCTCGGTCGCCAGGTCTAATGCAGCCATCTGTAAGGGGTCTCCCCTCGGTCGCCAGGTCTAATGCAGCCATCTGTAAGGGGTCTCCCCTCGGTCGCCAGGTCTAATGCAGCCATCTGTAAGGGGTCTCCCCTCGGTCGCCAGGTCTAATGGAACCATCTGTAAGGGGTCTCCCCTCGGTCGCCAGGTCTAATGCAGCCATCTGTAAGGGGTCTCCCCTCGGTCGCCAGGTCTAATGCAGCCATCTGTAAGGGGTCTCCTCTCGGTCGCCAGGTCTAATGGAACCATCTGTAAGGGGTCTCCCCTCAGTCCCCAGGTCTAATGCAGCCATCCGTAAGGGGTCTCCACCTCTGACGCCAGGTCTAATGGAACATCTGTAAGGGGTCTCCCCTCAGTCCCCAGGTCTAATGCAGCCATCTGTAAGGGGTCTCCACCTCAGACGCCAGGTCTAATGGAGCCATCTGTAAGGGGTCTCCACCTCAGACGCCAGGTCTAATGCAGCCATCTGTAAGGGGTCTCCACCTCAGATGCCAGGTCTAATGGAACCATCTGTAAGGGGTCTCCCCTCGGTCGCCAGGTCTAATGCAGCCATCTGTAAGGGGTCTCCACCTCGGAAAACAGGTCTAATGCAGCCATCTGTAAGGGGTCTCCACCTCGGAAAACAGGTCTAATGCAGCCATCTGTAAGGGGTCTCCACCTCGGAAAACAGGTCTAATGCGGCCATCTGTAGGAGGTCTCCACCTCATCAGCCAGGTCTAATGGAGCCATCTGTAAGGGGTCTCCACCTCGGAAAACAGGTCTAATGCAGCCATCTGTAAGGGGTCTCCACCTCGGAAAACAGGTCTAATGCGGCCATCTGTAGGAGGTCTCCACCTCATCAGCCAGGTCTAATGGAGCCATCTGTAAGGGGTCTCCACCTCGGAAAACAGGTCTAATGGAGCCATCTGTAAGGGGTCTCCACCTCGGAAAACAGGTCTAATGGAGCCATCTGTAAGGGGTCTCCACCTCGGAAAACAGGTCTAATGGAGCCATCTGTAAGGGGTCTCCACCTCGGAAAACAGGTCTAATGCAGCCATCTGTAAGGGGTCTCCCCTCGGTCGCCAGGTCTAATGCAGCCATCTGTAAGGGGTCTCCCCTCGGTCACCAGGTCTAATGCAGCCATCTGTAAGGGGTCTCCACCTAAGACGCCAGGTCTAATGCAGCCATCTGTAAGGGGTCTCCACCTCAGACGCCAGGTCTAATGGAACCATCTGTAAGGGGTCTCCCCTCGGTCGCCAGGTCTAATGCAGCCATCTGTAAGGGGTCTTCCCTCGGTCGCCAGGTCTAATGCAGCCATCTGTAAGGGGTCTCCACCTCAGACGCCAGGTCTAATGCAGCCATCTGTAAGGGGTCTCCACCTCAGACGCCAGGTCTAATGGAACCATCTGTAAGGGGTCTCCACCTCAGACGCCAGGTCTAATGGAACCATCTGTAAGGGGTCTCCCCTCGGTCGCCAGGTCTAATGCAGCCATCTGTAAGGGGTCTCCCCTCGGTCGCCAGGTCTAATGCAGCCATCTGTAAGGGGTCTCCCCTCGGTCGCCAGGTCTAATGCAGCCATCTGTAAGGGGTCTCCCCTCGGTCGCCAGGTCTAATGCAGCCATCTGTAAGGGGTCTCCCCTCAGACGCCAGGTCTAATGCAGCCATCTGTAAGGGGTCTCCACCTCAGACGCCAGGTCTAATGCAGCCATCTGTAAGGGGTCTCCACCTCGGTCGCCAGGTCTAATGCAGCCATCCGTATGGGGTCTCCCCTCGGTCGCCAGGTCTAATGCAGCCATCTGTAAGGGGTCTCCCCTCGGTCGCCAGGTCTAATGCAGCCATCTGTAAGGGGTCTCCCCTCGGTCGCCAGGTCTAATGCAGCCATCTGTAAGGGGTCTCCCCTCGGTCGCCAGGTCTAATGGAACCATCTGTAAGGGGTCTCCCCTCAGACGCCAGGTCTAATACAGCCATCTGTAAGGGGTCTCCACCTCAGACGCCAGGTGTAATGCGGCCATCTGTAAGGGGTCTCCACCTCAGACACCAGGTCTAATGGAACCATCTGTAAGGGGTCTCCCCTCGGTCGCCAGGTCTAATGGAACCATCTGTAAGGGGTCTCCCCTCGGTCGCCAGGTCTAATGCAGCCATCTGTAAGGGGTCTCCACCTCAGACGCCAGGTCTAATGCAGCCATCTGTAAGGGGTCTCCCCTCGGTCGCCAGGTCTAATGGAACCATCTGTAAGGGGTCTCCCCTCAGACGCCAGGTCTAATACAGCCATCTGTAAGGGGTCTCCACCTCAGACGCCAGGTCTAATGCAGCCATCTGTAAGGGGTCTCCACCTCAGACGCCAGGTCTAATGGAACCATCTGTAAGGGGTCTCCCCTCGGTCGCCAGGTCTAATGGAACCATCTGTAAGGGGTCTCCCCTCGGTCGCCAGGTCTAATGGAACCATCTGTAAGGGGTCTCCCCTCGGTCGCCAGGTCTAATGGAGCCATCTGTAAGTAGAGTCCACCCTCTGGCTAATCGAATTAGTTGTCTGCATGTCCCAGATCTTCTCTCTACTAATGGATGAGGTAAACCAAAGCTGCAATAATAACATGAACGCGGCCATTTTATTAGAGTCAATGAGAGCAAAGACCAGCGGAAACAACAGGTGCAGAAAGGCGACCATGACAGGATCACAGATCAAGGTCACCGTTCTCCACTGCATCCGCAGGACAATGACACACTGTCTGCAGGAACCCCCACTGCGGACACTGGACCCTTTCACACCGGCCGCTGGCTGCAGATTCCAAGCCCGTCTCACTGTAGAGAATCAGCTCACATGTCCACACAGAACAATTCCCACCTGACTAATCCCAGGCCAGTGTGGAGGGTCTGATCTCCAGGGCCGGCATCTGTCATGGATGTTCTACTCCCGTACAGCCCAATGATATTCAATCATGGGCCGGAGACAGGTCCGCTGGTCGCAGCACAATGCAGACAAGTTTTGGGATGCATACACATCTCTCTCTCTCTCTCTCTATATATATATATTATATTAGGCTTGAGCAAATGCTTCGAAAGCAAGTCCGCTACCTTGTGATTGCCTCTCTGTTTGTGCAGGTGTAAGAGAGAAAGATATGTAGTTTCACTCACTGCCAAAAGATGGCAGTATTTCAGGGACACAGAATCAGACATAGAAACATAGAATGTGACGGCAGATAAGAACCATTTGGCCCATCTAGTCTGCCCCTTTTTTTACCCTTCAGGTAATCTCAACCCTTTTTAATCCTTACAGACACTAGACATATATATAGATGATAATTTCTCTAGCTAAAAGTCAACTAATAACCCCATAAAACAGAGAAAGGAACATAAAATATATATATATATATATATATATATATATATATATATATATATATATATATATAGAGGTAGAGGTGTAGGCCTGGCACTCCTCCAGCAGTACAAGTAACCCAGGTGCCTTCAGGAACAGAAGTACAGGATAGTGAAGAAACAACAGCGGCACTCTGGGGATTTTTAGAAAAAATATATTTTCAGCAAAAAAAGCTTCCAACGTTTCGGGGTATGTGACACCCCTTTGTCAAGGTTATACGTGCAATATAACCTTGACAAAGGGGTGTCACATACCCCGAAACGTTGGAAGCTTTTTTTGCTGATAATATAATTTTTCAAAAAATCCCCAGAGTGCCGCTGTTGTTTCTTCACTATCCCATATATATATATATATATATATATATATATATATATATATATATATATATAAATAAATAAAAAGGAGTTACAGAGAGCGCTGATGAATTCCACCACCTGATAGGATTGTTGTCCAATTACATTCGGATATGACACAATAAGTACAGTTATTGATAAAAAAACAATATATATTTTATTAAAATCTTCATGATTTGCATCCATTTCTTTCTTTCAAAAAAGATGTAACCCTACACATTTCGTCTTTAAAAAAACTTCATCAGGGTTTTTTAAACACCAATAAAGCCAATAATTCAAAGGGTTCAAGTCACATTCTTTTAGAGATCCGGTGATTGGAAACTGAAGTGTCCTATAGGACATGCGGAATGGTCAATGCCTCAAGATGGAAATTAACCTTCAATTCAATAGCCGAAGAATGGATGACTCAAGTCTCACCAGACCATTAAAAAATGGACGTTCTAATGCGTCCTCAATAAAAAAGCAGGGTCAAACCCCGGACAATATCAGCGCCTGGAACAGCTCTAATCGCATCCAGTAGCAGATTTTTTAAGATGACCAACTGCGCCAATGTCTTCCCGTCCGCTCAGTCCTACTCTATGGCGGCTGCTAATACATTATGACAGGCATATGACAGGCGGTTTGACGCCCTCCTGCTCACAGGTTTCTAATGGGGTGTACACGTGCTTCGATTTTGACAGGTTTTCGATTTGATGTTGCTTATAGAGGCTAAATCGAATCGAAATTGAACGGTTTTTAAGATGCTTTCGATCTGCATTTGATTCGATTCGCGCTCCCGTTTTCTCTATATCGAAAAGAAAAACAGACTGTGCAGCCAAGGAAATATCAAATTCCATCCAGTAAAATGTGTACACAGTGCCTTCAATGCACATCGAAATCGAAATTGATATCGAATGCAAAAGTGCAGATCAAATGTGAAAACGAATGGAAAGTAAATCGATGCGTGTGTACACACATTAAAGGTAAGATCTCTTCCCAGCACATCCTATATACTAAAACGCTACAACACTGCTCCTCACCTTTATGGGGGGGATTCAAATGTGCTGTGCACCAACGGCTACTTGCTCCGTTCAGGCGCCCGGACATTACTGTTATGTTGTTCTGTCATTTTGATAGATATATAGCGTGTAACATACAGTATATATGTAACGTGTGATACTGTCCCAGGGTGTCCTGCAGCACATGCCTACTGTACGCCCACATACTTACTTACACATACAAATCTACATGAATACATACATACATACATACACACACTTTTCCGTACATAGGGCCTGACTCGGAGACTCGCGGAAGTAGTGACGGTCTATTTACTATCTTATGCTAATGTGAGAATCCGCCTGTGTGTACCGACCAACCATGTGTCTGCATGTGGAATGCCGCCCACCCAACATGTTTCCGTCTGCACCCGTGCCCGCCATCTCTGGTATGTGCACATGCAGCCACTTCATGTTGGCACATAAGGGTCCTATCGTCATCCGTGCGCTATGACGCCCCCAGATTGCCACCTAGACAGGACAGCTGCCACCTAGAAATGCAAAAAAGAAATGTACTGAGCGCAATAACCCTGAATATAGTCCCAGCTGCTATCTCCAAGGGATACTCAACCCTTGGTAAGTAGGAAAACAAAGAGAAAGACAAAATAGACAGCGCTGCGGGACTATATTTAAAACATAAAATAAATTTTATTTATATAACACATTAAACTTCATATAAAAATTCTGGTCATATATGACACAATATCACCGGCCGGTGTTAGGTAAAAAATTTATTTCATATCACTCTCCTTCTGACACCCAATGGTTAATTAATTTCAAGTGATTCTGCACACTTGAGCAAAAAAAGTCCGTTCTCACAGTCCTTTAGTGCAATCGGAACTGGGTTAGTAAATATAGTAAAACTTGATACAGGCAACAACTTCCTGCTCCTCAGAACTCGTGCAATTACAGTTAGTAGTATAGCAGGTAATCAGCTGTTTTTGGCTGAAGCTTTGGTTAGTATGTTTAGTAGCAGAAGGGTTAAGGATGCAGGCGGTGCAGATCATTAGCAGTAAGCATATACTTGCTTTTTTAAAGCTTGGTGGCACAGTCCCTTCCGGCTACCACAGCTCCGGTTTCTGGGTCTCCGGCCGTGATCCGTCTGTGCGTGATCACGGCCGGAGACCCAGAAACCGGAGCTGAGGAGTCCCAGAGAAGGCTGCATTATTTGGGAAGCGCTAGCAGCCGGGGACCCGCTCCTGGTAGCCGGAAGGGACTGTGCCACCAAGCTTTAAAAAAGCAAGTATATGCTTACTGCTAATGATCTGCACCGCGTGCATCCTTAACCCTTCTGCTACTAAACATACTAACCAAAGCTTCAGCCAAAAACAGCTGATTACCTGCTATACTACTAACTGTAATTGCACGAGTTCTGAGGAGCAGGAAGTTGTTGCCTGTATCAAGTTTTACTATATTTACTAACCCAGTTCCGATTGCACTAAAGGACTGTGAGAACAGACTTTTTTTGCTCAAGTGTGCAGAATCACTTGAAATTAATTAACCATTGGGTGTCAGAAGGAGAGTGATATGAAATAAATTTTTTACCTAACACCGGCCGGTGATATTGTGTCATATATGACCAGAATTTTTATATGAAGTTTAATGTGTTATATAAATAAAATTTATTTTATGTTTTAAATATAGTCCCGCAGCGCTGTCTATTTTGTCTTTCTCTTTGCCACCTAGAAATGCCCTTGTCACGGTCCAATGACTGTACACTTGGCAGCTGCGGTGAGTGATGTCAGTGAGGTAGGTCCACAAATCCCCCTGGCATCGGACTGGCACGCTGCCCCCCACCCACTCAGGTATCTGTGGGTTAAGGTCTTTTACGCTGTTAGTAATGGCAGACATGAAGATGCCCCTATTGTGCCCTTTTCCTGGCATGTGGGTGGAAATCCGCCAGGTGGTGCCCCAAGCATGACATGGGTGAATACGCCTCCGCTGCCAACAGAAATCTGCATTTGGCAAACACCTGGACTTTGCCAGTCAGTGACTGATGCCCAAAGCAGCGGAGCGTTACAGATGGCTGTCCAGGTGCCGGTGGCATGTAAACCTGCGACATTGCTGAGGGGAGGGACGGACGCCTTCAGAAGCTGACAAAGTAACGCTGTGCAGGAAGCAGAACAACCAGCAGCAACCTGAGAGCCAGCGGCAGGAAGGAAATCTGCTTTTAATCAATCTCAAAGTGTGCTGCCAATTACCAAGAGGAACAGTAAAATCCACAACTGGCTCCTTATTCCTGGTCTCAGTCCCAGCACTCAGAGTGCGGCCTGCTGACGCTGAGGGGATATCGGTGTCACCACAGAATGCACATTGTGCAGGATACACGGGGGGCACAGGGCCCAGCGACAGAGTGTGCCTGCTGTGCGGAACTCCTGTACAGGTACGCCTGGCGACACAGTGCACTGCAAGGTGACCGTCTGCTTCCTGCGCTCCGTACACTAAGGGGCCTATACTGTATGACCCCTATCATCATTCAGGATTATCTCTACATTCACCAAAATGTATATTTATCAAGCCTGTAACACAGGAGATATCACAGCTAATCATGGTCACAGGCATTAGTATACTCTATACTAGTGAGAGAGGTTCCGGATGTTACGCCTCCTCCAGCACTCACTGTGTGCAAGGTTCCGCCTCCTCCAGCACTCACTATGTGCAAGGTTCGGCCTCCTCCCGCACTCACTGTGTTTAAGGTTCCGCCTCCTCCAGCACTCACTGTGTGCAAGGTTCCGCCTCCTCCAGCACTCACTATGTGCAAGGTTCCGCCTCCTCCAGCACTCATTCTGTGTGCAAGGTTCCGCCTCCTCCAGCACTCATTGTGTGCAAGGCTCCGCCTCCTCCAGCACTCACTGCATGCAAGATTCCGTCTCCTCCAGCACTCACTATGTACAAGGTTCCGCCTCCTCCAGCACTCATTGGGTACAAGGTTCCGCCTCCTCCAGCACTCACTGTGTGCAAGGTTTCGCCTCCTGCAGGACTCACTGTGTGCAAGATTCCGCCTCCTCCAGCACTCACTGTGTGCAAGGTTGCGCCTCCTCCAGCACTCACTGTGTGCAAGGTTCCGCCTCCTCCAGCACTCACTGTGTGCAAGGTTCCGCCTCCTCCAGCACTCACTGTGTGCAAGGTTCTGTGTGCCATGTGCAGAAGCTGAGAGGGCATGACTGCTCCAGTTTCTACCTACCTGCCAGATCTGGGTACTCGGAGAAGCCCAGGTACTTCTAACCAGCCTTCTCAGCGCCCTGGTGCTGATACTGGTGGTGTTGGGGCAAGTAGGAGGTTGGGGGATGTTGGCCAAGGCTAGGGATTTTAGGATCTATGGCACAGGGAGGGTGTCGGTCCATATTATACCTACGGCATAGGACTGCTTACTTGTATCTGGGGTCATCTAATCAGACATGTAGGGGCTGGCTGGCATGTTTTAGTGGCGCAGATGCTGCCGCCATCAGAGGATAAATAACCCACCAATAAACGAGGGAACACCCCAATAAATGCCCGCTCTTCTCCAGTTAAAACTTATCGCAATATCACTTTCTGTAAAATCCAGGTTATAAAAGCCGCAGTTTTGCCCTTTTGGAAATGATACTTTGCCCACTGATAACTGAGCTGCCCCTGTCCCACAAAGACATGTGAGTGGGAACAATATGAGGACCCAGGTTATCTGGCGCCACACAGACCTCGCTGCATTGTTCCTGTGTCCCCATCAATCACCAGTGTCGCCATTATCTCTCTGCCAATGTGAGCTATATTTGTTGGAAGATGTCCTTAGTCCCAGCGACATTCTACAGGAAGGTGATTTAAGTGACAGATTGAGGGCACAGAGGGCCCGATTCAGCACTGGACATACGGCTGCATCGTTTACCGTACACGCTGTTCTATAGCAGGTGCAGCTTATCTATCCAAGTATGGACTCCAATGATGGCAGCGGCACATCTTTTCATCCGCCCAACATCGGATATCGCGGCTGCATCCAACACAGAACCAGGCCCAGACAAAGGCAGATATAATAATATACGTATCCAAAGCTATGGGTGCCAGGCACGCGGAACACATGTACTGAGAGTGCAGCATGCCAAGTTACTAGGAGCCAGTGACATCACTGAGAGTGCACCCTGTCCAGTCAATTGGAGCCAGTGACATCATTGAGAGTGCACCCTGTCCAGTCACTAGGAGCCAGTGACATCACTGAGAGCGCACCATGTCCAGTTACTAGGAGCCAGTGACATCACTGAGAGTGTACCATGTCCAGTTACCAGGAGCCAGTGACATCACTGAGAGCGCACCATGTCCAGTTACTAGGAGCCAGTGACATCACTGCGAGTGCAGCCTATCCAGTCACTAGGAGCCAGTGACATCACTGTGAATGCAGCCTGCCCAGTCACTAGGAGCCAGTGATATCACTGAGAGTGCAGCCTATCCAGTCACTAGGAGCCAGTGACATCACTGAGAGTGCACCATGTCCAGTCACTCAGAGCCAGTGACATCACTGAGAGTGTGGCCTATCTAGTCACTAGGAGCCAGTGACATCATTGAGAGTGCAGCATGTCCAGTGACTAGGAGCCAGTGACATCACTGATAGTGCAGCATGTCCAGTCAATAGGAGCCAGTGACATCACTGAGAGTGCAGCCTGTCCAGTTAATAGGAACCAGTGACATCAATGAGAGTGCACCATGTCCAGTTACTAGGAGCCAGTGACATCACTGAGAGTGCAGCATGTCCAGTCACTAGGAGCCAGTAACATTGCTGAGAGTGCAGCCTATCCAGTCATTAGGAGCAAGTGACATCACTGAGAGTGCAGCCTATCCTGTCACTAGGAGCCAGTGACATCGCAGAGAGTGCAGCATGTCCAGTCAATAGGAGCAAGTGACATCACTGAGAGTGCAGCCTGTCCAGTTACTAGGAGCCAGTGATGTCACTGAGAGTGCACCCTGTCCAGTTACTAGGAGCCAGTGACTTCATTGAGAGTGCACCCTGTCCAGTTACTAGGAGCCAGTGACGTCACTGAGAGTGCAGCATATCTAGTTACTAGGAGCCAGTGACATCACTGAGAGTGCACCCTTTCCAGTTACAAGGAGGCAGTGACATCACTGAGAGGGCAGCATGTCCAGTCACTAGGAGCCAGTGACATCACTGAGAGGGCAGCATGTCCAGTCACTAGGAGCCAGTGACATTGCTGAGAGTGCAGCCTATCGAATCACTAGGAGCTAGTGACATCACTGAGAGTGCACCATGTCCAGTCACTAGGAGCCAATGACATCACTGAGAGTGCACCATGTCCAGTCACTAGGAGCCAGTGACATCACTGAGAGTGCACCATGTCCAGTCACTAGGAGCCAGTGACATCACTGAGAGTGAACCATGTCCAGTCACTCAGAGCCAGTGACATCACTGAGAGTGCACCCTGTCCAGTCACTAGGAGCCAGTGACATCACTGAGAGCGCACCATGTCCAGTTACTAGGAGCCAGTGACATCACTGCGAGTGCAGCCTATCCAGTCACTAAGAGCCAGTGACATCACTGCGAATGCAGCCTGCCCAGTCCCTAGGAGCCAGTGATATCACTGAGAATGCAGCCTATTTAGTCACTAGGAGCCAGTGACATCACTGAGAGTGCAGCCTATCCAGTCAATAGGATCCACTGACATCACTGAGAGTGTGGCCTATCTAGTCACTAGGAGCCAGTGACATCACTGAGAGTGCAGCATGTCCAGTGACTAGGAGCCAGTGACATCACTGATAGTGCAGCATGTCCAGTCAATAGGAGCCAGTGACATCACTGAGAGTGCAGCCTGTCCAGTTACTAGGAACCAGTGACAACAATGAGAGTGCAACATGTCGAGTTACTAGGAGCCAGTGACATCACTGAGAGGGCACCCTGTCCAGTTACTAGGAGCCAGTGACATCACTGAGAGGGCACCCTGTCCAGTTACTAGGAGCTAGTGACATCACTGAGAGTGCGGCCTATCGATTCCTCCTCATTTCTCCATACCTCCCGCATTTACTCCCTGTGTGGTTAGGATTTTCTTTTACAGAATACTACCTCCCAACTTTAGAAAACTGCAAACCGAGGCCTGAAATTTTGGTGCATGGCCTAACGTTTAGGGGCGTGGCCTATGCTCGCAGTGATCCTGCAAGGCCGTGCTCCATTTTTGCCACTTTTGGGGACAGCCAGTGGCTCTGTGAGCTGCTGGCCATGCCTCCAGCCAATCTGTCTCTGGAAATAGATCTCCCTTTCTTTCCCTCTCTGTCTGTCTTTTACATTCTCTTCTCTGTCTCTCCCGCTCTCCCTCCCCCTCTGTCTCTCGCCTCTTCCTCTCCCCCTTTCTGCCCTCTCTCCATTTCACATGGTCTCTAGCGCCATACTTCTCTCCCTTCCTCTCTTCTTTTCTTAGTCACTCTTCTCTCTCCCTCCTCCTCTTCCTCTCTATTCTCTGTCTTTTTCATGCTTTCTCGTCCTCCCTCTCTCCCCACTCCCCCCCCTCCCTTTCTCCTTCTCTGTCTTTCTCCTCCCTGCTATCTCTTGCTTTATCTGTAAACTCCCCCCTCTCTCTCCCCTCTTACTCTCTTTCCCCTCCCCTCCCCTCTCTCTCTCTCCTTGCTCTGTCCTTACCCCTCTCTTCCTCTCTCTCACCCTCTCCTTTCCCACCTTCCCTCTCCCCCACTCTCCCCCCCCCCTCCGTCTCTTTCTCTCCCCCTCTCTTCCTCTACCCCTCTCATTCTCTTCTTTCCCCTCCTCCCCCTCTCTCTCTTTCTCCCCTCTCCCTCTCTCCCTTTCTGCCCTCTCTCCTTCTCACTCTCTCTTCTCTGTCTTTTTCATGTTTTCTCTCCCTTCCTCCCTCCCCACTTTTCCCCCTCATTCTTTCTCTCCCTCTCCCTCTCTTTTTCCTCCCTGTCTCTCACGCTTTATCTCTCTCCCATTAACTCCCTCTCTCTCTCCCTTTCCTTTCTCCCTCTCTTTCTCTCCTCCCCCCTCTTTCTCTCCATCTCTCTCTCTCCCCTTTCCTCCCCCCTTCTACCTCTTTTTATCTCCCCCTCTCACCCTCCCTTTTCCTTCCCCCTCTCCCTCTTTTTCTCTACCCTCTCTCTTTCTCTGCCCATATCCCTCTCTTTCTCTTCACCTCTCCTTTCCCCCTCTCCAGCTCTTTCTCCCCCCTCTTTTCCCCCTTTTCCTCTCCCCCTCTCCTTTCTCCCCCATTCCTTTCCTCTTCTCTCTCTCTTTCCTCCTCTCTCTCTCTCTCTTCTTTTCCCCTCTTTCTCTCCCCTTTCGTTCCCACTTATTCCTCACTGTCTTGCCTCCTCTCATTTTCTCATTTTTACACAGGAATATAACGAAGAAGCTGGGGTGATACGTAACCCGCCCCATCCCTGGCTGCCCAGTGCTATATATCCAGCATCACTAGCCGATACCTGACGCTGCCAACATCACATCCAGGCTCCAGAAATTCTTTCCACATGAAACAGGGAAATGTACGGAGGTGAATCTGTAGAGACATCTACAGCACATGATCGGTACCAGGACGGCTGCCATAAGTACTGACCGCTGCAGCACGACAGGTACTAGCCCAGCCGCCATAAGTACTGACCGCTGCAGCACATGACAGGTACCAGCCCGGGCCACCATAAATACTGACCTCTGCAGCACATGACAGGTACCAGGACGGCTGCCATAACTACTGACTGTCGCAGTACATGACAGGTACCAGCCCGGCCACCATAAGTACTGACCATCACAGCACATGACAGGTACCAGGCCGGCTGCCATAAGTACTGACCGCTGCAGCACGACAGGTACCAGCCCGGCCACCATAAGTACTGATCGCTGCAGCACATGACAGGTACCAGCCCGGCCACCATAAGTACTGATCGCTGCAGCACATGACAGGTACCAGGACGGCTGCCATAACTACTGACTGTCGCAGTACATGACAGGTACCAGCCCGGCCACCATAAGTACTGACCGCTGCAGCACGACAGGTACCAGCCCGGCCACCATAAGTACTGATTGCTGCAGCACATGATAGGTACCAGGACGGCTGCCATAAGTACTGACCATCACAGCACATGACAGGTACCAGCCCGGCCGCCATAAGTACTGACCGCTGCAGCACGACAGGTACCAGCCCGGCCACCATAAGTACTGATTGCTGCAGCACATGATAGGTACCAGGACGGCTGCCATAACTACTGACTGCCGCAGTACATGACAGGTACCAGCCCGGCCACCATAAGTACTGACCATCACAGCACATGACAGGTACCAGGCCGGCTGCCATAAGTACTGACGGCTGCAGCACATGATCGGTACCAGGCCGGCAGCCATAAGTACTGACCGCTGCAGCACATGACAGGTACCAGCCCGGCCGCCATAAGTACTGACAGCTGCAGCACATGACCGGTACCAGGCCGGCCGCCATAAGTACTGTCAGGTGCAGCACATGACCGGTACCAGGCCGGCCGCCATAAGTACTGTCAGGTGCAGCACATGACATGTACCAGGCCGGCCGCCATAAGTACTGACCGCTACAGCACATGACAGGTACCAGCCCGGCCACCATAAGTACTGACCGCTACAGCACATGACCGGTACCAGGCCAGCCGCCATAAGTACTGTCAGGTGCAGCACATGACATGTACCAGGCCGGCCGCCATAAGTACTGACCGCTACAGCACATGACAGGTACCAGCCCGGCCACCATAAGTACTGATCGCTGCAGCACATGATAGGTACCAGGCCGGCCGCCATAAGTACTGACAGCTGCAGCACATGACCGGTACCAGGCCGGCCGCCATAAGTACTGACCGCTACAGCACATGACAGGTACCAGGCCGGCCACCATAAGTACTGACCATTACAGCACATGACAGGTACCAGGCCGGCCACCATAAGTACTGACCATTACAGCACATGACAGGCCCCAGCCCGGCCAACATAAGTACTGACGGCTGCAGCACATGACAGGTACCAGGCCGGCCGCCATAAGTACTGACCGCTACAGCACATGATAGGTACCAGGCCGGCCGCCATAAGTACTGACCGCTGCAGCACATGACCGGTACCAGGCCGGCCGCCATAAGTACTGACCACTGCAGCACATGACAGGTACTAGGCCGGCCGCCATAAGTACTGACCACTGCAGCACATGACAGGTACCAGCCCGGCCGCCATAAGTACTGACCGCTACAGCACATGACAGGTACCAGGCCGGCCGCCATAAGTACTGACCGCTGCAGCACATGACAGGTACCAGGCCAGCAGCCATAAGTACTGACCACTGCAGCACATGACAGGCCCCAGCCCGGCCAACATAAGTACTGACGGCTGCAGCACATGATCGGTACCAGGCCGGCCGTCATAAGTACTGACCACTGCAGCACATGACAGGTACCAGGTCGGCAGCCATAAGTACCGTCAGGTGCAGCACATGACAGGTACCAGGCCGGCAGCCATAAGTACTGACCGCTGCAGCACATGACAGGTACCAGCCCGGCCGCCATAAGTACTGACCGCTACAGCACGTGACAGGTACCAGGACAGCTGGGTGCAAGGGGGCAGGTCAGTCTAGGTGGCAGGTAAGGATGCAGGGGGGCCCATGTGGCAGGTAAGGGGCAGGTGGGTTATGAGGTGGAGGGCTGTAGGTACACAGGTAGGTAGTGATTACGAGGTGGAGGGCTGTAGGTACACAGGTAGGTAGTGATTATGAGGTGGAGGGCTGTAGGTACACAGGTAGGTAGTGATTACGAGGTGGAGGGCTGTAGGTACACAGGTAGGTAGTGATTATGAGGTGGAGGGCTGTAGGTACACAGGTAGGTAGTACAATTTGGGTCTATTTACACTAGAGAAAAGACGTTTAAGGGGGGACATGCTCAACATGTATAAATACATTAGGGGCCAATATAAGGAACTGTCAAACACCCTTTCTTCTGCTAGACTGGAATCTAGGACGCGAGGGCACGAGTTTAGATTAGAAGAAACAAGATTTTGTTCATCTAGAAGAAAAAATTTCTTTACAGTCAGAGCAGTCAAACTTTGGAACTCTCTTCCTGGAGAAATGGTGTCGGCAGACACTATAAATACGTTTAAAATAAGGTTGGATAAACATTTATTGGTTAAAAACATCCATGGGTACAAATAAGTAACATAATCTGTCTTTAAAATATCAGAACATACTATACAACAAGGGATACGCTACTATAAATATAGGTTGAACTAGATAGATGCAAATCTTTATTCAGCCTCACCTACTATGTAACTATGTAACTATGAGGTGGAGGGCTGTAGGTACACAGGTAGGTAGTGATTATGAGGTGGAGGGCCGTAGGTACACATGTAGGTAGTGATTATGAGGTGGGGGGCCGTAGGTACACAGGTAGGTAGTGATTATGAGGTGGAGGATGGTAGGTACACAGGTAGGTAGTGATTATGAGTTGGAGGGCGGTAGGTACACAGGTAGGTAGTGATTATGAAGTGGAGGGCCGTAGGTACACAGGTAGGTAGTGATTATGAGGTGGAGGGCGGTAGGTACACAGGTAAGTAGTGATTATGAAGTGGAGGGCCGTAGGTACACAGGTAGGTAGTGAAGGTAGGTAGTGATTATGAGGTGGAGGGCCGTAGGTACACAGGTAGGTAGTGATTATGAGTTGGAGGGCGGTAGGTACACAGGTAGGTAGTGATTATGAGGTGGAGGGCCGTAGGTACACAGGTAGGTAGTGATTATGAGGTGGAGGATGGTAGGTACACAGGTAGGTAGTGATTATGAGGTGGAGGGCTGTAGGTACACAGGTAAGTAGTGATTATGAAGTGGAGGGCCGTAGGTACACAGGTAGGTAGTGATTATGAGGTGGAGGGCTGTAGGTACACATGTAGGTAGTGATTATGAGGTGGAGGGCGGTAGGTACACAGGTAGGTAGTGATTATGAGGTGGAGGGCCGTAGGTACACAGGTAGGTAGTGATTATGAGGTGGAGGGCCGTAGGTACACAGGTAGGTAGTGATTATGAGGTGGAGGATGGTAGGTACACAGGTAGGTAGTGATTATGAGTTGGAGGGCGGTAGGTACACAGGTAGGTAGTGAAGGTAGGTAGTGATTATGAGGTGGAGGATGGTAGGTACACAGGTAAGTAGTGATTATGAGGTGGAGGATGGTAGGTACACAGGTAGGTAGTGATTATGAGTTGGAGGGCGGTAGGTACACAGGTAGGTAGTGATTATGAGGTGGAGGATGGTAGGTACACAGGTAAGTAGTGATTATGAGGTGGAGGGCCGTAGGTACACAGGTAGGTAGTGAATATGAGGTGGAGGGCCGTAGGTATACAGATAGGTAGTGATTATGAAGTGGAGGGCCGTAGGTACACAGGTAGGTAGTGAAGGTAGGTAGTGATTATGAGGTGGAGGGCCGTAGGTACACAGGTAGGTAGTGATTATGAGTTGGAGGGCGGTAGGTACACAGGTAGGTAGTGATTATGAGGTGGAGGGCCGTAGGTACACAGGTAGGTAGTGATTATGAGGTGGAGGATGGTAGGTACACAGGTAGGTAGTGATTATGAGGTGGAGGGCTGTAGGTACACAGGTAAGTAGTGATTATGAAGTGGAGGGCCGTAGGTACACAGGTAGGTAGTGATTATGAGGTGGAGGGCTGTAGGTACACATGTAGGTAGTGATTATGAGGTGGAGGGCGGTAGGTACACAGGTAGGTAGTGATTATGAGGTGGAGGGCCGTAGGTACACAGGTAGGTAGTGATTATGAGGTGGAGGGCCGTAGGTACACAGGTAGGTAGTGATTATGAGGTGGAGGATGGTAGGTACACAGGTAGGTAGTGATTATGAGTTGGAGGGCGGTAGGTACACAGGTAGGTAGTGAAGGTAGGTAGTGATTATGAGGTGGAGGATGGTAGGTACACAGGTAAGTAGTGATTATGAGGTGGAGGGGTGGAGGTACACAGGTAGGTAGTGATTATGAGGTGGAGGGCCATAGGTACACAGGTAGGTAGTGAATATGAGGTGGAGGGCCGTAGGTACACAGTTAGGTAGTGATTATGAGGTGGAGGGCTGTAGGTACACAGGTAGGTAGTGATTATGAGGTGGAGGGCCATAGGTACACAGGTAGGTAGTGAATATGAGGTGGAGGGCCGTAGGTACACAGTTAGGTAGTGATTATGAGGTGGAGGGCTGTAGGTACACAGGTAGGTAGTGATTATGCGGTGGAGGGCCGTAGGTACACAGGTAGGTAGTGATTATGAGGTGGAGGGGTGGAGGTACACAGGTAGGTAGTGATTATGAAGTGGAGGGCCGTAGGTACACAGGTAGATAGTGATTATGAGGTGGAGGGCTGTAGGTACACAGGTAGGTAGTGATTATGAGGTGGAGGATGGTAGGTACACAGGTAGGTAGTGATTATGAGGTGGAGGATGGTAGGTACACAGGTAGGTAGTGATTATGAGGTGGAGGATGGTAGGTACACAGGTAGGTAGTGATTATGAGGTGGAGGATGGTAGGTACACAGGTAGGTAGTGATTATGAGTTGGAGGGCGGTAGGTACACAGGTAGGTAGTGATTATGAGGTGGAGGGCCGTAGGTACACAGGTAGATAGTGATTATGAGGTGGAGGGCCGTAGGTAGACAGGTAGGTAGTGATTATGAGGTGGAGGGCCGTAGGTACACAGGTAGGTAGTGATTATGAGGTGGAGGATGGTAGGTACACAGGTAGGTAGTGATTATGAGGTGGAGGATGGTAGGTACACAGGTAGGTAGTGATTATGAGTTGGAGGGCGGTAGGTACACAGGTAGGTAGTGATTATGAGGTGGAGGGCTGTAGGTACACAGGTAGGTAGTGATTATGAGGTGGAGGGCCGTAGGTACACAGGTAGGTAGTGAATATGAGGTGGAGGGCCGTAGGTATACAGATAGGTAGTGATTATGAAGTGGAGGGCCGTAGGTACACAGGTAGGTAGTGAAGGTAGGTAGTGATTATGAGGTGGAGGGCCGTAGGTACACAGGTAGGTAGTGATTATGAGTTGGAGGGCGGTAGGTACACAGGTAGGTAGTGATTATGAGGTGGAGGGCCGTAGGTACACAGGTAGGTAGTGATTATGAGGTGGAGGATGGTAGGTACACAGGTAGGTAGTGATTATGAGGTGGAGGGCTGTAGGTACACAGGTAAGTAGTGATTATGAAGTGGAGGGCCGTAGGTACACAGGTAGGTAGTGATTATGAGGTGGAGGGCTGTAGGTACACATGTAGGTAGTGATTATGAGGTGGAGGGCGGTAGGTACACAGGTAGGTAGTGATTATGAGGTGGAGGGCCGTAGGTACACAGGTAGGTAGTGATTATGAGGTGGAGGGCCGTAGGTACACAGGTAGGTAGTGATTATGAGGTGGAGGATGGTAGGTACACAGGTAGGTAGTGATTATGAGTTGGAGGGCGGTAGGTACACAGGTAGGTAGTGAAGGTAGGTAGTGATTATGAGGTGGAGGATGGTAGGTACACAGGTAAGTAGTGATTATGAGGTGGAGGGGTGGAGGTACACAGGTAGGTAGTGATTATGAGGTGGAGGGCCATAGGTACACAGGTAGGTAGTGAATATGAGGTGGAGGGCCGTAGGTACACAGTTAGGTAGTGATTATGAGGTGGAGGGCTGTAGGTACACAGGTAGGTAGTGATTATGAGGTGGAGGGCCATAGGTACACAGGTAGGTAGTGAATATGAGGTGGAGGGCCGTAGGTACACAGTTAGGTAGTGATTATGAGGTGGAGGGCTGTAGGTACACAGGTAGGTAGTGATTATGCGGTGGAGGGCCGTAGGTACACAGGTAGGTAGTGATTATGAGGTGGAGGGGTGGAGGTACACAGGTAGGTAGTGATTATGAAGTGGAGGGCCGTAGGTACACAGGTAGATAGTGATTATGAGGTGGAGGGCTGTAGGTACACAGGTAGGTAGTGATTATGAGGTGGAGGATGGTAGGTACACAGGTAGGTAGTGATTATGAGGTGGAGGATGGTAGGTACACAGGTAGGTAGTGATTATGAGGTGGAGGATGGTAGGTACACAGGTAGGTAGTGATTATGAGGTGGAGGATGGTAGGTACACAGGTAGGTAGTGATTATGAGTTGGAGGGCGGTAGGTACACAGGTAGGTAGTGATTATGAGGTGGAGGGCCGTAGGTACACAGGTAGATAGTGATTATGAGGTGGAGGGCCGTAGGTAGACAGGTAGGTAGTGATTATGAGGTGGAGGGCCGTAGGTACACAGGTAGGTAGTGATTATGAGGTGGAGGATGGTAGGTACACAGGTAGGTAGTGATTATGAGGTGGAGGATGGTAGGTACACAGGTAGGTAGTGATTATGAGTTGGAGGGCGGTAGGTACACAGGTAGGTAGTGATTATGAGGTGGAGGGCTGTAGGTACACAGGTAGGTAGTGATTATGAGGTGGAGGGCCGTAGGTACACAGGTAGGTAGTGAATATGAGGTGGAGGGCCGTAGGTATACAGATAGGTAGTGATTATGAAGTGGAGGGCCGTAGGTACACAGGTAGGTAGTGATTATGATGTGGAGGGCCGTAGGTACACAGGTAGGTAGTGATTATGATGTGGAGGGCTGTAGGTACACAGGTAGGTGGTGATTATGAGGTGGAGGGCCGTAGGTACACAGGTAGGTAGTGATTATGAGGTGGAGGGCCGTAGGTACACAGGTAGGTAGTGATTATGAGGTGGAGGGCTGTAGGTACACAGGTAGGTAGTGATTATGAGGTGGAGGGCCGTAGGTATACAGATAGGTAGTGATTATGAAGTGGAGGGCCGTAGGTACACAGGTAGGTAGTGATTATGAGGTGGAGGGCCGTAGGTACACAGGTAGGTAGTGATTATGAGGTGGAGGGCCGTAGGTATACAGATAGGTAGTGATTATGAAGTGGAGGGCGGTAGGTACACAGGTAGATAGTGATTATGAGGTGGAGGGCCGTAGGTACACAGGTAGGTAGTGATTATGAGGTGGAGGGCCGTAGGTACACAGGTAAGTAGTGATTATGAAGTGGAGGGCCGTAGGTACACAGGTAGGTAGTGATTATGATGTGGAGGGCTGTAGGTACACAGGTAGGTGGTGATTATGAGGTGGAGGGCCGTAGGTACACAGGTAGGTAGTGATTATGAGGTGGAGGGCGGTAGGTACACATGTAGGTAGTGATTATGAGGTGGAGGGCCGTAGGTACACATGTAGGTAGTGATTATGAGGTGGGGGGCCGTAGGTACACAGGTAGGTAGTGATTATGAGGTGGAGGATGGTAGGTACACAGGTAGGTAGTTATTATGAGTTGGAGGGCGGTAGGTACACAGGTAGGTAGTGATTATGAGGTGGAGGGCCGTAGGTACACAGGTAGGTAGTGATTATGAGGTGGAGGGCTGTAGGTACACAGGTAGGTAGTGATTATGAGGTGGAGGGCCATAGGTACACAGGTAGGTAGTGATTATGAGGTGGAGGGCCGTGGGTACACAGGTAGGTAGTAATTATGAGGTGGAGGGCGGTAGGTACACAGGTAGGTAGTGATTATGAGGTGGAGGGCCGTAGGTGCACAGGTAGTTAGTGATTATTAGGTGGAAGGCCGTAGGTACACAGGTAGGTAGTGATTATGAGGTGGAGGGCCGTAGGTACACAGGTAAGTAGTGATTATGAAGTGGAGGGCCGTAGGTACACAGGTAGGTAGTGATTATGAGGTGGAGGGCCGTAGGTACACAGGTAGGTAGTGATTATGAGGTGGAGGGCCATAGGTACACAGGTAGGTAGTGATTATGAGGTGGAGGGCCGTGGGTACACAGGTAGGTAGTGATTATGAGGTGGAGGGCGGTAGGTACACAGGTAGGTAGTGATTATGAGGTGGAGGGCCGTAGGTGCACAGGTAGTTAGTGATTATTAGGTGGAGGGCCGTAGGTAGACAGGTAGGTAGTGATTATGAGGTGGAGGGCGGTAGGTACACAGGTAGGTAGTGATTACGAGGTGGAGGGGCGTAGGTACACAGGTAGGTAGTGATTATGAGGTGGAGGGGTGGAGGTACACAGGTAGGTAGTGATTATGAGGTGGAGGGCCGTAGGTACACAGGTAGGTAGTGATTATGAGGTGGAGGGCCGTAGGTACACAGGTAGGTAGTGATTATGAGGTGGAGGGCCGTAGGTACACAGGTAGGTAGTGAATATGAGGTGGAGGGCCGTAGGTACACAGGTAGGTAGTGATTATGGGATGCGGTCATTCGTCAGACTGCATTTAGGTCTACAGTCATTAGGTCGACCCCACTAGGTCGACTGGCAGGAAGGTCGACCTGACTTAAGGTCGACATGGGCCAAGGTCGACATGACTTAAGGTCGAATTTGCATAAAGGTCGACATGAGGAGGGTCGACTGGTCATAAGGTCGACATGGGTTTTTCACTGTTTTTTTGAGCCGACATGTGCCGACAGGCGGTATTTCATGCCCTACCATCCACTAGGGCATGGTGGGAGAATAAAATAGTGTGCCGAGCGCAGCGAGGCACCGTGCCCGAAGCATTGCGAGCGAAGCGAGCGATGCGAGGGTCCGATTCTCATTGCCAACTGTGTCCATGTCGACTGTGTCGACATTCGGATAAAAAAACAGTGAAAACCCCATGTCGACCTTATGACCAGTCGACCTTCCTCATGTCGACCTTTATGCAAATTCGACCTTAAGTCATGTCGACCTTGGCCCATGTCGACCTTAAGTCAGGTCGACCTTCCTGCCAGTCGACCTAGTGGGGTCGACCTAATGACTGTAGACCTAATTGCAGTCTGACGAATGATCCCATTCCGTGATTATGAGGTGGAGGGCTGTAGGTACACAGGTAGGTAGTGATTATGAGGTGGAGGGCCGTAGGTACACAGGTAGGTAGTGATTATGAGGTGGAGGGCGGTAGGTACACAGGTAGGTAGTGATTATGAGGTGGAGGGCCGTAGGTGCACAGGTAGTTAGTGATTATGAGGTGGAGGGCCGTAGGTAGACAAGTAGGTAGTGATTATGAGGTGGAGGGCGGTAGGTACACAGGTAGGTAGTGATTACGAGGTGGAGGGGCGTAGGTACACAGGTAGGTAGTGATTATGAGGTGGAGGGGTGGAGGTACACAGGTAGGTAGTGATTATGAGGTGGAGGGCCGTAGGTACACAGGTAGGTAGTGATTATGAGGTGGAGGGCCGTAGGTACACAGGTAGGTAGTGATTATGAGGTGGAGGGCCGTAGGTACACAGGTAGGTAGTGAATATGAGGTGGAGGGCCGTAGGTACACAGGTAGGTAGTGATTATGAGGTGGAGGGCCGTAGGTACACAGGTAGGTAGTGATTATGAGGTGGAGGGCCGTAGGTACACAGGTAGGTTGTGATTATGAGGTGGAGGGTGGTAGGTACACAGGTAGGTAGTGATTATGAGGTGGAGGGCTGTAGGTACACAGGTAGGTAGTGATTATGAGGTGGAGGGCGGTAGGTACACAGGTAGGTAGTGATTATGAGGTGGAGGGCCATAGGTACACAGGTAGGTAGTGAATATGAGATGGAGGGCCGTAGGTACACAGGTAGGTAGTGATTATGAGGTGGAGGGCCGTAGGTGCACAGGTAGGTAGTGATTATGAGGTGGAGGGCCGTAGGTACACAGGTAGGTAGTGATTATGAGGTGGAGGGCCGTAGGTACACAGGTAGGTCGTGATTATGAGGTGAAGGGCCGAGGGGCAGGATGCGGTCTCCCTATGGATCACCACATGTATTAAGGTGCCCATACACGGTACACTTATTGTATGCACTTTGTACTAGATCACAGCACATACTTTCTGAGCTGTGCGATGGGATGTGCGCGGGAGTGCGCATATCATCGCACACGGCAATGGTAACATGTATGGGCACCTTAAGAAATGCCCGCAGCAGATATCGGAGGCACCGCTGGCCCTTTAGGGTGCACACGGCTGCGATGGTACGGTATGTTGCACATTAAACATGACGCCAGTGGGCACCGGCAATCCGCGCTGATGGGGATTCTGTCCGATGTTGGAATAAATTCCCATCACTCAAGTGTGCGATTAGCTTCATGAAACAGCCTGAGGGGGGCAAACATCTGGTATAAAGGAGGACACCCCCCCCCCCGCCGCCGCCTCCGCAGCCCATTTACAGATGGAGGCAGATTGTTGTGCAGATGTGTACTGATCCCTACTGAGCACTCCCACCACCTCTTCCTGCACGGCTACTGCACATCCTCGGACACGTGGAGTATATAGATCATCTATATATATATACAGTATATGTCTAGTGTCCATTTGTGTGTCTCCGTAGCACTGCCATCTGTTGGCAGCGAGTGAAACTACATCTTTCTCTCTCACACATGCCCAAACACAGAGGCAATGACAATGGAAGTGTAGATTTAGTAAAGCTTCTTGCCCATAGCAACCAATCAGATTCTGTCTAGCATTTTCTAGGGGCCAATAAAAAAGGACAGCTGGATCTTGATATCTAGAAGCTTTTGTACAGCACTTTTCTCCAAACATAAGGATTTGTCCTTTAACAAACTTCGAGGGGGCATGATATAAGGGTACAACCTCTGAGGGGACAGGCTCTGAGGGGACAGCCTCTGAGGGGACAGCCTCCATGGGGACAGGCACTGAGGGGACAGCCTTCAATGGGAGAGCCTCCAAGAGGACAGCCTCAGAGGGGACAGCTTCCAAGGGGACAGCCTCCGATAGGACAGCCTCTAAAGAGACATCCTCCGAGAGGACATCCTCCGAGGGGAAAGCCTCCAAGAGGACAACTTCCAAGGGGGCAGCCTCAGAGGGGACAGCTTCCAAGGGGACAGCTGCTCAGACGACAGGCTCCAAGAGGACGGCCTCTGAGGGTATAGCCTCCGACAGGGCAGCCTATGAGGGTACATCCTCTGAGAGGAGAGCTTCTGAGGGGACAGCCTTTGGCAGAAACCAAGTATAGGCTTTCAGTGGCAATGAGACACCATAGCATCAGTACAAAGGCTCAGGTTGGTGTGGCCTCTTTTATACATCTCATTAAAGTCATGTGACACAGATGGGTGGGGCCTGTTCATTAAAAAACAGACAGAGTGTGTCTGAATACTGGGGAATTTACCATTACTTCTAAAGAGGACGAATTAAGCTGTTGCCCATAGCAACTAGTGAAATTCCAGCTACTACTACTATCTATTTAGTACACTTTATAAACTGGTAGCTAGAAGCTGAGCAACATCTCTCTCCAAGGCTTGATATATCTTAGCATGGACAATGTCCTACCTGCACAAGGCTCCTGCGTTATCCACAATGTAGCACTGCCCTCCGTTGTAGCAGTAGGTGGGATAGATCTCACAAAGGGACTTGCACGAGTTGTTGCGCCTTACAAAGCCACTTCTGCACTCCGTGCTGTTCTCGCTAGTCCCAGACATGGTCTGCGTTTGGTCCTTGTTCAGATCAGGGTGAGACTTGGGGAAGAGTTCCCCCTGGAAGAGAACATCTTGTCTGCTGGTGGGTTTCTCGTCAACCATTACAGTCCGCACCTTTGGAGTTAGTGTAGCAGCTTTGAGGACGTTACCAGCTTCCCTTGCAGCCATGTCATCTTCCAAGTCATCAGCTTCCTCAAGGTCATCCTCTTCCTCTGCATATTCAAAACCCCCCACCTCATATTCATCTGCATAGAAAGAAGGGGTGGGGTAAAAGTATGAGTCATCGAAAGGAGAGAAGTCATCGTAATACAATGGTTTGTGCCAAGGTGCCAGCTTATCGTGCTGTGTCTTGGTGGAGTCCCCACCAGCAAAGGGGGAATCTGGGAAATGAGGAAAAGGCCAGTGCTCGTCTATGTCAGAGGGGTCATTATAATCTATGTCTATAAGGTCAGATGGGGACTCATTGGGTTTTGATGGACCATTAGGTGGGACACTAGTAGGAGATAAGTCAGCTGGTCTGCTTTCGGTCACCACTGCAATGTCAGTGCTCTCTTGAACCCCCTGAGCTGTGGACTGACTGGGAACTTTCTCCAAAACTGTTAATGACCCCTGAGGTTTCCCTGCCTCAAAACTGACTTCTTTCCTGGGCTTGTCTGGATTCTGACTGCGAGGTTCAGTACCTGGAGGAGTTGGTGGCTGCAGGGTGGTTTCTCTGGACACTTGCAGGAGATGGTCAATTTCCGCAGAGTCCGGGCTGATGGCTTTATCTGTGGATGGGTTTATCATTGCATTGCTTCCAGTGGTAGAAGTCTGGGATGGAGTGGAGGTGGCAATGCCCCTCAGCTCGCCTAAGTCCCATTCTGTTTTCAGGGAGCCGGAGTGTGTAACTTGACCTGAAGGCATCTTTACACGTGGGTCCCCACTCCCTGAGTCTTCTTGGCTTTCTGACATGGATGGTTTATCTCCTTTGATCAAACTCTTTCTAAATTCCCAGTCGACAGTTCCATGCTCAACAGGCCACCCCAAGTTCGTCACGGACTCCACACTTCCCCCATTGCTCTCGAAAAGCAGTGACCTTGAGGGTGGTTTCCCGTTAATGACATGTTCCCCACCACATCCCGGACAAACGGATGACTCGTTGTTGTCTATATTTATGCCAGTGGGTTGGTACTCCAAAGTGCTCACTGTATAGGGTAGACTGCCGGCTTGGCCAGTGGGAGCTGCTGAAGATGCCTGGACTTCAGTGGATGCAAGAGATGTGTGTGGTGGCTTTTTCTGGGGTATCTTTGCCTTAGTTATCCTCCAGGGTTTATTGTCCAAGAATGAGTTCTCCCCACCAGACCTGGTCTTCTGGGCCAAGGCCTTCTCTACATCTAATGTCCCCTTTTCCAGAAGAGAAAGAAGGATCTCTGCAGCTGGCGATTTATGTGAGATGTCCCCTTCCACGCTGAGGTTCACGAGACCCGTTCCATTTGTGGTGTCTGGCTCAAGGGTAGAGGGTCAATGAAAGACAAAAAGAAAAGGAAAGACAAAAAGAGATATTTCAAATGGTGTCATGAAAGAAGTCTGTTTATTGCAATTAGTAAATGAGTGCCGCGTCTTTCCTATATGACGGATTATCTATTGATTGTTCTAATAAAGCGCAGCATAGAATGAGACCGAGCACCAACGCCCATGAATACTAAACACAAGAGTCATTTCATAGGACATTATTGAAGAACATTATTCACAATCAACTCTTAGATGCTTTCTTTATTAGCGCATCCCTGCTGAGCACCATATAGCTGAGGATCATATAGCTGAGGACCATATAGCTGTGGGCCATATAGCTGAGGACTATATAGCTGAGGACCATATAGCCGAGCACCATATAGCTGAGGACCATATAGCTGAGGACCGTATAGCTGATGACCGTATAGCTGAGGACCATATAGCTGAGGAGCACATAGATGAGCACCATATAGCTGAGGAGCACATAGATGAGCACCATATAGCTGAGCACCATGTAGCTGAGGACCATATAGCTAAACCCCATATAGCCGAGCACCATATAGCTGAGGACCATATAGCCGAGAACCATACAGCTGAGCACCATATAGCTGAGGACCATATAGCTGAGTACCCTACAGCTGAGCACCATATAGCTGAGGACCATATAGCTGAGCACCATATAGGTGGGGACCATATAAATGAGGACCATATAGCTGAGCACCATATGGCTGAGCACCATATAGCTGAGGACCAATTAGCTGAGAACCATATAGCTGATGATCATATAGCTGAGCACCATACAGCTGAGCACCGTATAGCTGAGGACCGTATAGCTGAGGACCATATAGCTGAGGTTCACATAGATGAGCACCATATAGCTGAGCACCATATAGCTGAGGTCCATATAGCTGAGGACCACATAGCTGATGACCGTATAGCTGAGGTCCATTTAGCTGATGGCCATATCGCTGAGCTCCATATAGCTGAGGGCCATATAGCTGAGCACCATATAGCTGAGGTCCATATAGCTGAGGACCACATAGCTGATGACCGTATAGCTGAGGTCCATTTAGCTGATGGCCATATCGCTGAGCTCCATATAGCTGAGGGCCATATAGCTGAGGGCCATATAGTTGATGGCCATATAGCTGAGGACCATATAGCTGAGGACCTTATAGCTGAGGGGGCCATATAGCTGAGAGCCATATAGCTGAGCGCCACATAGCTGAAGACCACATAGCTTAGGACCATATAGCTGAGCACCATATAGCTGAGGACCATATAGCTGAGGACCATATAGCTGAGGGCCATATAGCTGAGCGCCATAAAGCTGAGGGCCGTATAGCTGAGGGCCATATAGCTGAGCCCCATATAGCTGAGGACCATATAGCTGAGGGCCATATAGCTGAGGGCCATATAGCAGAGGACCATATAGCTGAGGGGCATATAGCTGAGGGCCATTTAGCTGAGCACCATATAGCTGAGGATTATATAGCTGAGGGCCATTTAGCTGAGCACCATATAGCTGAGGACCATATAGCTGAGCACCCTATAGCTGAGGACCATATAGCTGAGCACCCTATAGCTGAGCCCCATATAGCTGAGGACCATATAGCTGAGCACCCTATAGCTGGGGACCCTATAGCTGAGGACCCTATAGCTGAGGACCATATAGCTGAGCACCATATAGCTGAGGGCCATATAGCTAAGCGCCATATAGCTGAGGGCCATATATCTGAGCACCCTATAGCTGAGGACCCTATAGCTGAGGGCCCTATAGCTGAGGGCCCTATAGCTGAGGGCCATATAGCTAAGGGCCATATAGCTGAGCGCCATATAGCTGAGGACCCTATAGATGAGCACCCTATAGCTGAGGACATTATAGCTGAGGAACATATAGCTGAGGACCCTATAGCTGACGACCCTATAGCTGAGGACCCTATAGCTGAGAGACCCTCCAAGGCTCCGCAGAGGGAGGCACCGCTCCTATAGGGCCACGTATGTGAGTGACTGAGAGACCCTCCAAGGCTCCGCAGAGTGAGGAACCACTCCTATAGGGCCACGTCTGTGAGTGACTGGGAGACCCTCCAAGGCTCCATAGAGGGAGGCACCACTCCTTTAGGGCCACGTATGTGAGTGACTGGGAGACCCTCCAAGGCTCCGTAGAGGGAGGCACCACTCCTATAGGGCCACGTCTGTGAGTGACTGAAAGACCCTCCAAGGCTCCGTAGAGGGAGGCACCACTCCTATAGGGCCACGTCTGTGAGTGACTGGGAGACTCTCCAAGGCTCCGTAGAGGGAGGCACCACTCTTATAGGGCCACGTCTGTGAGGGACTGGGAGACCCTCCAAGGCTCCGTAGAGGGAGGCACCACTCCTATAGGGCCAGGTCTGTGAGTGACTGGGAGACCCTTCAAGGCTCCGCAGAGGGAGGCACCGTTCCAGAGTACAGCTGGCCATCAATCATCCATGGTTAGCAAACATCGATGGTTTCCTACCGATGGTTGATGCTTTTACCAGAAATGGGATGGAAAATAGCCCAACACAGTGCTACACTGCGCAACTGGGAGCCATCTAAAGCTTTAACCATCAATAGGTTCCCCCCCGATGGTTAAACAGCATCAACCATCGATTATTAACCTGCTGATGGACAACCTTACACGGAGTGGGGTCCGACACCTTTCTCCGCCCACCATGTGACACAAATATGAAGTCATAAACCCAGCGCATCCATCGGAGCCAATAATCTATAAGGGTTACATGTAACATGTAATACAGTCACATGACGTAACATGTAATACAGTCACATGACGTAGCATGTAATACAGTCACATGACGTAGCATGTAATACAGTCACATGACGTAACATGTAATACAGTCACATGACGTAGCATGTAATACAGTCACATGACGTAACATGTCATACAGTCACATGACGTAACATGTAATACAGTCACATGACGTAACATGTAATACAGTCACATGACGTAGCATGTAATACAGTCACATGACGTAGCATGCAATACAGTTACATGACGTAACATGTAATACAGTCACATGATGTAACATGTAATACCGTCACATGACGTAACATGTAATACAGTCACATGACGTAGCATGTCATACAGTCACATGACGTAACATGTAATACAGTCACATGACGTAACATGTAATACAGTCACATGACGTAACATGTAATACCGTCACATGACGTAACATGCAATACCATCACATGATGTAACATGTAATACAGTCACATGATGTAACATGTAATACCATCACATGATGTAACATGTAATACCGTCACATGACGTAACATGTAATACCGTCACATGATGTAACATGCAATGCCATCACATGATGTAACATGTAATACAGTCACATGACGTAACATGTTATACAGTCACATGACGTAACATGTAATACCGTCACATGATGTAACATGCAATACCATCACATGACGTAACATGTAATACAGTCACATGACGTAACATGTTATACAGTCACATGACGTAACATGTAATACAGTCACATGACATACAGCGGAATATAAGCCTATAAGGCGGTTTCCCCAGCCAGCCTGTAGTGAGAGGCTTATCATCAGTCTCCGGCCACCACAATGGAGACAGAGACACCTCAGCAGATACAGACTGACAGGCCATGGTGGCACAGACACTGTATGATCGTATCCATGACCAGGATGAGCTTCAGTGTATGGAGGCATGGGCCAGCACTTCCCACAGCAACACAACATGACTGGGTGTATTCTACATTCAGGGCACGTGTCATTACCTACACATCAGTTACCATGTCAGGTGCTCTGTCTGCCCGGCTGCCCCCTAGGACTACCCTCATTGTGCCGGGACCCATAATGCAGCAGCTACGTGGGTGCTCAGGGGACTGGGGGATACAGCGTGAGGGGTACAGGGTGGGGGGTGGGGGGGAGATTGGACAACATCAATATTGTGTCTATGTATGTGTGTGTGTGTATGTGTATCTATGTGTATGTATGTGTGTGAGTATCTGTGTATGTTTGTATATGTGTGTGTGTGTGTGTGTATGTATGTGTGTGTGTGTGTGTGTGTGTGTGTGTGTGTGTGTAAGTATGTGTGTGTGTATGTATGTGTATATGTGTGTGTGTGTGGAGGGGAGGGGAGGGGGGATAGTTAACCCTCCGTACACCA